>NC_138822.1:3847818-4163255 GCF_965178545.1 Coloeus monedula | reverse complement strand
TTCCCATTAAAATATCATCAGAAGCCAGAATATTCAATATGAAATTTCCCTAGATGTTGCTAATCAGTACTTTAATGAAAATCCTTGTAGAGATGAATGCTCCCAAATGATTTGGTAAGTGACAGAAAGATTTCCTGAATAATCTTAGTGTAAGACACTTATTATTCTCTCAGCATTTGTGATACCTCTTACCAAAGCTTGGCCACTCCATCCCATCCATGAAGTAAATCAACTACTCCTCCCAACTGAAAGAGTTTCATTACATTGAAAAAATGAACATCCCTTTATAACCCAAGTGCACCTTTCTGCTTTTATTTAGTTAATTAACAACATTTTCATCTCAGCAAGTAAAAATTCCTCCTTTTGATAACTCCCTCAATATGTTCCACTATGAAATGTCTGTTCTACAAGGCCCTTTATGAACCAGCCTGTCAGAACAGCAGATTTGGGGTAAACCTCACCAACACCTTCCATTTAAACCTGCTGTGTGAAACAGTTACTCCAAGGTTCCTCTACCAACTTTATTTTCCTCTGCAAGGGCTCATTCCTTCTGAAAATCACAAATTATCAGTAATGAGGGACTTAAAGGGTAACTCTTCAGTCATATCTATATATGTATGTATATATATATATATATATAAAGGGATATAAGGGAGAAACAACAGTAAGAAAAAAAAAAAAAAGAAGCACAGCACTAAAGTTTTTCCAAATAAAACTCTTATCTCTCTTATCTGTACATATTTTACAGCCCTAAAGATGGAAGGCTTGTAAATGAGATGTATTTTTATGCAATTGCATAAAACTATGCCACTTCAGGCAATTTTAACTGGACACAGAAAGTGGTCTTGTAAAATGCCCCCAGAACCCAGTAAAAAACCTCCAGGATTTTTTTTTTTTTTTTTTTTTTTTTTTTTTGAGGTGATGTGGGTGAAGTTATTGTTTTTAGTAAGCTAAAGGGAAAATGTGTTCATTACATGTAAAACTGCTTATATCATGCTCTGGAAGCTAAAGAAAGAATGTCAAAATACATTAAATGCTGCCCTCTTCTGATTAAATTTGATCTTAGAAGTACCTGCACTTGCAATGGAAGAAGTCTGAGGAAAAGACTAAACTGACTTAAAAATGGGGCATGGCAGGTGGATGAACCCTATCACTGACTAATTTCTGGCATTTTCAATTCTTTATATTAATGAAGTATTTCTCTAATTGCAAAATACGAGTGGGACACTGGTCTTAGGTTAAAGCATTTTTCAGATCATCAAGCATAAAAACACCCAAAAATAAGATCATAGAGAATTATGTACGTGTTGAGCCACTCCTCTATTAGTTTGACTGTTTTGATCATCACTTCCTTACAGATTACTTCCCACCGCACTAACACGCAGGGTTGTTCCATGTGTAAATTACCACATACTCTGAAAATCTGACAAACTTCAGACAAACAAATTTCAGACAAACAAAACAAACCAAAACCAAACAAAAACCAATCAAACAAAACCAAACTAAAACAAACAAACAAACAAAAACTGGCACAAAAGGATCTTAGCCATCATTGAACACCTGCACAGCTAAGAGTTTAGGAAATATCTTTACCAAAAAGGCAAAACCCAAAACAAGACTACAAAAATAACCCCAAAAAACAAACCAAAAAAACCCCAAAACAAACAAACAAAAAACCCAAAACAAACAAACAAAAACAAACAAACAAACAAACAATACACAAAAAGAACCCCAACCCCAAAAACAAACACATACACACACACACCAAAAAAAAAAAAAAAAAAACCAACAACAAAAAAACCTACCAACCCCCCCCCCCCAAAAACAACCTCCCCCAAACCAACCAAAAAACTAATTTTGGCAAGTAACATTGTGAGCCCGAGGGTGGGAGACATTTCAGCCCACAAGACAATCAAAAAGCTCTCAGAATTAAGATCTGAATCAATTGGCCAAAAAATCAATTGGCCAAAGGCAAAGTGCTGCCCAGCCCTAGGCCTCCTGCATCCTGCACTGTATTAAATGTATTATTAGTGTAAACAATGAACACAAAACTTCGGTTTTTAAAGAATTTTATATTGTGGGTAAGTTGAGACACATCCCCGAAAAGTTCTTTAATCATTGTCTGAAGCAACGACCGTCATAAAATTTATTTTGGTAATAGCGAAGAATAACAGTTTAGTTGAAGAAAAGGTTTTTAACATTGATGTTAAAATACATCATAAAGGTTTGGACGTTTTTATACAGCTGACAGCTTCCATTTTCAGGTTAAATTTTTATTACTGTTCTAGTGGTCCCACATTTCTGACTGGCTCCTTTAATGCAAAACTTCACAAACTCCTGTGATTCATTAGATGACTTAATAATAGACACTTGACAATTAAAAAGGAAGTGGAGGGCGGCTCTAAATGAAAGAAGAAGAAAAAAATGTTTGATGCAGGAATCTCTGCGAGCTTAGTAGGTTTTCACAAAATTCCGTCATTATTTCTATCATGTCTTTTCTGAGCACATTCTCGTTTTCCTCTGCCTGGAACAGCGGAACCAGCTTTTTTTTTTTCCAAAACCAACACTCCATGGTTCACACGCTTATTTTAATATAAATGATAATTTATCCGTTTTAAGCAGGTAAAGTATTTGTATAGTATCAGCATGGTGTTATCTGCAGATCTGAAAACTCCTTTCTTCTAATACAAAAAAAAAAAAAAAAGTCTACCCTAGAAATTACTGTTTATATCCCTAGTTATCCCTTTATATGTTTATAATCCCTTTATTTGTTTATAATGTTTGTTCTCTGCTTTACTTTCCCGGCCGCGGCGCTCCGTGCAGCGCTCTGCGGTTCCTCAGGGAGGCAGGTCCTGGCAGATGCCCGCGCGTCCCACACGACTCCCCCGGGCAGGGAGGGATGGAGCGGGCTCGCAGCGAGTTCGGAGCAGAGGCTCACTCCATCCCGCTTCCCGGTCGATGCCGGCTCGGTGACGGGAGGAAGGCACAAGGACCGGCCGGAGCGCACCAGGACCAGGCGGAGCGCAGTGAGGTACGAAGCTGCCAGGACCTGCCCAGGGCGCGCGTCCCGCCGTCCCCCTCATCCTCCTCACTCTCCTCGTCCCTCTCATCCCTCCTCATCTCCATTCCTTTTCCTACTCCTTTTTCTCCCCTTCTTCCTCCTCCGCCGCCGCGGCCATGGGGAAGCTGAACGCGGTGATGCTGCGGTGCCTGTCCCGGGAGCTCTTCAGGGTGCTGACCGCGGTGAGCCGGGCAGCGGGGCCGAGCCGGGCAGCGGGACCGAGCCGGGCAGCGGGGCCGAGCCGGGCAGCGGGGCCGAGCCGGGCAGCGGGACCGAGCCGGGCCCGCGGCGGGCGGGGCCTGCCTGTGGTGCCGCTGCCTGCCCCGGGGCTCCGTGCTGGCGTGTCCTGCTGGGCAGGGCCTGGGTCCTGCTCGTATTCCCTTCGGCCCCCCGGTGCGGGGCAATCGGGAAGGGCAGAGGAGTCGCTGGGGAAGCTCAGGGGTTCTCTGAGGATGCCCGGGGGTCGCCGGGTGGTCCCTAGGAATGCCCATGGGGTCCCTGGACATGCCCGGTGATCATACGGGTGAGGCAGTATCACCAGCGTCTCCTCTCTCTCCGCTCCTTGTGGCTGGGACTGAAATCTAATCGGCCTTATCTTCTTTCTGTTACCGCAGGAATTCCCCGGCTGGATTGTACATGAGCTCCCAAGGGGCAGTCATGCGTTAAAACCTTTGTTGAGTCTTAAAACATAAAAAGTTAGGTCTTAGAATCTGTAGTCTTTTAAAGTTGCATCCTCAAAAAGGAATTTTGCTGTTAAGCAGGATCTGATCTTTCACTGTTGAATGCAGGGGCTAATAAATCTATTTTTAATTACTCTTTTAGGTGGAAATGGGCATGAAGAATGATGAAATAGTTCCTGCTAGCTTAATTGTTTCCATTGCCAGCCTTAAACACGGTGGCTGTAATAAAATCTTGCATGAGTTGGCGAAGCACAAACTCCTTGCTTACAAACGAACTAAAAGTGAGTTTGCATTTTGTGTTTGTGTGTCCCTTTCTCATTCTGTCGCCAGTGCCTCACAGTGGTACCAGCCCAGCAGGTTGGGATGTAGGAGTGTTTGGTTTGCCTCCTCTTGGATTTACCCTGGGAATATGGGTTTGTGCAGCACCAGATGCTCTGTCTGCTGAGCTGCTCGTGCCTGTAGAGGTGACAGGCAGAAAAGACATAAACAGTTACCTTCTTTGCTCAGAATAAAGTGAAAAGGATCATCACTTAAAGCAATCAATCCAAATGAGTGATATCCTCACAGTTCTGGAGCAGACTGCACCATCCTTGGACATTTCACCCCCTCAGGAACGGCTGCTGAAGCAGTTTTTGTTATCTGCTATGTGACAAGGTTGTGCAAGTCTTTCCCCATTCCTTTCAGCCTTTTAGTTGGATCTGGCGCTTCAAACATAGTGGGGAAGTCTATGGAAAATACCCATCCCTTTTGTCCCAGTTCTTCAGAGGATCGAGGGTTGCTCAAGTTCTGTTTAAAAGTCTTTAGCATTCCGTCAAATTGGGCTGGTAAGAGCCAGGGGGTGAAATATTACTTGAGTGCTATGTACTGTAAACTGAAATGAGAAACAAGATTAAATTGAGATTTATTTTAAATGTGACTTATGTATAATAAAGAAGGAAATGTTCTGCTGGGGTTTTTTCCCCCTAGCTGTCCAGGGTTATCGATTATCTAATGCAGGATATGATTACCTGGCTCTGAAAACTCTCTCTTCCCGACAAGTCATCACTTCTGCAGGGAACCAGATGGGTGTTGGCAAAGAATCAGGTAAAAAATATAACGTTTTTAATAATTATTTTTAAGCAAACACATCTGTAATGTTGCAGATATTTTGCTAAAATCCAAGTGAGTTTTCCTCTGGTAGCCACATCAGTACATCTGTCAGACACCAAGATTTATGGGTCACTGTGTGGGGCTGTGTGGGGCTTCTGGCTACATTTGAGTGTTTATTCATAAGAGTGTAATTGTATTTTGTCCATTTTGTCTGGTTCTTACTTCATCAAGGTACTTTGCAGGCAGATGCTCGTTGTGTAGTGCTTTGTGAAGAGTTTCACATTTTAACAAAAAGATAATTTCAGCTTTTTTATCCCACTTAAAAATAAGGCAGTAAAGTAAGATAGGCTCAAAGCTATGGGAACACTATCTTGGTTCCTCTTGTGTTCACATGTAACTTGTGTAATTGGAGAAGGGGATTATCTGGGGGCAAATGCAACACTGGGTATTTGTTAACACTGTTTAAATCAAGATTTTGGCCTCTTGGGTTGCCTGTCTGCTCAGCAGGAAGGAGAGGCTCTTCCAGAATGTGACTGAGAACACCAGAAATATGTTAAATATGTTTCAGATCCCATCAGATCAGTGGGAGTGGAGTACTGTCAGCTTTTAACAGTAGTTTTTTCATGTTCAGATCTCTGATATACACTGTGTAAATTCAGCTGCCTTTACTGACTATACCAGAAACAGTAAGAAGTGAGGGAACAAACGTACACTGCACTTTACCAGCTTTTACTAGATACAATTTATTTGTTAGATCTGTTCCCTGACATGTCTTCTAGATATTTATATTGTTGCCAACGAAGAGGAGCAACAGTTTGAACTGAAATTGCACTGGCTGGGGAGAACCTCCTTCCAAAACCTGAAAAACAAATGTGACTACCACAAGCACAGGCACAAAATGTCCTGGCTGTACTTGTCCCAGATAGCAGCAATGAAGGAGTTTGCCTACGTGAAGGTAGGTGGCCACTCACACAGTGCCAGCAGTGGTGAGACACACTGCAAGATGCCTCTCTGGTAGGATTTATGCTTCATTTGCTCCTTTTCCCTGATGAATTCTAAGTATACATTTCAGACACTTTCAGTGCTACATGCTTCATGCACTTCCCAAAATGAAGCTCTGCCATGGGGATCCCAAGGAACTGAAGCAGGTGACACGAGAGAATTTCAGATTGACGACGTTATTTATGGGTAGGTAATCTGTATATCACCAGCTCTGCAGTTTTTCCTTTAAAATTTCTAGCATGAGCTTGGAAGTAGTTGTTATTTCTTACAATTATTTTTTAATTTACTGCTTTTTCAGTTGTTGGTTGGCTATCAAGGGAAAACTTTCAGTCTAGAGCAGTGTTCTGATCTAAAAAGGCACATATTGTTCTGCACTGTGGGAAAACGTTTAATTTCCAAGCATATATTGCTACTCTCAAGAGTTTTGTATTTTTTACTTCAAAAATTTTACTTTGTATTTTTTTCTTTAAAAAACCACAGCTATTGTAGAGTAATTGAAAGATTGGAAGCTAATTATTTATAGAAAACTAGTTTTCCATTCTCCTTTTGTGCTATTCAGGAGTAGTATATATATGAAATATTTTGATTTTCTTGTTATTTTAAAAAAGAACCATGATGGGCTCTACCAGTGGCCCCCACTGAGCGAGAAAGAACTAAAACCACCATTTAGAACTTCTGTATTGGTACAGGTGATCCAACTGGTAAAGAATCATGTGGTCAGAACTTGCAGGAATTTAACTGTGGGGGTCAGTTTCCCTGAGCAGAGGCTTGGGGGAGGACTAATTGTGCGCTGAAAAGCAGTAGTAGCTTAATACTTAAATAACAAAAGTTGACAGTACTCCACTGTCAGCTGTATTTATGTTGTATTTTCCATTCTGTTGTGTTTTTCTTCCAGAAGCACAATAGTTAAACTGTAGGCAGTGCGCTCAGTCTATAAACTTGGGAGTTTTATTTGTCTTTGCAGAGAAAGGTCAGAGGCTGTGAGGCTGTCTTCTGTCTTAAGGACATGATTTGAGCAATTCATGCTGCTACCACAGTGATGTGTACTGCTTGTCTTAGGTGTGGGTTTGTCAATAAATGTAATGTTTCCTTAACTATTTGATTTCAATTTTTCACTGTGTTGTCTCTTTCCAGGCTTTGCATGGCAGAGAATTTCCTGTCCCCAAACCCATAGACTACAACAGGCATGCAGTTGTTATGGAACTTGTTGATGGATATCCTCTGTAAGTAGTGAAGCTTGAACTGTCTGTGTTACCAGAGACCCTAACAATGCTAGGTTAAGGATAACAGGATGAGGGTTTTTCCTTGTTTTCTACACAGAAGCTGCACATTCTATATGTTACTTCATATATATTGAATACAACATCCTTCATGTTCTGAGCTCCAGTTTGTGATCCTTGCTCTGGTAATTCAGGTGAGTTTGTAACTCACTGTTGTAGAACTTCTGCACTGTTTATATAGAATACCAAATACAATCTGCTTCTGCACCTTCAAAAAATATTATTTTGCTTGATTTTTCCAGCATCTAGAAACATTAAATATTGCTGAGGTTTGTATTGGAAGGATTGATTTGGCTTTGAATGCAAAAGGCCTGTATACTTGATATACTGTAGACTAACCCAGGTCTAATGCAGAGATTTAAAGTGTCTTTATGGAACAAATCTGCTTGTATAGTATTAAAGATCTAAAGTGGGTAGTGTAATCAAAAGGGAATTAATTCCAAAGTGTAGCAGTTGAAGAATAACATGTAAAAGACTTTGTTATAGTCTGTCTCCCAACCTTCATTTGTTAAATAGTTCCATGTCCATCATGTAAACAGAATACTTCAGGATTCCTTGTGGAAGTCTGCAGTGGAAGTTTACTTTTTTTTCCTTTTCCTTACATAATCTAGAAAATACAATTTTGTAAAAGAAAATGTCATGTGGCATTTGAATTTCAACACAAGAAACAGAATTAGTTCCTACTGAGACCATAAGATTACCTAAAACAGGAGAGAGACAAAAGCTGCTGCTCCATTATTTACGTAATACATTATGACAGCAGTGCTCAGTGGGAGACAGTGAGTGTGAGTTTAGATGAGGTTTAGCCTGGGTGTAAGGAGATGTTTTCTCCTCTTGAGGACAGAGACGCAGTGGCACAGGTTGCTTGGGAAGGTTTCAGAGTCTCTCTCCATGCCCGGAATTTTCTGTCCCAGATAGACAAAGCCCTGAGCACTCTGATTTGGTCTTAGATTTGACTGAGCTTTGAGGAGAGTATTGAACCAGAGACCTAAAGATCCTTTTAACTTGAGTTACCCTGGCATTGTCAGATGTTTTTTATATACTTTGTCTGCATTTTTAAACTACATTTTCTATGTTTAGAATATTTTATTTTATTTAACTTTTCAGGTGCCTGGAAGATCCTGCTGTTGTCTACAGTGAATTAATGGATCTGATTGTCAAACTTGCCAAACATGGCCTGATCCATGGGGATTTCAATGAGTTTAATCTGCTTTTGGATAATGATGACCATGCCACTTTGATTGATTTCCCTCAGATGATGTCGGCATCACATGCAAGTGCTGAAGGGGAGGTTCAGATTTAAAGGTGTTTTCAAGGTAAATCTGAGAAATGCTGATGACAGCAAACAGTCAACCATGACTTGTTTCCATAAGTCTTTTCCTGATTCTTTTTCTACCATTGTTGTTAGGCAGCACAAACAATGTTCCAAACAAAGAATGAGTAGGAATGTCTCTGTAGAATAAATAAGTAATGAATTGCTTCTCAGAGATAATAATGTTGTTAAGAAAGGCTTAGAAATAAAGTGCATCCTGTTCCTCTTCCTAGGTATTTGTCTTGGGATCACTAATAGAAGTTATTTTCAATTAAAACCAGTAAAAGACAAGAAATGTAGAGTAAAAGTTTGTCATTGTGATAGACTTCATTGATTTTTTTATATTTGTACGATTCTGGTTTTTTACAGGTATTTTGACAGAGATGTTAATTGTATTAAGGAGCTCTTTAAGAAATGCTTCAACTACAAGAGTGGGTTCTTCCCAGCATTCAAAGACTTCAGGTAGAAAAGACCAGACGAGTTTGAATTGTCCTGCTTATGTCAGTAGTGATGATTTGCTGAGAAAAATGGATGCCTATGAGAGAAATTTAAAAAGCAATAGGCCCAGCTACGCAATTTCAAATTATATTTTTGTGATTCCTACTGTGTTTTCTTCAACCAAAGTCACTCTAAGTGGTTTTCAAAAGCTAAAGTATGCTGTAAAACCCTATGCAGCCTCCTTTGTCTTGTAACTAAGGAAGAGAGATCAGTCTGTATGGGGAATTACAAGGTCGAGTTGGGTTGTGAGCTGTAAAACCTGCCTGCAGAGGCACATGGCAGCACAAAGGAGCACAAGGCAGCACAGAGAGGCTTGTCTCCACCGGGCCCTGGGGGGAGGAGGTGTCACACGGGAGACCCCGAGGAAGTGCATTGCTGATGTGACAACACAGGATAGGTCACGCCATGTAAGGAAATGCTGTGCCTTAGAAAAGCATAAAACCAACTCACTCCTTTGAATAAACGATTCCAATTCCCTGCCAGTCTGGGTCTGAGATTCAATTGCCGACAAGTCTGAAAGCCTGATCCAAATGGTAAATGTCCAGGAAATGTTAACAGTGATGCAGGATCAGCCTGATCAAGCCTTCTGGAGTCTTGAGGATTAATTTGGGTTTCAATTTTAAGTCTGGTTTTAAAATGCTTGTAAATATGGTGACTGCCTCTTTAAGCATTATTACATTCAAACTTCTCTTCCTATATCTTTTGCCTCTTTGACAAAGTAAAGTAATTTTTCATTTTAAGACCAAAGCTGTTAGAATGAAAGCAGTTTTATTTCATTCTGAACACTTTTCCTAAGGAGTTCCACACTTCAGTCAGTCTGTATGTCATACCGCTTATTATTCTCTTTGCTTTAGCATAATTTCAACTAAAACCAAATGGTATTCCTGCTAAAGTAAAAAAATTTCCTGTAAATAAGCATAAATGCAGGTAATTGAGATGGAGTTAGGAGTGTTTTTCTCTGACTGAGTATGGCAGAGTTGAGCTCAGCCTTGGAAAAGGCTGAAGGGCCAGCTGTGCCTTGGAAGTCCAGTGAAGATGCTGAGAGTTCTCCAAATGCTTTTTTTAAGGACAAAAGCATAACTGAAAGGGGTGCTGAAGTGGAGAATCAAGACAGGTCAATGAGGGTGCTGTGAGGGTAAGAAGGACGAAGACAAGTGCCCTGAGCTTGTCGACTCTTCAACTTTAAATGAGGAATTTGGGCATTACAGGTAAAGATTCTTACTTGGTACCCTAACAGTGTAGTTCCTCCCCTCCCCACAGTAAATGCAACTCTTTCAAGCAACTCAAAAAAGACTACTCTACTACAAGCTGCCCTTGTTTAAACTGAAGAGTAAAAATTCAATTTATTTTGAAAACATTACAATCAATATATTTCCTATTGGTTCCTTGATTCTCCAGCTGTGTAGTAGTATTTATTAAGAAAACAGGTCTTACACTTACTTTGTGAACCAAACAATTTTCTGTGCTGGATTTTCTCCCCTTTATATTTATTTCAGTTACTATTGATAGTGAAGGAGTTTCTGGTGTTAAAATACTACTTCTAAATAGCTTTTATGATAAGTTTGTAATTCAAATACTCTGTGTCAAAGCCAAATTATTTCACTGCTCACTCAGCTGAAGTTAGCAAGAACAAGCTTCTTGGACTGTACTATTAAAATATATTGCAGTGTGTATTGTTCTGGCTTTTAATTCCTTTCCTGACACACTTAGAAACTCCTGCTTGGCTTCAGACTAGCCCCTTTTATGTGAAATTCTGTCTCTTGAGTCCACCATGTATGTGGATGCAGAGGTCAAGCTCACACTCCTCCTCACTTCCTTTTGCTTTTCAGTTAAATGACTTGTCAAAACATTGGGCAGGATCAGAAATGTTTTTTTTTTAGTGCCCTGAGGCTTCACTTTGTGTGATTGGTATTTATGTGGCTGTTGTGCAACAAATCCTTCTTTCATAGAGTGCCTGACTTGAACACTCAGTGTTCATATTTAAAATAAAAATAAAATAAAATGTATCACTTGCATGTTCTGTTCTGAGTTTTCAGGTTATAGCCCAGAAAGTGAAGACTCAAACACGGTGCTCGTAAAGGCAAAGAGTTTTTCTCTTGAATACATTGATTTACATCTGTTTTAGTATGAAGAGTGCATCATTGCAGTTGCTGGGCACAGAACAAGGACTAAGAGCATCACATCAGTCGGAAGTGTTGGGGGCTGTTCATCCATTCCCCTGGTAAATATTATTGTTATCATCTAATTTACTTTCAGACCACCTTAAACTGCACAGAGCTGTTATCTCCTATTTCTAAAATTGTTCTCTGGCATTAATCATCTTTAAAAAGACTGTTACCATCTACCTCTGCAGTTTGCACTTCCATGCCCACATCAATATAGGACTGTATATAATATATATAATCCTGCTGTAATTCTTTGCAAGGAATGATTTCCAGCACTCTCCTTCATGTGTTGTTCTTTATTTTCTCACTGAAGCTCCACATCAGCATTAACAACTCTAATTTACCCAATAACAGGCTAATTCATGTTAATGTATTTTATTGCACTAACAGCATCAGGTCATTCATTTTCGTTGGTAGCCACAATCATTTTATTTTTTATTTTGAATGGGTGCTTGAGTCAAGATTTCATTTGGCCTTTCTCACCTGTCTTCTTAGAGATTTCTATGAACTCACCTTCAGTAGTGATCTCATTGGCAATTTGATTTGGTCTTTCTGCATTATGTAAATCTGGACATTTTCAGCAGAATTTAATGCATTTTTCTTCAGCTCCAGGCTGCGCAGTAGGTGGTAGATCCACCTCTGACACATTCACAGGTGTTAGTCTGTGAAGCAGACTTGTTCTACACAAGGTGCCTGTGTGCCTCCAGTACTCATGGAAGAGTTGGCTGCTTTACTCATTCACGTTCGGATTCTTTTTTTTTAAGAGAAGTATTTTAAATACACAGCAATATGTAAATGGCATGTATGTACCTAATTTTCTGTTCTAAAAGAAATATAAAAGCACTTAGTAGAAAAGCTTTCCAGCAATTCATCAACATATCAAACCTTGTTCTTCACTAACTTACCTTGCACAATGCTTCCACTTACATGCTTTTAGGCTGAGTAAAATACCCTTCCTGCCCGTTGCTGAACCTTACTGTAGCTTTTGAGTGTTAGAGCTAAGGTAAGAATGTGTATAACAAGGTATTTGTAACATGGGAAAATAATTACAGAGCTAAAAGTGCAAAGTAATGGCACTGCTGTAAGAGCCACTGGGCTGCTTAGAGCTGATACTGCTGCAAGCGTTTATCTTGTTTTCATGCAGCTTGCTTTCTGTCAGTGGAGAAAACATGTTAAAACATAAAAAGATTCTTAAATTAATCACAAAAAAAAAAAAAAAAAGCTTGCAGGCATTGTTTCCGTAAACCATGGCAGTACTGGCAATAGGTGGCAGTCATAATTTGCAGACTACGCCAGAAGAAGCATCATGAATTTCGTAAAATCATCTATTTCACATGAAGTAAAGTCATCTTTCTGTACTTGTACGAATCTTTACATACATTCATGTAACTCACTTAGAGGAAACGAGGGGAATGGTCCACAATTTAAATAATTACTTGTGAATCTTATCTGAAGCATTTCTCTCTATTTGCTCACATTTAGGTTGTGATGATGGAAAGACAAGTGGGTCTTTCCTCCTAGTACTCTGGTGGAGAAATAGATTTTGGTGAATTTCTGTTAGATTACATGTCAAAGACGCATGGTATCTGCCTTGCAAAATTTCTTCTAGCAAGCTTCCAACAAGATGTGATTCCACCATGATAAAATAGATGACTGCCCATCTGTCTTAGCCACACTCGTGTTAAGGAGTTGTTGTTTTCCATTAGAATCATTCACATTTTTGTCATCTAAACTTTTAAAAATACCAGAGTGCTAAAAAAAATGGGAACAGGGCAAAGAATTACTGCTGGACATGAAATGTTCTACCATATTATGAGCTTTTACATTTTTGTGGAAGGCGTGTGTTTTGCACCAAGAGGTGCTGGTCCTTTATCATCCCTGTAAGAAACAACAAACAACATTGAATTCTAAGGTAGGATTTAAAATGCTGTTTATTAGAGCTTAGACTATCAAAAGATGATAGCACAGACAACCCCACACATCTCTAGATGCTGTGAGTCCTGATGGTGTAGCATTGAACACACAGAACTCCATGCAGACCTTGTCCAGAGCAGAGAATCTCCCTTTTTTTATTACTTTCTTACAAGGAAACAACTCTTTTCATAATTTCTACAGTCAAGGTGAACATCATGAATGTTCATGTTGGTCCTGAAAAAGTACCACCTGTGTGTCTTGTCTTAGTGCTAAATCCTCAGAAGGTTCTGATCTGGTCTGTTTGTTTGTAGGAGCTGGTGAAACGGAAGATAAAGGGACAACTGACCAAGCAGCAAAAGTCTGCTCTGAGGCAATGGCTCTAAAAAGGGGAGGCAAATATTTACACCAAACAGCGTCGAGAAAATGTGCACAACATTAAGTCAAGCTTGGATGCAGCCACCTTCTGGGAATAATTTATTAAAGCTCCTGTGGAACATGAGCAGTGTACAGAACTGAAAGAATTACGCTAATTTACCTTTGCTATAAAGGAGCAATCTCTTCTATGCAAAGCAGATGTTTTTCTGGAAACCAATAAACCTCATTGTTTTCCTGTGATTTTGGCTGGGAGATTGTGTGTTGGAACCCTGGGCTCAGAAAATTTAGTTTTATGGGATACAGTAATATATATGTAGTAAGATGGAGGATTTCAGGTGTAGGTTAGTTCTGCTTTCTTCTTCCTTCTTCTTCACAAGCCTGGGTGATCTCATATTGGTTCAAAAAACCTGCGTTGCCGAACATGAATGATTAGTTATTGGATCATAAGTAAAAATAAATTAGTTGGCATTCCATAACTGGATAATTTGGGATTTAAAGGACCTTGGAAAGTAGAACTCTAGGGCCATTTCCACCTTGTTAATTTAGAGGCACATTCCGTGCAGCTGTACCACAGGTAAGAAATAATAAACATCTGAGTCCCAAGAACAACTCTGCGTCTCCTGTGTTTCAATCCAAACTCTGAGTAAAAGAACTCAGGAAACAGAGGCAGAGAAGAAAAGGAACAGAAATGGAAAATTTAATAATTGTGTTTTGTGTTTCTAGTCAGCACCATTGACTGTAATTTAGATTGTATCAGTAGTACTGGTTAAGATCAGGACAGTAATTTTCAACAGTATCTCACTGTAAATGAATCATAGTGTGTTTGCTGTGCAGAGGATTGCTCTTAAGAGGCAAAGAAGGAAAAATTTTTAAACCAATTTTTGCAATGATGCTGAATTTAAAAACATGATCACTCCATATGATGAATATGCATTCTTTGAAGCCAACAATGCTCATTTCTATTTTCCTTTACTCCAGTACTTCACATAAGGATTTTAACTGAGCCTGGCTGCCCTGTCTCCTCTCTGTTCCACCCTGCCTTCATTTCATCCCCCTGGGCATGTGCCTCAGGCTGGAGATTGAGCTTCTGGGGAATGATCATGGAGCAGATTCCAGGCCTCCTCACCACATTCAATCCAAGAAGCAGCAACTGCTCTTCAGACTGTAATTTCCATACTGTTCTAACTTTTGTTAGAATGTGAATGTAACTTCACATTTTCTGTAATTTTACCCCCACACTTGGGTACTGCTGAATTTAACTGCTTTGTATTGCAAAGTGCATTGGCACTCTCACGTGTAAAGTATTGAGCCATTAAAACATGCTATTATAACCCAGACCCTATAATATTTGTTTTACTAATGTCTGTGTAAATATAACATCTGTGGTTAGATGGCTCCCCAAGTGCTGAAAGGACGGAATCATGCCCTGGGTTGCAGTGGAGCACTTGGGGAAAGGAATAAAGTGGTTTGGCAACAAAGGAATGACAATGCGTAGGGAACCTTGTATCTGCGTAGTGAAAGAAACCCTAATTCATTTTTCTGTTTAAATGTTAAAGGCAAAAGCAAACCTCCAGACAAACAAAACATCAAATACAAACCAATTAAAAGTAACTGAACATTTACAAAGAAAAAATAAAGCTATTGTGATTGCGGTGTGGCTTAGTTACCAGAAGTAACATTTTCCCCCTAAAGCTTTTTGTCACATTTAGTGCCTACAGGACAAGCTAATTCTGTCGCATTTCCCACCTGCTTTGACTTCTGCTAGAACAGCCCAGCAGCACTTTTAATCACCAGATCTATTTTGGAACAGCACTGAAGACGGGAAAAAGGAGGAAAACCAGCACTGGAGTGCAACATCCATATCTGCAGGCAGTTTCTGCAGGTGGCAGCAGCCCACGGCAATGAAAAAAGAAAGCATGCAGCAACTGCAGGCAATCCAGCAAAAAGGCAGGTTCTTGCAGAGGGATATTTTCCCAACTGCGACAGCCAAGCGCAGAGAGGTTGTGCAGACTCCGTCCTCAGAGGGTTCCAGACCAGACAGAGGCCAAGGTGACCTGGCCTGTCCACACAGCTCATCCTGCTCTAAGCAGGAGACTGAACTAAGTGACCTCTCGAGCTCTGTCCCAACCTGAAGTTTCCTAAGATTCTTCCCACTGTGTTCAGATTCCCAGGTTCTAGGCATGCCTAGAACACAAAGCAACACAATGATCAAAGGAGAAGGAATTCCAAGAGCAGTGCAGAACTACACAACGTATAAAAAGATTTACTCATAAAACTGCAACAGTATGTTCCTGAGGAACAACCAGCAGCCCACATTCAGAGGGGATTTCATGCCCTTCTCCATCCCCAGATTATTCAACTGCTGTCGAGAAAGGCTCAGAGCCAAGGGATCCATGGAGAGATTCCTTTTACATTCCGTTTGTCTGCCTCTCTACACCCCTTCTGACTTTACTGACAGCAAAACAGCTTTGAAAAAATCAGCGTAATATCCCTTACATTAAAACTCTAAATACAATTTTTTTCTATCTGCGTAACTTGCATAAACACAGTTTTTCTTCAATCACAAAAATATCTAGATTCAGTTCTATTAGGAAAAAGTAATCTCTGAAGACTTGCTGTTTATCAGTAAGTTCATCTCACTACTACAACTGACAGAAAATCCACTTTCATATTCATTTTCCCCTGCTAATAATGAAGAGTATTTATGTATTCTAGAAAAATTAACATCTTGACTTGCACTGTAATGAACATGTAAATTTTGTTCAGTGACACATTGCTCCAAACCAATCCACGACCATGCACATTCCCAGAAACACCTCTGATGACTGATCATAGTAACAGGTCAGAGCAAGTAACTCCCCAGGAATAAACCAAGATGTAAGGTTTTAATTCAGAAAACAGAGACAACAATAATCAACTGGGAAACTTTTTATTCAAGCAACATGGTAAAAGTAAAACCTATTTATATACCAAGCAGGTATTTTGCAGCAAAAGTCAACCAGCCAGTAAGAAAAGTAGTAGAAGGAGAGTTGTAGCAAATAACAGTATTCTCCAAACTTGTTTCCAATTTGTGTAAGTAACTGCCAAACTAGCAACTTGAAAACCCTCAGAAATCTTCCAATATGCAGTGAAAAGCAGGTTTAGTTAATAAAAGTCATTTCCCAACACTCAAAGTGCATGTTAGATATCGTGCATCTCTCACCTACCTGGTAGGCTTGCACAGAAGCACCACTACCAGCCTACATCAAAAAGAGAACAGTTTCAGTACGAACACCTTGCAGGCAAAAGCCATAGTCTGTGGAACTATCATCAAGGACTTCTGACACTGGTGAGGTGCTGTCCTCTGAATGATGCATTTACCTCCTTTGGTTTCACATCTCTTACCACAAGAGCTATGACATGCACTTTGTGGTGACTGTCATGAAAAGTTAGGACAGGAAGACCCCCTTGCTTTCCAGGCTATCCACAGATATACTGGGCCCAGAGGTGTCAACATAGTCCCCTTCCTAGTGTGTCTGAGACCCTGGGAGACCTTCACAGAGAACATTCTAGAATGAACAGTGCAGCACTCTAAGTCTGCATCAGAACTCTCACAAGCATGGATGCACAAATGGTGCAGCCTTGACACCAGTCACATTCCCAATCCCAGAGGCACAAACAGTGTGGTTTACTGATCCTTGTGTCACAATAAGGTTGATAAACTATTGATAAACACACCAGTATCAGAAAGCACAAGCAGTAGTATCCCCTTGGAATAAAGTTACCGGACAGGCATTCCCACAGGGAAGCACAGGGGTACAGCCTTGTCAGCCATCCCAGTAGTCTACCCTGACCTCCTTCCCCTTTTAAGTTACATTTTTATTGTTTTCTTGGAGAGCGTGTCAAGACAAAGTTCCAGCTGATGTCATTTCATGATTAGGTGAATTTTGAGTGACTTTAGTGAAGCATGCATAGGTTTTATTTCAGAAAAGAACACACCTCCACGGAGTGTGTACATGCAAAGTGTACCTGGGAAGTTCTCTAAGAATGCACACTGTTGGGCAAAAGCATAATCCAAAAAAGGAAGAGAACTAGTAATGGTGTAAGTAAAACTGCTGTGGATAAAAGCTCACTGACCAGAAAGCACTTAACAGCCTACCAGCAACCCAGCAGGCACCAACAGTCTGCATCCAAACCAACAAAACACTGGAGGTCTTTAAAAGCCTCTGGACCCAATCCTGAATAATCTGCTTAGGCAGGGAGGTTGGACTAGATGACATTCTGTGATCACTCCCAACCTCACCCACTCTCATTCAGTGAAGATGAATAGCAAGTCCAAACCCCTTCTCACAGTTCCTGTTATATAATTTTCCTGTCAACTTTCAAGCTCTGTTGTTAACATTGCTCTCATGCACACAATTGGACATGAAGAGCTGAAAGAGGGAGGAAGACACAGCAAAATGCAAGGAGCAACTTCTTTTAGCCATCTCCTCGGTGTTTATTTGTATTACCCTGCACAGTCTCATATGCTTTCTGGACACTGAGACCTTTATTCAACTGTGCAAATGAATAAACTCCTTCCTTAGTTTTTTCCCTCATGGAGTTATCCCCAGCTATCCTAAAAAGGGATGACTATGTTACACTTGGTATTCAGCAGGAGTCACTGGCTCTAGGTCTTTAACAAGTTCAAGGGTATCACAGGTTGTTTTTAACATCACTACTCCTGCAGCTGCACCACCAAATATGGGGCTCTCCAGACAACTTGGGAAGTATTTGGCTTAAGCAGCAACTTACTTCACAAGGTTTCTCATAATGTTTAAAGAAGACCCTCTGTACCCTGAACCAAAATGGTTCCAGTGGTTCATGTAGTGGAACAGCTGATAAAGCTTTAGGCGTTTCTCAAACCCTGCAGCTTTGGGAATTTTACTGTGGTAAGCAGAATAAAAAGAACTGCTGAAGCCACCAAACATCCCAGCTATTGCAAGCTCGTACTCTGAATGGCCATAGAAAGAAGCTGGATCGAAGATAATCGGACCAGAATCATCCTCAGCTACATTTCCTCCCCAGAGATCCCCATGCAGGAGAGCAGGAACGATTTCCACGTTACAGAACAAACTGGGTATCTTCAGCTGCAAGGGGAGAAAAGCAAGACATGTAAATGACACAATCATTCACCTTAAAATGTAGAGGTTTATCTGCATACTTGAAATTTCTTAAAGCCTGTCATTTTAAACACCCCAGGACCTGGCCAACAGAGATGCCAAGTACATCCAGAGGATTCTTATTTTTCATGAAAGGCAGCAGCAGAATAGTCATCCAAATCTTTTTTAGTGAGAGAATAAAAACCTTAAAACTCCAGTATTGACCAGGGTTAGTAACAACAACCACCAACACTACATCATTAGAAAACTCAGGGATGTTTCACCCAATTTCCACAAAGTAGCACCCAAAGAGCCAATACTGCAGCCACGTAATCAGAAGCAGAGTGAATGAACAGACAATGTGCAGGACAGAACTGCTTATGCACATTTCGTATCATGAACATGTTGCAGGGAATGAGAAATATGAACTCCATCCAGTATTTCCTAAACAGGAAGGCAAGGTGCTATCTGGCACTTTGGAATTCACTTTGGAATGTTAGCACAGGGTGATGTGGCAAATGCCATTATACTTTAGAATAACAGCATTTTTAATCCCTAAAAACCGGGATCTCTTACCAACAGAACCTGGATCAAAGCAACAAACAGGAACTTTGTTTTGAAAAAATAAAATTTAAGTATACCCAGCTCTCACAGTAATGAGAACTGAGAGAATTGCTCCTACCTGAAGCTGTGCCCAAAGTTCTCTTGCCTCTCTGTCTCCTGATTTCTTTTCAACCATGTCCATCTGGGGCTGGATTCTTTGTCTGGCAAAGAAGGTCACCCAGTCACTCTGCCAGTCATTCACCTGAAGGAACAGGACTGCAGGCGTCAGATCTACACCACACGAAAGGCAGAGTGTCTTCTTTTTCAAATAAGCCTTTTGAGGATTACATAGTGTTTGTGCTGGTACTATCCAGGGACAGTAAATGCTATCATTTAATCGAATGTTATCTTAAAACATTAAATTAGGGAAATAATTTTCTCTTGATGATTAAAATCCAAGAAATTGAAGAGCTATCACTGTCCAAAGCAGCTGTAAGTGCTGTCCAAAGCACCACCTTCCTTAGCAGGCTGAACCATGTTTTTTTTTATTTTCATGGCTCCACAAAAATTCCTTTGTTTCCATTATGATAATTTTGGCCCTTTCTGTCACTGAAGGGAAAACAAGACAAATTTAAAATTCTATCAGTCTGATAAAGTACAACCTACCTGTGGAAGGTAACCACAGCAGGTAACTGTATGAAAGCCAAACTGATCCACAAACTGGACTTCTGTTTGCCCTTGTCCTTTACCTTTCAAACCAAAGACAAAAATTCAACACCAGTGACAAAATACTAAGCATCCATGACACAACTGAACCTGGAAAACTACACATGAGTACAATACTGCTTCTAATGAGAATTTTTTAAATTGCGCTTTAATGTTGTTTTTATGGTTACAATGATTGTTGCAGTTGTTTACTACTGCAACCCTAGGGTATATCACCGTGTCCCGCAGCCATAGGGAGGAGGAGGAGAGAAGATCCAGCAGGCAGGAATTGTGCAGCGAGACTGATTTATTTAATTATTTTACCAACTCTTTTATAGACTTTTTCCTTCATAGTCTAATTGGACAAAGGATCAGCCACCCCTTGGGGGTGACTGGCTAAAATTCTAAAACATCCATTGTCAAAATATTTTTCTACTGTACCATAAACAAGACTTTTCAAGGCTGCGGGTGTTTGTTGTTTACATAACTCTGCTACCTCTTCTGTGAGAGAGAAAAGTTTCTCACAGGCTTAGAAAATAGCAAGAAAATCCTCACTAGCAGCAATTTTGTATCCACAGCTGTTTCTTAAATTTAAAGCTTGATGTAAAGCAGCTGTATTCTACTCTTCAAAATTGTATTTCGAGGTTCTGTATCTTCTCTGATACCATGTCCTTGTAGAAACTGTGGTTTGGGCTCCCAAGGGTCCAAAATTGAGTATGTGTTTTGCTTACAGAGACCCGAACAGTGCAAACAAAAGCAAAAACAATCCCTGCCTAGGTCTGTTTCATCCAATCTTCAGTGGAAGATGAACATGTCCTGAAGTAGCAAAAGCCATTTTAACTATTTTGTAGATTATTATTAACTGGGTTAAATTTGCAAACAGCTGTGTACTGTACCAACTGTGCTCCCTTCTTTCTTCAGCTTCTCTCCAAGTTGCTGGTTATGAAGGTGAAGATCAGCCAGCTGTGTTCCAAGCAGTGCTGAATGTCTAAGAAACAAAAATAATCTTAGTAACACTGACACATGAACAGAACCAGGTCTTGATATTCCAGGAGTTACTTAAAGAGATTTATCAAGTAAGTAAAATAAGTTCTGCATCTCTAACTGATTTTTCAGAGTATTCTAGTTATAAACACCTTGTCTTCCTATCAAGACTGCATAGTAACACAAAATGTACTTACTTGGCCGTTTCTGACACCACTGCTGAAAGTGAAAAGTGAGCACCAAGCATGAATTTACTAACAAGGAGAAACTATCTATTCTAATTTCAATCAATCAAGAAGTGTGATATCACTTCTGTAAGCACTTTCAGTAAGATATTTTTTAACTCTAGCAACTGCCTTTGGGAAATAGAACCAAACAAGGTTGATCCTTTTCTTTCTACTGCTCTTTCTGGCTGCTTTTCTCTAAAACGCAAGAGTCACATGGGCCTAGTTTATTATCTATTTTTAATAAAACCACCTCCTCTACACGGTTCGGAAGAGTCTTGTAGTAATTACAAACAAATCTTACAATCAGTTGCCTCCCATGTTAACAAAATTACGTTCCTTTTCCCGCCTTCTACCTTCATCAACTTTCCCTAGTCTCAAGGCACTGTTGGTTAAGGCAAAGTTATTTCTTCAATTTGTTCCTGTTAACACAGACTATAGCTACCCCCTGAAATCTGCATGCCAAAGGCACCATTTTTGAGCCCAAAAGAGCAGTATCTCTGCCTTTCTCTTGGGACTCACTATGAATTAGAAACTCTGCCAAAAAGCAGGATGAGGGACAAGACTTTAAAGTGACTGCAGAAGGTCTGAGAGAAAGATGAGAAATTGGTCATGATCACCTCCCTAATGGAATCAAGACAGATGAATTCATCATATTAAGTGCTCGTCACAGAGAAAGGTCAAAAGCTTGAAACTATCAAAATGAAGGTGGCAGTTGGAAAATACTGAAATCAAGATTAACTGATCTGGGGAAGTGCCTCTGCACACTCATGCCAAGCAATAAAGTACTCATTCTTATATTGAGGGCAAGTACACAAAACAGGTAATCAGGCTGGTCATTTTCCTTTCTGTGAAAATAAACTTTACTGAAAAAATGACTAATTACCTAAGCAAACAAACCCGAAACTAACCAAAACCCAGACTCATTTTGTGATGCACGATCTATTTTCTAAGTGAGTCATTATGAAGAATTTTATACAGTTCTCTGCTATATAATTTTCCGTAAGTCTCTTGACTCGCTTTAGAAAAAAATTTAAGTAAGTTTCCCCTACGAAAACAAGTTATTTAATTGTCTTAACAGCCAAAATTTCTGGTTAACAGAGGCAAAGATGACACTATTTTACCTGTTTAAGCCCCCCATTTCCAAGTGTTCCATCACAAACGCAGTACTGCCCCCAGGCAGGTCTACAACTTTGAGGGGTTTAGGCACTTTTATCGTCTGTGTTTTCAGGATGGCTTCCAGACTTGCCATTTCTCCTTCAAACATTCTTCTGGCCTGCCAGATATTAAAGGAAAGCATTAGTGTCTATGAGCATCAGTCACAGGTAAACAAAGCACGTCCACAAAATCAACTGATTTTGTAAAAGTTAAAAAGAAAGGTTGGAGGGAATGTTTAGTCACACACAAGATACAGACAGAACCACACCATCAGACTTGACAGCAGTTTTACAATTACAGTAATTTTGCTTCATAAAACCACTGAGTGAAAATGACTTAGGTTCTAGGATTCTCTGTAACTTAGAAAGTCTGTTTATAACTGAAGGAGTGCAAACTGCTTATAGATAATGTATGAGCTCCTTCAGCTGTGTTCCATCAGACTTGTGTTCTAGTGCTTTCACCAGAATGGTCTTCCGTGGTGTTTTCTTTTACCTCATGGGGGAAGGGCGTGGGTGGGAATCAACTGTAGCAGCCAAATGCCTCTTATCACACTTGCACAAGCCAAGCCACCACCAACTGCATTTGCTTGGAAGACATTCTGAATTTGGGACCTATTTCTGCACCTGTTATCACCTCAAGGAAAATCTACTCTCCCGAGTTCCTTCTCTGAGATCACTGACACTCATCACGTGAAGAAATGCTTCTCTAGAAAAGTCAGGCAGGGGTTGTAGAAAGAGCACATTGGAAATTTAACGTATCTGGTAAAAACAAAAGCAGGGAAATAGAATGAATAAAATAAAAAGAGAATGCTAGCCCTTTAGTAATGATCCACAACACAAAGGACAATTTGCAGTAGACATCAACTAAAAATTCCAAAGCCTGGAGGCAATCATAGAATGGTTTGTGCTGGACGGAACCTTAGAGATCATCCCAGTGCTCCATAAACATACTTTGTCCCACCCCCTTCTATGGGCAGGGACACCTTCCACTATCCCAGGTTGCTCCAAGCCCAGTCCAACCTGGCCTTGGACACTGCCAGGGATGCAGGGGCAGCCACAGCTTCTCTGGGCACCCTGTGCCAGGGCCTCATCACTCTCAGCGTCAGGAATTTCTTCCTAATATCTGACCTAAAACTACTCTGTCAGTTTGAAGCCATTCCCCTTCCCCTATCACTCCAGGCCCTTGTAAAGAGTCTTTCCTCATCTTTTCTGTGGGCTCCCTTCAGGCACTGGAAGGTGCAATTATGTCTCTACAGAGCCTTCTCTTCTCCAGGCTGAACAATCCCAGCTCCCCTAGCCTTTCCTTATGGTGCTCCATCCCTCTGACCATCTCTGTGGCCATCCTTGTGACTCAAGAGTGAAGACCTGCTGAGTTACTGACCCATGAGTTAGCTTTGTCCAGAGGAAATCAGTAAATACTGTGTCACTGTCCAAAACATCACACTTGGCTAAAGCCAGCTGCTCAAACAGAGTAAGAATTGCTGATGCACAGCTGCTGTGGCTCACACAGCGCAGCACTTACAGCACTTCAACAAAGTTTGCTTTAATCAGTGCTCAGGATCCACACACAGGCAAAAGCATACAAAATGAAACTGCTGAATAGAAAATCTATCCAGATCTTTCTTTTTCTGCCCCAAGCCTGATCTTGCAGCTAGTTGGATTGTATAGCTAAACACAGAATTTGCAAAGGCCTAAGGAAAGGCTACACCAATTCAAACTCTCTTCTGTAAAGCAGGATAACCTTCCTGTATTATTCCAAGTTACCACCTGCATGCATCCATTCAGGTCCCCAGCCTGATCAGAAATCGTTGAGGAATTTGAGATAGATATATTGGCATACATACTTTCTAAAACATTTGTTTGCTACAAAGGGCAAATACAAGTTTTGACTTCTCTTCTGCCACTGAATCTATTTATGATAGAAACAAGTACAGAGTACCTTTGAAGTAAATTCCACCTGATCTCTGTTTTTGCAAAGGATGCTGGAGAAGTAAGCTGCATTGTACTTATCCCTACCAAATGCAGATATCTACACCTTCAACAGTAGGTTCCAGGTATTGAAAAGAAAAAGCAGAAAAGCTTGAACAATTGTGAAAAAAATATCACTTATTGAGAAAATTTCTTGTGTACAGGGAATTAAAAGGTTTAGTTAAAACCACGGAAGGTGCCCACCCTCAGCAGACAATTTTATACCTGCTGGGGTGCCTTAGCCACTGTCACAGCACTTGCAGACAGTGTTACACCACTGCTGCCCTCTGTAAATGACGACAGCACGTCATGGCACTGCATGTCCTGGACTAACAACACTGATACCACAGCACCATCTCAGCACAGTATCAGGCTGGCAAAGTCCTCCCAGACCATCAAGTCCAACCTTTGACCCATCTGCACCTTGTCACCCAGACCACAGCACTGAGTGCCATCTCCAGTCGTTCCTTGGGCACCTCCAGGGATGGGCACTCCACCGCCTCCCCAGGCAGTCCCTTCCAATGCGTAACAATTTTTCCATGAAGAAATGCCTCCTGATGTCCCGCCCAACCCTCCCCTGGCCCAGCCTGAGGCCGTTCCCTCTCTCCTGTCCCTGTTCCCTGGGAGCAGAGCCCGACCCCCCCCGGCTGCCCCCTCCAGTCAGGGAGTTGTGCAGAGCCACAAGGTCCCCCCTGAGCCTCCTTTGCTCCAGGCTGAGCCCCTTTCCCAGCTCCCTCAGCCTTTCCTGGTGCTCCAGACCCTTCCCCAGCTCCGTTCCCTTCTCTGAACACGCTCCTTGTCGTGAGGGGCCCAGAAGTGGACACAGCACCCGAGGTGTGGCCTCATCAGTGCAAGCACAGGGGACGGTCACTGCCCTGGTCCTGGTGCCACACCAGGCCCGGAATGCTGCTTCCCATCGCGGCGCCTGCCCACCCCCGGCACCCCCAATCCCTACCCCGCCACACCTCCGACCGAGAGTTGCTCTTCACGAACACCCGGCCGTGGTCCGTGTCGTAGCTCCGGCCCTGGCTGATACAACCACCCCCCGTGTGCCCGGTCGGCCGCAGCACCGCGGTGCCGAGCGCTCGCTTCAGCGCGTCCTCCATGGCGGCGACTGCCGGGGCGGGGACGGGAGGGAAGGGACCGGTCAGGAAGGGGCGGGACTGGGCGAGAAGGGGCGAGAAGGGGCGGGCCGGGCAAAGGGCGGCTGAGGCGGCTGAGGCGGCTGAGGCGGCTGAGGCGGCTGAGGCGGCTGAGGCGGCTGAGGCGGCTGAGGCGGCTGAGGCGGCTGAGGCGGCTGAGGCGGCTGAGGCGGCTGAGGCGGCTGAGGCGGCTGAGGCGGCTGAGGCGGCTGAGGCGGCTGAGGCGGCTGAGGCGGCTGAGGCGGCTGAGGCGGCTGAGGCGGCACGCGGGCGCTGCTGTCAAAAGATTCTCTCGCTCCTCGTATACCGATTCTCCCGTATGTTCAGTTTTATTCTTCTCTTAATCACCGAACCAATTACAAAACCACATAATATGTTGACTTGGAAGGGACCCACAAGGACCATCAAGTCCAACTCGTGGCCCTGCACTCGTGTCCCCCCTATCCTGTATGCCTGGGGGCGCTGTCCTACAATATTTTTCTTAAAATGTGCAGAATTTCATAGTAGAGATACCGGCTCTCCAAGATCTACTGATAAATTTACTACAAAGCCCCGAAGAAAGGAAAAGACCGGACAAAAGCAGCTTCAAATATGATATAGGCAACAACAGAAGTAGTTACAACGCTGAAACTTCTTTATTACAAAAGTTTGATACTGACATGCATCATCTTAAATAAATAAGCTACAGTTCAATAATGACATACGCAATTTTTCAGACATTAACCCTAAGTTTTAAATAAATAAGGTACACTTGATAAATGTGTCACGGTTGAAGCAGACGTCGAGTGCCAGGACTCTGCTTGCTATTGCCGAATTCTTGTGTAACACTATTAATGTGAGACAGCTTGTTGTGCAGACACTGGCATCCATTCTTCACTTCACAGTAGCCGGGGCTAGACTAGGAAGGAAAGATAAAAAGAAAATTAGGGCATTCTGCGGAGTTTAGAATTTTATGTTCTTCCCAGCACCAAAGACAGCTCCAATAGGTGGAGTCTGAGGGCTGAACAACTTCTTTGGCTTGGTTTCTCAAAAATCAGACTCAGCGCATGTAGAGTCTAGGCATCAGTGGGAATTCCTCGTGGTTTCCCTTTGTCTGCTGGCAGAGCACCATGGAATTTGAAATATTAATTCTGCTCACAAACACATTAGCAATCTAGCCGAAAACTAAATAAACGCCATCCCACATGCCTCAACGTTCATAAGTATCTAAAGAATTCTGGTACTGAAGTTGTGGAACGTGTGTGTCCAAATCAGAGAAGTCTGCAGAATATCAGGGCAGATCCGTGTGGCCACTGTGACCTCAGAGCTGATGTCGGTCCCTGGCAGCTGCGGCGTCACCGGGGGCTGCCCCGCTCCGCTATAAAAGCGGGCGCGCCCGCCCGCGCCCGCCCGCGCCAGCATGGCCCGCTACCGCCGGCGCTCCCGCCGGAGCCGCAGCCGCAGCCGCAGCCGCAGCCGCAGCCGGCGCCGCCGCCGCTCCCGCCGCCGGGGCGTGCGCAGGAGCCGCCGGGCCTCCCGCCGCTCCGGGTACCGCCGGCGCCGCCGCGGCAGCCGCAGACGCCGCCGCCGGTGCTGAGCCGAGCGCGGGGCTCGGCCTCGTACGGCCCGGGGAGCGCCCAGAGCGCGGCCGTGGCGCGGGGCTGGCGATGCCAATAAAGGCCAGCAATGCTCACCGCAGTCTGCGTGTCCCTGCGTGTCCCTGCGTGTCCCTGCGTGCCCGTGGGTGCCCGTGGCTGTCCCGTGGCTATCCCTGGGTGTTCGTGTGTGTCCCCAAGTGGGAAGTTGCCCTGACGTACCTGTCAGTGTCAAATCTGTCTTGTGCAAGTGGTGGGGTCCTGAATCCCCAAATGAAGGGAACACAGAATGATGTCTGCAGAGAGCTCTCAGGTCATCAAATACAAACCTTAACCCAAAACTACCGATCCTACCACTAAGCCGTGTCCCTAAGTACTATTTTTACTCTTTTTTTTTTTTTTTTTTTTGGTGACACCACCATAGCCCTGGGCAGCCTATTCCAATGTTTGACAACACTTTTCGTAACAGCCGAATAAAACCCTTCCAGGTGCAACTCTAGGCACTTTTTTGTCGTACTGCTGCTTTTTCCCTGGCAGAAGAGCCTGAAGCCAGGGTGACCAGCGGGAATCACAGTCTCGTTCAGGCCCCTCATCTCACCGTGCCATGCCATGGCACTTCCTTAGTGACACCCGGCCCTTCGCGCTCCTCATTTCCTCCCTTTTCCCCCAAGATACAGCCCAGGAACCCCCCTGTCGAGTCCCCCCCGAGGTGCCTCTGTGGCCGCTCCTGGGCTGGGCTGAGCAGCAGCAGTCTGTGTGTCCCTGCGTGTCCCTGCGTGTCCCTGTGTGTCCCTGCGTGGCCGTGGCTGTCCCTGCGTGGCCGTCCGTGGGTGTCCGTGTGCCACAGCCCCAGTGCCCCTGCAGGAGGGCTCCGCTCCGCAAGGCACCGCTCGGAAACAGGGCTCGTGTCCCAGGAGAGCCTTGACACCCAGATCCCCCCAAAGCTCTCTCTGGCCTGGCGGCACAGGCACCCAGTGTGACACATCAGCACCGCTTGTGCAGACCTGTACATCCTGTGCTGCTCCTTTTCCAAGCCTTCTGGAGACAAAAAATGGGCTGGGGGTTGGGGTGAGGCCAATGTCATGAAGTGGGAGCTTGCCCTGAAGTCTCTTTCAATGTCAAATGTCTCTTGTGGAGGTGGCAGGGCTCTGAATCCCCAAGTGAAGGGAACACAGAATGAGGTCTGCAGAGAGCTCTCAGGTCATCAAATACAAATGTTATCCCAGTTATATAAATCCCACCACTAAGTCATGTCCGAAATGCCTCTTCTACCCCTTTTCTAAATCCCTCCAGGAATGGTGACACCACCACAGCCCTGGGCAGTCTGTTGCAATGTTTGACAACACTTACTATGAAGAAACCACTCATATTAGCCAACTTAAACCTTCCCAGGTGCAGCTCAGCACTTTCCTCTCATCCTTTTTCTTGTTCCCTGAGAGAAGAGCCTGGCGCAAGCTGGCTACAGTCTCCTGTCAGGGGGTGGGGTTGTGGAAAGTGAGAAGGTCCCCCCTGAGCCTCCCTTTCTCCAGGCTGAGCCCCTTTCCCAACTCCCTCAGCCTCTCATGGGACCTGGGCTCTAGGGCCTTTTCCAACTTCATCACCTTTCTGTGCTCCAGCACTTCCATGTGTTGCAGTGAGGGGCCCAAAACTGAGCCCAGGATTTTAGGTGCAGTGCCCAGCACAGCAGGGGGATGGTCACTGCCCTGGCCCTGCTGCCACAGCATCCCTGATCCAAGCCAGGTGCCACTGGCCTTCCTGGGCATCATTTGAAGTCTGGCTGTTGTGGAGCCTTAGGACACACTTTCTACAACAGACTGAAATAAAAAGCTCAACCAAATGTCAGTAAACATTATCACTGTGGTACATTGTACTAATGCTTGCCACCACCACTTCATCCTGTTCACTCATATTCCATCGACTTTTTCAAAATAGCAGTTACCACTTTAATATGAAGCATTCCTCTCTCTCTGGAGACAGGGAGGGCCATGCCTTTCTCAAAGGCATGATGTTGAGCCTCTAGAGAAGTGGAAGCAGCAATTAATATTGGTCACTCAGGGCTCCAGAGATCTAAACATGATTTGGACAGATACCAAAATCAGCTGGAAAATAAACTTTCCAACACAATTTGATGTGTTAGAAAGCAGGCATTCTTCGCCAGTGCCAGACACACAGAAGGATATCTCCTTTAGTCTGATGTGTGTGGTGAAACTTTGCAACAGGGTGTTTATTTCATTAAAATCATACATAATCATTACAACTTGCCAAAAACCCACCATCGTCTTCCTCATTTGTTTCTTCACTGGTTCCAGCTACATTTATCATCCTGTGTGCACACCTTTACATTCTTTTGTCTCTTTTGACAGTCAGTCTTTAAGCTCTATCCAGCACCTTCAGGGGAACTGAAAAGTTCTCTTCTGTGTGTTATTTGTCAGGACAAACTACTGCTGTTCAGCATGAGAGTTTGGGCACTTCATCTCTGTGTCAGGTACTGAAATCTCAAGTATAATCAGCAGGAGCAGAAGGACTGCATAACAATGAAGAGTCTCCCTGAAGTCCCTTTTGCCAGAGGAGATGCCCAGGGGGTTTCTAACCCTGAGCAAGATCAGGGAGCCCAGAGCAAGGCAGGTGGGCTCAGGGCTTTCTGTACTGCCAGTGCCCAGAGAGACTCTGGGGACGTGCTGAGTGTCCCCAGCCCCCTGCTCCCTCCCACCCCAACCTGCTGAGCCCCCTTTCCTCCCCCCAGGCTGTGGCTCTGACACTCGTGTCCTTCCTGGCTCTGCTGGACATCCAGCCCAGGCTGCAATACCATGATCAGACTGATGTGGACATGGCCAAAGAGGGTCCATTCAGGCCATTCCAGGATGGAATCAAGCTCAGCTGATACAGTTTTGGATTATAGCATATGCTACATCAGGAGGAGGAAAAGTCAGCTTGTACTTCATATTCTCTTCAAACACACCTTGTCATGACATCCTGTGTGAGGCTGGCATGGATTCCCTTGGAACTAAATTGGTAATTACATTGGGCTTCTGTGCTACTTAGATGTTCTCTAATAGCAGCAGCCTTTCAAAAAACAAAGAAAAAAAGAAAAAAATGAAGGGAAAAAAAAGAAAACAAATAATTTGGTTTTGTCACCTGTCTTATATAGCATGGGTTAAACGGAGATGCTGAGATGTTGCTTGTGGAAATTAAATTCAGTCATTTGTTACACAGGGATCTCCTATTACTGCTGAAGTTCATGTGTCAGGTGCCTTCCAGTTTCAGAAGCCAACATGTGTGACCACTCAGGAAACAGGAAAATAAAAGAGTATTGTCTGGAGATCCACTGCTGAAGCTGGGAAGGAAGGTGGAACAGCACATCCCAAGTGGAACTGGTTCTCAGGAACACCCACCAGTGCCGGGTGCTCTGACACTGAGAGACCAGAACAGTCGTGCAGAACTTTTCACTTTTCTGCTTTGGAGGAACTGTCCCTGAAGTTAAGGTTCCTATGACAAATATAGAGCCCCAGGCATCCTGTGGATCCTCAGGTGCTCCTGGGCTCCAGGCCTCCACCTCCGTTCTCTTGGCTCCCACTTCTGTTCCGTGTGTAGTATAATCACCTGCATGGTGCTCCATAGGGAGCTGACATTGCTGGGTGCCAATTATTCAATTTTTAGTGATGTCCTTGCTGTGGATGGAAGGAAACGGCCAAATCTATTATATTTTCTTTGCAGACTGCTCTAAAAGGAGGAAAAAAAAGTTTTAATTAAACTTTTAAAAATATCTGTGTAGGAAAACTATCAACATCCATAAACTTAATGTTTTCATTTTTTTTTCATTGTCTGCACTGTGTCTCAAACTGGTGTTTAGGACACCAGGGTTCACCCTTTGACATTTCTCATCATCTTTTATGAAGTGACCAAATACCATCCGTACATTTCGGCAAGAAGAGGAGTCAAGTCAGCAGAAGCTGGCAGAAGGAGCTTTTATTTCTGCTTCTGCTACAGAAAGACCAGATGTCTTTGTTTGAAAGACAGGTGTCTGCTAAGGAAGGCAGAAGCCTCCCTTGGAACGGCAGATGCAACCCCCTTTCCCTCCAAGTTATCGTAATTTTGAAATCAAGGGGGCTTTTAGGCAAAGATGTGGGAAATAGGAATAACAGTTCTTTACTATTATATATGTCTATGTATATAACCAGTCAAACAAACAGCAGTAACTATGGCAGTAGCAGCAAACAATCCCAACCCCAGTGCCAGCCTTCTCGGCTGTCGGGCCCTTTCCCCTCGGGTGCAGTTCCGCTCGCAGCCGGCAGGGGCGCTGGCGGCTCCCGGTGAGCAGGGCAGGTGCGATGGTTCCCCCGCGGCTGCAGGGGGCGCTCCGGAGCGAGCTCGGGGAGCACGCGGCACTGGCGGCCTGGGATCCCGGGAAGGGAAGGAACAAAGGCTTCACAAACCGCTGGGCAGCCGATCCCGGGATCCCGGGAAGGGATGGAACAAAGAAGCTTCACAAACCCCTGGGCAGCCGATCCCGGTGTCCGGCCGGACTCTCAGGAACAGCAGGCTGGAGCGGCAGGCTGGAGCAGCAGGGATGAGCACAAATCCCGGGTGGCCAACGAGATGTACCCAAGCGGGGAACCCCCCGGAGGTCTGGGCAGGCAGGGCGAGCAGGGCTACAACACAGCGGAGGCTCAAAGCAACGGCGGGGCAGGGTGGCCATGGCCCGGCTCCGAGTGAGGCAGGGAAGGCGGGCTTGGGATCCCGGGGCTTCTCCAGCAGAAAGGAAGAGCAGCCCAAGAAGGCAGACTCCCTCTCTGAACACCAGAGACCGACTGCCCACACACTCAGGTGAAACAAAAAGAGCAGCCAGCTCTTTTGATTTTCTTAACTACCCAGCCATTTGTCCCCCTGACAACATGTACGGGCAAAATTCCTTTAACAGAAAAAAAAAAACCTCGAGAGCTCCTAAAACCCCAACACCAGACCATGACTGAGCACTTTGAGAGTGGGTAATGACACTGAAATCAGCCAGACAGAAACTTTCTAACAGTCTGAGTATTAGAAAGCAGGCATTCTTTATTGCAGCACTGGGCAGCACCTGGGGGATCCTTCCTCCAATCGAGTTTGAGTTCGAGGAGTGCTGGGTGATTTTATCACACACATTGATGACATATTCATCAGCTGTCTCCACTTACTTGAGTTTCTTTGACACAGTCACAGCTTGTTTTGATGGGATACCCTTCCTTCTTGGACCAGGGTAAGAGAGCAGAGGAGGCTGCTGTTCTGCTAAGTTCTTTATTTCATAGTCTCATAGCTTTCTTGAAGGCAGAGTTCAAGGGGGTTACATGATAAAGCCAAGCAGCAGCAGCAACAGCAGGCAGAAACAGCTTCTTCTGTATGCTCTATATGCTCCATATATTTTTTCTTAGAGAAGTGTGGATTATATTTGTTAACTGACCAATAAGATTAATACACAATTCTAGTTTTCCTTAACCTATCATGGTCTAGTTCTAACAGTCGTAAGCCTTACACAAGTGTTACACAGGTATTACACAGATTTGCATATACAGTTTCTATCAGTTCTTAGTGTTTATGTGAACACTCCATCTAAAAAACATGAACAGTATAATTCTATCTGTATTTTGTCTAAAGTAAAGAATTCTGTGAAAAGGTAATACTGCTGCAGCAAGAACTGTGTTTAAGGTCTCTGCTGCAGCTTTTAATGTTTAAGGCACTTAGCATATATTTCTACTAAAAGTTAAAAATGTATATTTCTGTTTCACTTTGGTGTGGCTTCATGTATCTCAGCTTGTCCAAAAGTTTTAATTCAACCCTTGTGCTTTGGCTTCCCTCTGGGCCTGAGTCCAGAGGAGCTTTCACTCCAACAACAGCCCTTATTGGAAGTCCTTGTATGGTTTATTGAGGTCTGTCTTCAGTGTCCAGTGTCCTTTTTAGATTGCTGTTCCTCAACCCCTGCTTTTGAGTAAGTGCAATATTGTTGATATTCCCTTCTACTGTCTTTATAAAGCTCCCCCTTTTCTTGAGACTAATTCCTTATGGGAACTGGTCTATTAATATCTCTATTTCATTTTATAGCATAAGGCATTACAACAGCTACAACACTCAATCTTGATGCAAGCTAAAACACATACAGCAATTATGATGGTGACCATTATAAGCCAGTGTTTTCACCAAGTCCAGCTGGGTAACCATGAAGGAAGTTTGGTCCAGATTTCTTCAAATCCCCAGGAGGTCTCATCTTGAGCTGTGCATTGTAAGAAGTTGTCAATAGCCCTTGGAAAGGTCCCTTCCCCTTTGGCTGGAGTGGAGCAGTTCCCCAGTCTTCCAAGCAGACCCAATCTCTTGGGTAGGACTTGTGCCCTGGTGTGTCCAATCCCATTGGTCTGGAGATCTCCACTGCTCGCTGCAAATCCTGTAAAGTCTTACTAAGAGAAATGAGTTAATTATTCAAATCAACCCCTGCTTTTATGTGTGTGTTCCCTGGAATGTGTGGAACTTAGTATGGTTGACCATAGGGCAGCTCACACGGGCTGATTTTGCTGGTGCCCCACAGCTGAGTTCTAAACTGAAGTAGAGCTTGGACCAGGTAAGGCTTGGACTTGTGTCAAGGTTTCCTGAGATATTTTACCCAATTTTAATTTGATTGTATCATTCATGCACTCTAATTTGCCAATAGTTTGGGGCCTATAAGGAATATGAAAATCCCAAGCTGATCCCAAGGCTTTCCTAACCTGTTGTATCACTTCTTCAATAAAGTGGGAACCTCTGTCTGATGACATTCCCAAAGGTACCCCAAATCTAGGTATTACTTAATTCAACATTATTTTGGCTGCTTCTCCAGCCTTGGTGCAACACGGGAAGGCTTCTGGCCACCCAGAAAAAGTATCCACCTGAACTAAGAGGGATTTGTACCACCCTTTTCTGGGCAATTCAGTAAAATCAATCTTTCAATATTTGCCTGGAACATTTCCAGGTTTTATGGCTCCTGGCACTACTTTGATAGCCGTGTTAGGGCTGTTTCTTTTACAAACTGTACATTGTTGGATTCTTGATTGTACAGTCTGAGCCATTTTAGACCCAATCATAGGTTTCTGGAAACGTTTCAAGAGTTTTTCTGTACTCTAATGAGTGGCTTTGTGTCTGTGATCCACTTTTTCACACAAGATCGATTCTTGGGACTCCTCTTTGCCCAGCAGGAGTAACAGCCCATCCTCATGGATCAAATCCTGCTTCTAAGGTTTCAATTAACTGACAGTCCTTAAGCACTATACTTTGGTTTTTTCTACTGGAAAGTTGTCTCTGGCAGGGGTATTAAAAATAAAACTTTGTTTTCTGAGGTGCCTTTTTCTGCAGCCTCTTTGGCAGCTTTATCAGCTTATGATTCCCCAATTTCTTGCCCTCTTGGTGTGCTCTGCAAGGCACAATGGCAACTTCTCCTGGTTTCTGGACACTTTCGAGTAAATCCAAGATTTGTTTTCCATTTTTTATCGACGTGCCTTGAGATGTCAAAAGGCCTCTTTCTTTCTAGATGCCCATGTTCAAGGACTTCTCCAAAAGGTATTTTTAATCAGTCCAAATGTTAACTCATTTTCCTTCACTCAGTTCCAAAGCCAGAGTGAGTGCAATTAGTTCTGCTTTCTGGACTGAAACATTGGAGAAGAGCACCCTTGATTTGATTCCCTCATGGTGTGGAGTCACTGCGTATCCAGAGGATCATTTTTCATTTCAGACAAAGCTGCTCCCATCAGTAAACAATTCCCAGTCAGGTCTTTCCAAGGGTCTGTCTCCCAGGTCAGGTGTGCTGGAATACGCTGCTTCTGTAGTCTGTAAGCGGTAATGCCCTGGGGTTCCTGCTGCTTGTTGGGCAGGTAAGAACATAGCAGGGTTAATGATGGAAGTTGTTTTGAGTGTCACAAAACACCTGGTATACCAACTGCACCACGAGTGGTACATAAATGACAATGCTTTGTCCCAAAGTCAGTTCTCGAGCTTCCTGGACCTACAGAAGAGCAGCAGCCACTGCCCTCAGACAACCAGGCCCAACTTGGCTGACATAATGTAGTTGTTTTCAGAGAAAGGCCACAGCCTTCCTGCTCTGGTGCCCAGGAAATGTGACAGCACTCCCAGTGCTGGGTTTTGTCTTTCGGAGGGAAATTTTTCATGGGGTCTGGGAGCCCCAAAGCAGCGTCCACAAAAGGGCTCACTGGCAGCCTATGAGTCATCAGTCCAGGCTACAAAGTCTGTCTGAGCTGTCTTCAAGAGCTCATACAGTGGCTTTACCAGCAGCCCATAAGTGTTGTTGCACAGGTGACTCCATCCCACCATCCCGAGAAATGCACACAACTCTCCTGCCTTTCATGGCTGTGGGAGTTGGCAAATGGTTTCCTTTCCTTCCTGTCCCAGCCTCCTTTGTCCAATCCCCAGCAGGTTACCGTGGTCTGGACTATTTGTGCTTTGTCTGGATACTCTTTATCCACTTAGTCCCAGGAAACTCAGCAATGCCACAGTCTGATCCCAACACTGCATTTTGGTTTCAGTGGCTCTCCGAATGTCATCTCCATACTGGAACAAGACTCCAAGAGGGTTCTGATTTTTCCACTCCTCCAGTTCTTTTGACAATTGATTCTAAACATGGTGGGGCTGTTTTTAAACCCCTGCAGTAGAACCATCCAAGCCAGTTGAGTTCTTCTCCCTGCGTTTGGATTTTCCCATTCAAAAGCAAAAAGCTCTTGACTTTCACTACTCAAACGGATACAGAAAGAGGCACCTTTCAGATCTAACACTGTGAAGCATTTTCATTTTTCACTCACAGTTGTTAGCAAGGTATAAGGGTTTGCTACTACCAGGTGTATATCTTCTATCTTATTTATGGCTCTGAGGTCCTGTTCCAGCTGGTAATCCCTTCCATTTGCCTTCTTCGCTGGCAAAATAGCGTTACTAAATTTGGATTCACATTCCTTCAATGGGACATATTTTATCAAGTTTTCCATAAGGGGGACTAACTCCTTACCACTTTTTATTTTCACAGGGTACTGCTTTTGCCTCACCATTCCCACTCCAGGTTTCAGTTTTCATTCTTACAGGCTCTGCTCTTTGGGATCTCCCAGACACCTCTCCAGCCCAGACTATCGGAATCATCCACAAGTGATACTGGCACATGGATCCCATCCCATTTCGGTGACTGTAGTGCAAAAATAGAAGCTTCCACATAATTAGATTCTGGAATTATAACCTGTATTTTGACATTTTAAAATTTAATTTCAGCATTTAGTTTTTCCAGTAGATCTCTCCCAAGGAGAAGCTTTGGCAAATTGGGTAGATACAAAAACTGATGAGTCATTCATCCATGGTTTTCCTAATTTAAAATAAAAAGGCTCAAAAAATGGCCGAGTTTTGCAATTCCCTGTTGCACCAACAATTATTATAGAATCATTACTCAAATTTACTTTTACTGGGAAATCCTGTGGTGCATCCACCTTGCAGGCCACGAGGCCCCCCTGCTTTGCTGTGACAGAAGCCCAGTTTTAATACAGTTTAATAAACAAGCTGACATAATTTCTGATTTCATTATCCTGTTGGCCTTCTCCCAAAGCCTGGCCAGGGCTCAAGGAGAAACCAAGGAAGTTGGTTTTGATCCTATACCCCCCCCCCTAATTAGGCCAGATGTGGCCTTGTCCAGTTTCTAGATAATGAAATGTGAATACATGCTGTTGGGGTTTTAGGAGTCTCCTTTTGGTTTTGGTTTTTCTTCTCTTAAGGAATTTTCCCCTACACGTGTTGCTAGGAGACAATAATGAGCTTAGGAGAGACAAAAGACGTGGCCACAGCTCAGGGGAGGGGTCCAGCTGGTTACTCTCTCTTTTACCTGGGGGTTTCTTGGAGGACAGAGATGCTGCACAATTTGGACTGGGAAAATGGGGCTGGATGCAGCCCCCAGCTCTTGTTCTCTCGGGGTTCGGAGGAGACAGAGGCTGCGGTGGCTGTGGGGAGAATTTGTCACCGCTGCGAGGTTCTGCCTTCTGCTGCCTTCCTTCTACCGTGAGTGGAGAGCCCTTGCTCAGGGAAGCGGGCGTTGCATTGGGACCCTATTTAACACTCCACCTCACTAAAAGTGGGGCTTTTCACCCTCTGCTCGGGTGCCTCAGGGATAAACCCCGGGATCCTGAGCTCCTTTCCCTTCCCTGGAGGGAGCCCGGCCGCCGCTGCCCTGCCCCCGCCGTTCCTTTACCACTGCACCGAAGGGGAAAGGGCCTGGCAGCCGAGAGAGGCTGGCACTGGGGCTCTGGTTCTGTTCGTTGTTACTGCTGTAGTTATTGTTGTTTGTTTGCCTTGTTATACATACTAGTAAAGAACTGTTATTCCTATTCCTCATATCTTATATAATAATTATAATTATTATATATATATTATAATAATTTGGAGGGAAGGGGGTTACATTTTCCATTTCAAGGGAGGCTCCTGCCTTCCTTGGCAGACACCTGTCTTTCAAACCAAGACACATCTTTTGCCAATATATGAACACATACAGCAATACATCATTAGTGAGCAAATATGTAGATAACATTTGGTTGGAAGTTTTATCTAGAGGTCAGCTTTGGCTCAGGGCCTGTTGTTCAGGCCTTAGAACTTCAGTGCCAGCCATCAGCTTCCAATTCTTAAGGTCTGTTACTTGAAAATGGTATTTTTACTGTGACTGGACCATCTGCACCCACCGCCTGATGGAGGGGAGCTGCTGTCACATCTTTGTGCTTAGCTCTAGTTCTCCCTGAAACCCTCTGCTCCTTGACACACCCTCTCTATCCTCTCTATCTTTTCCTCTGCCCCTCGACACAGCCTCTCTAACTCCTTTATCTTCTCCTCTCCTTCTCGATACATCCTCTGTATTTCCTTTATTTTCTCCTCCGCTCCTTGATGTGTCCTCCCTATCCTCTCTATCTGCTCTTCTAGATGTGCCAATTCCCTCACAGTATCAGCCCCAGCAACCTGATTGTCTGTTCCCCCATCCAACCTGCAGTTAGGACTGACCCTAAAATCTAAATCATACTCCTTATCAGGGAGATATTTAGAAAAAAATTTTCCAATGCTGCTTAAAGAACAGTGTTTTAACCATTTTCCTTGGGTCTCCTTTTCAGGAGGCAGCACCAAAGGGTCTGAGGGGGCTGGATTCAAGCCACAATCTTTCTGCCATTCTGGATGATTCCTCAACGTGAGAAACATATCAGCATACATCACCTCATCCCATTTCTTCTCCCACCTTAAAAACAACAGTAACTGTAACAATGTGTTGTAATTCAAGGTTCCATTTTGTGGCCACTTTTCTCCAGAGTCCAGTTTGTACAATGGCCACCACTGATTACAGTACTTAATCAAATTCTCCCTGGTCAGTGTTCCCCCAGGGGGCTCACCAATCTTCCTCCAATGTTGCAAAATGCAACCAAGTGGGGATTGTTCCAGAGTGCCCTTTTTAGACTGTCTACTGCCCATCTCCGAGTAGTAGACCCAAAATGTTACAATACAAATACAAATACAAAACAATTATTGATCAATAAGCTCAAGTCAAATACAAAATTCTGGAATACCAAATAACCCACCCACTGTGCTGGAAGATCCACACATCTTATATGGGCAGGATGCCCAAAAGAATGCCTTGTTGTCAAATGGGGTCTTACCTGTGTCCCAGACTGGTCCAAGGGTCTGTGGTCTTCTCCAGGAAAGTACCGGTGCCTGCATGAAGATCCAGAGACCCCTCGGATCCACGGGAGATCAGGCAGAGCATCCCATCTGGAGTTGCCAAAAATGGTACTGAAATCAGCCAGACAGAAACTTTCTAACACAGTCTGAGTATTAGAAAGCAGGCATTCTTTATTGCAGCACTGGGCACTCGGGGGACCCTTCCTCCATTCAAGTGCCACGAGTGCTGGGTGAACAGAGATTTTAACACACGTTCTGATTACATATTCATCAGCTATTCCCACTTCCTTGACTTTCTTTGACACAGTCACACCCCTTACTGGAAGTCCTGTATGGTTCTTTGGCGGTCTGCCTTCAACATCTGTTGTCCTTTTTTTAGGTGCTGTTCCTTGACCTGTTCCTCGACCCCTGCATTTGAGTATTCACAATATCATTGTTTTGCATAACTTCACCCTTGCAGAGCTCAGCTGATGTCCTGCTCACGTTTGGCATGGCTGCTGTTTGCCTAAGTTACATCCTTTATCTATTTGTCCAAGGCTGTGCTATTCTGTTCTGCTGTCCTTGAGAAAAGTGCTGTTCTGTTTTACTGTCCTTATCAAAACTGCTAAATCTCATGGACTGCTCAGAACATAGACCCAAAGTGCTGGGGACAGCCCCTGCCAAGGATGGACCTCCCCAGTGCATCAGACAGAAGGCTGTAGCCAGGTGGCACCAGGCTCTTCTCCCACGGAACAAGAAAAAAGGATGAGAGGAAAGTGCTGAGAGTTGCACCTGGGAAGGTATAATCTGGCTGTTTGGAAAGGTTTCTTCACTAAAAAGCGTTGTCAAACATTGGAACAGACTGCCCAGGGCTGTGGTGGTGTCACCATTCCTGGATGGATTTAAAGAGGAGGGTAAATGTGACACTTGGGGCACGGCTTAGTGGTGTGATTGGTCATTTTGTGTTAACGTTTGTATTTGATGACCTGAGAGCTCTCTGCAGACATCATTCTGTGCTCCCTTCACTTGGGATTCAGGGACCCCACCACTTGCACAAGACAGATCTGACACTGACAGGTACGTCAGGGCAACTTCCCACTTGAGGACACACACGAACACCCAGGGATAGCCACGGAACACCCACGGGCACCCACGGGCACGCAGGGACACGCAGGGACACGCAGGGACACGCAGACTGCGGTGAGCATTGCTGGCCTTTATTGGCATCGCCAGCCCCGCGCCACGGCCGCGCTCTGGGCGCTCCCCGGGCCGTACGAGGCCGAGCCCCGCGCTCGGCTCAGCACCGGCGGCGGCGTCTGCGGCTGCCGCGGCGGCGCCGGCGGTACCCGGAGCGGCGGGAGGCCCGGCGGCTCCTGCGCACGCCCCGGCGGCGGGAGCGGCGGCGGCGCCGGCTGCGGCTGCGGCTGCGGCTGCGGCTGCGGCTGCGGCGGGAGCGCCGGCGGTAGCGGGCCATGCTGGCGCGGGCGGGCGCGGGCGGGCGCGCCCGCTTTTATAGCGGAGCGGGGCAGCCCCCGGTGACGCCGCAGCTGCCAGGGACCGACATCAGCTCTGAGGTCACAGTGCTCCGAGGGGAGTCTCCTGTGAGGACAGAGCTTTGCAGACCCGATGTCACAGTGAGGTCACAGTGGGTCAGGATAAACCCCTTGTGACACCAGAGCTTCCCAGAGCCACATCGCCAGTGAGGTCAGAGCAGACCGGGTGGAGCCCTTTGTGACACGAGAGCTTGGAAGGACCAACATCCCCAGTGAGGTCACAGTGGACAGGGATGGAATCCTTGTTACACCAGAGCTTCCCAGAGCTGATGTCATCAAAATGTCACAGTGGTTGTGGCAAAGCCCTGATGGATCAGGTGAAACTCTGATGGCAGAACTTCACAGACCAGGGGAAGCCCCTTGTGATACCAGAGGGTGGAATGAAAAACATCACCAGTGACATCACAGTGAGCAGGGTGGAGATGCTTCTGACGGCGGTGCTTTGCGGAGCTGACAATCACCAGGGAGCTCAGAGGGGCACATGGACACTCCCGACCGCACCTCCAGAGTCTCCTGTGCCGGGGCAATGCTCGGCAGAGACCAAGATGCTGTATTTTGAAAAGTGTCCTTGTTGTTCCCAGGGCGGATGCCTGGCCTTGTAATTGTGCCAATGAAAAAACTGCTGCCAAAACAGATGGCAGACAGAATTCCTCCCTGGGTTTGGAGCCCAACTTTGTCTGGACAGCACCAAGGGGACCCATTTGATTGGGCAAGTAAAGCACAACAATCACACAGCCCCACAAACTGGTGCAAAGTGTTCCTTTGCCCATCACCTTCAATCCAGGGGGGCTGCAGAGAGGACAAACTCTGACTCTAAAACAAAAAGGGAAGAGTCTTGTGCAGGGACTGGCCTGAAAGGCCCAGGTGTGATGGCCTCTCCCAGCAAGGCAGAGCAGAAGCCCTGTGAATAGAGACCAGGGCCTGTCAGCTGAGGAGATGTTCATGGGCAGAGCCATGTGTTGGCTGCACAGAGCACACTGGGCTTGCACCAGCCGGCCCCCAGGCTACCAGAGAGTGCTCTTCCCATGGGACAAGAAGTGCTTGAAGTGCTAATGACTGCAAACGATGCCAACAGCCCGAGGCAGGAAAGGATGTAGGGACAGTAGGGCCCTGGGTTCTCCAGAGCAGAAGGTCCTGGTACCCCACTCTGGAGGGAGAGCAACTCCAGCTCCTTCCTGCAGCTGTGGGGCCAGGCTCCATCACTGGTGTTTTTGAGGAGCACAAACACATTGGTTTCCAGAATCATGGAGACTTGGGAAATGGACCTGGCACTGTGGGCAAATGCCAGTGGGAGTGGATGGGGTTGGAACAAAACCTTCCTTTCTGCTTCCCTGCGGCAGGGGCACAACCCACACGGGTGGGAGACTCTCCCTCAGGGCTGGCCACCCATCCTCCAAATGCCAGCACTGCCCAGGCCAGGGCAGTGAGGGGCAGAGTGGTCATCGAGTTGCAGGCAGCCCGTGCTGACTGCTCCCAGACTCGGCTGCTCCCAGGAGACCTTGGCAATGTGTCGGGAGCAGGGACGATACACAGGGCCATGAATAGGTGACACAGGTGACCAAGGGAGAGCACCACGGAAATGCAGGAGTTTCAAACACGAGAGTGGTAGTTCCTCTTCTCTCCCAGACCCCGTGTGGTCCTGCCTGTGCCACAGGCTGAAGGGAATGTACTGGGATTGGTGGTGGCTGCAGAGGACAGAGAGCTGCATCCTGTGCAGCCTCTGCCTCTCTGGCCTGCATGTCTTGGTGCAGTCCCTGCAGCCTCTCCCGGACGAGGACACAGCGCTGCTGACCCACAGCACCGGCAGTGCTGGGGGTGCCCAGAGCAGTGAGGAGCCCCAGAGGCTGCCACACTTTGGTAAAGTCAGGGATGAGAAGAAGAGTCCTGTGGCCAGAGCCAGCCCCAGCTCCAGCAGCTCCAAATCCAGCAGTTTCTGGGAGAGGATTCCCACCAGCAGCCCTGCAGGCTCCAGTGTGGAGGAAGAAGCTAGTACCTCAGAGGCCAGTCCCCCCTGGAGCTCCCAGCTGTCCCTAACCTGTGTCCAGCCCTGCAGAGAGGGACCAGCCCCAGGAGAAGCTGGAGCAGTCAGTGGTGGCAGGTCCCTGTGCCCAGGGCAGCATCCACAGCTCCTCTGTAGGAACCAGAGTAGGAACCACTTGCCTGGGCAGTCCTGGCACACGTAACCTAAGGAGAGCAACGTGGACACGCAGAAGTTGAGGATAAGAAACAATATTTTCTTTTTGCTCCTGGCCATGTGCGCCTGCAGAGGGGGGAACATCCCATTGTGACATCACTGGTTGGTGGAGGGTGACATCACAAGTGGCAGACTGTGAGATCCTGTATTGCTGATTCCACTTGGGCACCAGCAGAGCCTGGGCCAGTCTGGCCCAAACCTTGACTTCTGATGAGCAAGACTGAAAAGGTCTGGAGAGTGAAGCCAGGCCTTGCCCAGTGCTGCCTGGAGTGCTGGCGGCTGCCATCAGAGAATTCAGCAGCTCCCAGTGCCCATCCCAGAGCCACTGCTCCTGTTTCTCTGCCCTGCCTGCTTGGGCCATCCGGGCTCGGCAGCTGCAGCACCGAGGGCGACAGCCCTGGGCCCTTGCGGGGACGCTGGGGCAGGTAACGGGGCCCAGGGCGACAGGAGGGTGTCCTTGTGCAGAGGCCTGAGCATTTCTTGCCTTTCATTCCTTTCCTTGCCACAGCCAGTCATCATGGCCTCGCCCTCCTGCAGCGTGCGCAACAAGCAACGAGGAGCAGCTCCTGCTCCTCAGCTCGCCCCGATGATCTGCAGAGCACAGCAATGGCTACACGCACAGACAGCAGCTGACCCATCGGCCAGGAGACACGGCTTCAGCACTGCCCTGTGGCCACCAGTTCTGCCTGGGCTGCATCCTGCGGTGGACAATAACAAATCCTTCGTGCCCGCTCTGCACAACACCCAGAGAGACTGTCAGGTCTTCTGAGAGAGGCCAACAGGACTATGTGCAGTTTGTCATCACCTCCCCTGCACAGTCAGCAGAGACAAGCAGCCAGGCAGGAAGAGCTCCTGGCCACCTGGATGACAACAGCTCCCGTGGCCCTGTGCTGTCCCCTGCACCTTCTCCACAGGTGAGCAGGGGCCCTCAGGGCAGGAGGCTGTGGGTGGCCTCCTGCCCGAGGGCTGGCCAGGACTTTTCCGCCAGCGACAGGACCTCCTGGAGCCCGTGCGGCCCTGGCTGCACTGCAGGCTGCAGGGAATATTCCCAAACCAGTGGTGGCTGGCAGAGGCTACACAGAGCTCCATCCGGCAAGAGCTCTGCCTCCACACTCTGGACGCAGCCATCCTGCTCCTCAGGCTGCAGAACTGCCTCGAGGAACACACGGCACCGCTGCTCCATGGCCTCAGCAGCGCCATTGTGGGCCGCTGCAGCAAGGAGCCCCAGAGGTGGCTGCGCTCCCGTCGTGCCAGAGAGAACAACAGTGCCATCTCCAGCAGCTCCAGCTGCACCAGCTCCCGGCAGAGGACTCCTGCCAGTGGCCCCACAGGCTCCAACGTGCAGGAGGCAGCTGGAACATCACAGACTGGCCTCCAGGGGAGTCACAGCTGTCCCCGACCTGTGCCCAACCTCACAGAGCGGGAGCAGCCCTGGAGGAGCCGGCAGGGGACAGGTCCCCGTGCCCGGTGCAGCATCCACAGCTCCTCTGCTCCCGGCCAGGAGAGGGACCACTCCCCCTTTTAAAACTCCGATGCAGTGCCTGATTATTTTCTTACATCACACTGCCATTCTGGAACTGCAAGGAGTTCCCTCAGGTGGAATAACAGACAAGGTGGGTATTGCAGATGTGTATGGGGATACTTCCCTCGTGTAGCTGACTGAAAAGCAACTGCTGTAATGGAGCTGAAAGGCAGCTTGGTAAAATTTATTTCAAACTCTACATGTAATAAAGTTATATGTAAAGGAAAAAGATGAATATTGCCAGAGAGTCTTTGTAATGCTCTCCTACATACTTTGTGCTGATGGGAGGAATTCCTGTGGTCTTTTTTCAGTCCCACAGTTACAAAGAATTCTATAAAGCAAATGGCAACTGAGTATTTTCAGTTCATGCAAAAGATACATTAAGCAAAATAGCACAAACAGGTACATTTCAGCTGCATTTCCAAAGCAGGTGGTTTACTTTAATGCTGACAGCTACAGAAGAAGAGGAGCTTAGAGGATCTGTGTGCTAAACAAAAAACCACAAGGAAACTGTGCAAATGCAATCTCTTCCTCCCTCAAATGAATATTCTCATATTTGAAACAGCACCGGAGATTGAAGCCAAAATTTCAAGTAATTATTTTTCCAATCAGCTGGGTTAAAACAGTAAGAGCATTATTGTTCTGGCTTACTGAGTGTCTGAATGAATGAACAGAAAATTTGCACATTCTGACATCACAAGTATCCCAAAATATTACTTCCTTGAGTAAGTCAGACAATTCAACAAGCAGGTTTGAGTTTGGTATCTTTTCTGTCTCTAAAAGAAGCTAAAAGTACTCACAGCTTTGCTTACTCAGTTCAAGGCAAACAGGTTCAGAGGGGACACTTGGCTGCTGCTGAGGTTACAGATCCTGGATTCTGAGCACTCCCAAAACGATGTCCTTGGTTGTCAGACTTACAACAGAACAAATCAACATCAAACTACAAAGGGAAATCAACTGAACTCAGACACTGCTTCACCCTCTATTAAACCACAGTGCTACTCCCTACCCTTCTCATTGGTACAAACAACACTGACAGCCATGGTTGCAGAGAAATGAAAAGGAAAGCTGCTAGTGCCAGTCACCTCATCATGATGAGAGAGCAGTCAGTGTTGGCAGAGTTGCTCTGCATTTAGGTCTCCAGTCATCACCTCGGCTTGCTGTGTTCAGATTCCACATCTCTGTCTCCTGGGCAAGGCAGCCTCACACACCCTCTGAGCTGGGAGTTATTTGAACAGGTGGGCCTGACCTTCACAGCTTCCTTGGAGCTGAAGCTGTAGCAGGGTTACAGGCAAATGCAACCTGTTGAACGTTCTTTTTGACTCCTTGCAACAAAAGGTCTGTCATGAAAAAATGCTTCTTATAAAAATGTCCTAAAGGAAGTGAGTGACGTGTGTGTGTGTGCTGGGTGTGGGCAGGAGCTATACAAGGAAAACCTCTGTAAATTTTCCATTCAAGAAAACTTGTATAAAGGCAGAAGCTTACACCAACACAGTACGGGCAAAATTGGCACAAGGTCGTCAGGTGGTTTAGTTCATCTGCTCTGAGTCAGGTTGTTACCAAAACTCAGTAAAATAAAACTCCTTTATACCAGTGTAGCATTAAAGAGCAGGGATCCTTCATTTGACCAGATGTTTGGGGGATAACTCCACTGTACTAGTTTGAAAACAAACCAGTGGGAGGCACCAAGTCAGAATAACAATTTAATGGGGAAGTTTAAAGAAAAGGAAAGAAAAAAAACTAAAAGAAAACACTGGTTCAAACTGACAGAGTCAAGATACAACCTGAGTCCCTGTTAGGCAGGGTGGTGGTAGCAGTCTGCTAGAATGGTGGCTGCAGTCCCCTGAAGCGGTGATCCTGTAGAAAAGAGGGTCTGCTCTTCCTCAGAAGGTCCAGTGGTGGCTGTGTAGCTCCTGTCCTCTGGAAATCCAGTGGAAAGGCCTCCTCTCTGGTGTTCAGCCTCAGCTTATATCCACGCTGGGATGCTTGGTTCCTCCCTCTGGGTGGAGCATCTCACAATGGGGTAATGAGTCATGAGGCCAGGTGTTGATTGGGCTCATTAACAGATGATAGTCCAGAGGGAGTTATCTATGAGTCATGCAGCAGGACAATGATGGGCCATTAACAGCAAGATAGTCTGGGGGGAGGAGGCAAGGAAACACTGCCCCACCTGATTTCAACGGCTGATGGGGATGGTAATAGAATACACTGCAACCCAGGACATTATCCACCCCTTATTCTATTACCATCTACATCATCCCAAATCAATACCTTCTTTAAACTCTACACACACATACATATATATATATAAATATATATATATACAATGAAACCCTACGCACCGTTCTCACCTAAGATTAGGTCTCCTTGTGGTACACAATGGGTTTCCCCATCTTTTTGCATTACCCACCAAGTGCAACCAGGCCCTTGAGCAAAGACAATCCCACGGATGGGTTTGCCTTTGCCTGAGGTGGGATTGATCCAAACAGTCTTTCCTAAAATACCCCTCAGGTGTACCACAGGGACTCTATCTCCATCCACTGTGTGCAAGGGTTCAGACTCGGCGGGACCAGCTCGATTGATGGACCCTCGGGTATTGACCATCCAGGTGGCCTTTGCTAAGTTCACTTCCCAATTTTTGAAGGTACCCCCACCAAGTGCCTTTAGGGTGGTTTTAAGTAGTCCATTGCAGCGTTCAACTTTTCCGGCAGCTGATGCATGATAAGGAATATGATATATCCATTCAATACCATGTTCTCTGGCCCAGGTGTTGATGAGGCTGTTCTTAAAATGAGTCCCGTTGTCCAACTCGATCCTGTCAGGGGTGCCATGTCTCCACAGGACTTGCTTTTCCAGGCCCAGGATGGTGTTCCGGGCTGTAGCATGAGGCACAGGGTAGGTCTCCAGCCATCCAGTTGTCGCTTCAACCATGGTCAACACGTAGCGCTTGCCTTGGCGGGTTTGGGGAAGGGTGATGTAATCAACCTGCCAGGCTTCCCCATACCTGTACTTTGACCATTGTCCACCGTACCACAGAGGCTTCACCCGCTTGGCCTGTTTGATTGCAGCACAGGTCTCACAACTGTGGATGACCTGTGAGATGCTGTCCATGGAAAGGTCCACCCCTCGGTCACAGGCCCATCGGTATGTTGCATCTCTCCCCTGATGACCAGAGGCATCATGGGCCCAACGAGCTAGGAATAATTCTCCCTTGTGCTGCCAGTCCAGATCCACCTGAGATACTTTCACCTTGGCAGCTCGGTCCACCTGCTCGTTGTTGCGATGCTCTTCATTAGCCCGACTCTTGGGTACGTGCGCATCCACGTGTCGAACCTTCACGGTCAGCTTCTCTACTCGGGTGGCGATGTCCTGCCAAATCTCAGCGGCCCAGATGGGTTTCCCTCTGCGCTGCCAGTTGGCCTTTCTCCAGCGATCCAGCCATCCCCACAGAGCATTAGCTACTATCCATGAGTCGGTGTAGAGATAGAGCCTCGGCCACTTCTCTCGTTCAGCAATATCCAAAGCCAGCTGGACGGCTTTAAGCTCTGCAACCTGACTCGATCCACCTTGTCCCTCGGTAGCTTGTGCAACTCGTCGTGTGGGGCTCCATACTGCAGCTTTCCACTTTCGGTTAGCGCCTACAATTCGGCAGGAACCATCAGTGAAGAGGGCATAACGTCTTTCAGTCTCCGGTAGCTCATTATATGGTGGGGCTTCCTCAGCACGAGTCACTTGCTCTTCCTCTTCTTCAGAAGATAATCCAAAAGTCTCACCTTCAGGCCAGTTTGTTATAATTTCTAGAATCCCAGGGCGATTCGGGTTTCCAATACGGGCACGCTGTGTGATGAGGGCGATCCATTTGCTCCATGTGGTGTCGGTGGCGTGATGCGTGGAAGGAACCTTTCCCTTGAACATCCAACCCAGCACCGGTAGTCGGGGTGCCAGAAGCAACTGTGCTTCAGTGCCAATTACCTCAGAGGCAGCTTGGACTCCTTCATAGGCTGCCAAGATTTCCTTCTCTGTGGGAGTGTAGTTGGCTTCAGACCCTCTGTAGCTTCGGCTCCAGAATCCCAGTGGTCGGCCACAAGTTTCACCAGGCACCTTCTGCCAGAGGCTCCAGGACAGACCATTGTTCCCGGCTGCAGAGTAGAGCACGTTCTTCACCTCTGCTCCTGTCCTGACTGGGCCAAGGGCTACCGCATGAGCGATTTCCTGCTTGATCTGGGCGAAGGCTTGCTGCTGTTCAGGGCCCCAGTGGAAATCATTCTTCTTGCGGGTAACCAGGTAGAGAGGACTCACGATCTGGCTGTACTCGGGAATGTGCATCCTCCAGAAACCTATGGCGCCTAGGAAAGCTTGTGTTTCCTTCTTGTTGGTCGGTGGAGACATCGCAGTGATCTTATTGATGACCTCAGTGGGAATCTGACGCCGTCCATCTTGCCACTTTACTCCCAGGAACTGGATCTCTTGAGCAGGTCCCTTGACTTTGCTCCTTTTGATGGCAAAGCCAGCTTCCAGGAGAATCTGGATGATTTTCTCTCCTTTCTCAAACACTTCCTTTGCTGTGTTTCCCCACACAATGATGTCATCGATGTATTGCAGATGTTCTGGAGGCTCACCCTTTTCCAATGCAGTCTGGATCAGTCCGTGGCAAATGGTGGGACTGTGCTTCCACCCCTGGGGCAGTCGATTCCAGGTGTATTGCACACCCTTCCAGGTAAAAGCAAACTGGGGCCTGCATTCTGCTGCCAAAGGAATGGAGAAGAAGGCATTGGCAATGTCAATAGTAGAGTACCACTTCGCTGCTTTGGACTCCAGCTCGTACTGAAGTTCCAACATGTCCGGCACAGCGGCGCTCAATGGTGGCGTGACCTCATTCAGGCCACGGTAGTCCACCGTCAGCCTCCATTCTCCACTGGACTTACGCACCGGCCATATAGGGCTGTTGAAAGGTGAATGGGCCTTGCTGACCACCCCTTGGCTCTCCAGTTTGCGAATCATCTCATGGATGGGAACCACAGAGTCTCTGTCGGTGCGGTATTGCCGACGGTGCACTGTTGCTGTGGCGATTGGCACCTGTTGTTCTTCAACTCTCAGCAGTCCCACAGCAGAGGGGGTCATCTGAGAGGCCAGGCAATGTACTCAGTTGTCTGATATCTTCTGTCTCCACAGCAGCTATCCCAAAAGCCCAACGATGTCCTTTTGGGTCCTTGAAATACCCATTTCTGAGATAGTCTATGCCGAGAATGCACGGGGCCTCCGGGCCCGTCACGATGGGGTGTTTCTGCCACTCGTTCCCAGTTAAACTCACTTCAGCTTCCACTACAGTCAGCTGCTGGGATCCTCCTGTCACTCCAGAAATAGAAATGGGTTCTGCTCCCACATACCTTGATGGCATCAGAGTACATTGAGCACCGGTGTCAACCAAAGCTGTGTATTTTTGTGGGTCAGATGTGCCAGGCCATCGGACCCACACAGTCCAAAAGACCCGATTCTCCCTTTCCTCTACCTGGCTAGAGGCAGGGCCCCTCTATTCCTGGTCATGTTGCATGTTGCTCCCTTCCAGTGAATACGTTCCTGAGGTCCCTTCAAGAGGATCGGTCATATTATCATTCCGGTACCGTCTGGAGTTCTGTGTGCGAGAGACCGGAGCAATATTGACTCTAGATGCGCTTCTTGTGGTAGTTGTCCCTCTTTTTAGTTCACATACCCGAGCTGCTAAGGAGGAGGTGGGTTTTCCATCCCACTTACTCATGTCTTCTCCATGTTCCTGAAGGAAAAACCAGAGGTTACCTCGTGGGGTGTATCCTCTCTCCCTGGTTGGGGGACGCCGGCTTCTAATGGCAGAGATTCTTGTTGGTTCTGGCGAGATCGGGTAAATCTCTTCCTTAAGTTCCTTTTTCAGTTTCTGATGGCCTTCTTCAATCAAGCTCCGGACTTGCTCAGCCAAAAGACTTGTTTCCACGGATGAGACATGGGTGCGAAACGGGGCTGTGACGGTGTCCTCGTAAATCCTCAGTTTGTTCACCAAGAAGCCCACCCTGTCCTCGCCTTCCCTCCATTGCAGCGTTGCCAGGTAACGGGAGTATATCTCTGGTCCAAGGCGTGCGAACCTCAACCACATCTGTGACGTGCACTGGACACCATCTGGGCTCTTAGGAAATCTCTCGTCTTCTGAGAAAATGATCTCCAGCACAGCCAATTCCCTCAGGCACCAGATACTTTGTTCCATTGTGCTCCATTTCCCTTGGTGCACCTGGAGGTCTTCTTTACAAAGGCACCTGTCCCTTACACTTGTAAGCAGTCGCCACCAGAGGCTGAGAGTTTCTTGGGTTCTCCTGATCCCCTGGTCAATGACCACATCCCGGGACAGAGATCCCAGCTGCCTGGCCTCACTTCCGTCCAGAATGGTGTCATTGGCTGCAGCGTCCCAGATGCAGAGCAGCCAGGTCAGGATAGACTCGTTCGTCTGGCGGGTGAATTCCCTCCGCAGGTCACGCAGCTCACCCAGGGATAGCGACCGAGTGATGATCTCTGGCTCTGCCTCTTCTGCTGGGTGCGAAGGTCCTGCTGCATCCTCGTCAGTCACAATGCGGGCTGATTTGCTTTTTGATTTCTTCTTCTGAACGGGGGCAACTGCAATTGGTTTAGGCTGTTCTGGTTCGGTGATGGTTTGCATGGGGACACTGAGAGTGCTTTTGGTTCCCTTCTCCTCTGTGTCAGTCTGCGTGGACATGGACGCTGTTGTCTTGCATCTGGGTCCTTTCTCCTCGGTGTCAGTCTGCGTAGACATGGACGCTGTTGCTTTGCATCTGGGTCCTTTCTCCTCTGTGTCAGTCTGCGTAGACATGGACGCTGTTGCTTTGCATTTGGTTTCTTTCTCCTCTGTGTCAGTCTGCGTAGACATGGACGCCGTTGCCTTGCATCTGGGTTCTTTCTCCTCGGTGTCAGTCTGCGTAGACATGGACGCTGTTGCTTTGCATTTGGTTCCTTTCTCCTCTGTGTCAGCCTGCGTAGGCATGATGTTTGTTGCTCTGCTCTTTTTCCCTCCCTCATCCTGAGGATGCTGTGCCATGGCTCTGATCCTAAGCATGGTGTACATGGTGCAGGCTGTACAGAGAAGACAAAGCAGAACTGACAGCAAGTTTATGCCGTCTTTGACATCCAGAGGGAATTCAATATTTTCAAAAACTGCTGTGCCTGGCCTGAAAGGCTGGAAGAAACCACTCTCTACTCCTCCCACCAGGGGCTGGGTGCGATTGTTGAGGAGATCCCAGACATAGGAGCCCAGACTAGGACAGCCAAACAAAACTGAGTATATACTCCGAATGGTATTCATCGCCTCGCAGGTTATTATGCTGTAGACATAATAAACCATTAAAGCAATTCTCATACCATTCCCTGGTTTTAACAGGAGTAATACTACAGGCAGGTAGTTCCCCATGTGAGGAAAAATATAGAGAGCAAGATACAGTACCCACGTAGACAAGCTGAGCACCATGGTGAATAGGTTTCCGTTAACACAAAATTGTAATTCTGACTTTCTCTCAGAGCTGCCCCACTTTGGGCGCCAAATTATGTACTAGTTTGAAAACAAACCAGTGGGAGGCACCAAGTCAGAATAACAATTTAATGGGGAAGTTTAAAGAAAAGGAAAGAAAAAAAAACTAAAAGAAAACACTGGTTCAAACTGACAGAGTCAAGATACAACCTGAGTCCCTGTTAGGCAGGGTGGTGGTAGCAGTCTGCTAGAATGGTGGCTGCAGTCCTCTGAAGCGGTGATCCTGTAGAAAAGAGGGTCTGCTCTTCCTCAGAAGGTCCAGTGGTGACTGTGTAGCTCCTGTCCTCTGGAAATCCAGTGGAAAGGCCTCCTCTCTGGTGTTCAGCCTCAGCTTATATCCACGCTGGGATGCTTGGTTCCTCCCTCTGGGTGGAGCATCTCACAATGGGGTAATGAGTCATGAGGCCAGGTGTTGATTGGGCTCATTAACAGAAGATAGTCCAGAGGGAGTTATCTATGAGTCATGCGGCAGGACAATGATGGGCCATTAACAGCAAGATAGTCTGGGGGGAGGAGGCAAGGAAACACTGCCCCACCTGATTTCAACGGCTGATGGGGATGGTAATAGAATACACTGCAACCCAGGACATCCACGTAGCCTCATGGCGAGTACAGAAAAAGCTACTGTTGATAGACTAGATTTTACATCCAGATTCACTGATTTTCCTGGAGTAAACATGCATATGATTATCATCTGCCTGAAATCATTAACAGGGATTCCCTCTCCTTTGTGCATGTGCTCTTCTGTCCCTGGTGGTCAGTGATCCCCAGTGATCACCTGACCACCTGGTGAAATGGTGCTGCTTCCCAGAAAGGAAAAAGTTGGCCTAACTGAGCTGGTTGCTCCCCCTTTCTTCTTCTGAGCCAATGTTTAACATGGTCCTACAGAAGGAGCATTTTACAGTTCCACAGAGCAGTGCTTTTTGAAGAATAAGCATTGTATTAACCCACCAGGTGTACACACAATTCTTCATCTGGCAACAAGGTCAATCATACCATGGTAACTCTAATTTCTTTGGAATGCTGCAATTCAATCAGAGGTCTGATGTGGTTTGGGGGTTAGTTGGCCTTTTCTTTGCTCTGGTTGTTTGGTTTGGTTTTTGGTTTGGTTTGTTCTAGATAGTTTGCATTGTGTTTTGATTTATTTTTAAAGAATACTGTATTTTTGAGGGACAATCTATCTTTTGAAACAAGCAGTTATTTTTTCCAGAAACCTGTGGAAATGGAGAAATAATTAACAGAAGTGAGAACGAGGTCAGGATTTAAGTTCCTAAACCATCAGAAAGCTGCTCACCAGAAGGTGCTCTGCTGTAGCCTTGAGTGAGGGATGGCTCAGGCCTGATAGCTGTGTTCTAAATGACAGCATACTCCCAGCCAGTAGGAATCATGTAATTTTTCATCACATATTTACTGAATTTTTCATGCTGTTCATTGCCTTACTATAAATAAAAGATTATGTTTCGTAGATGTTTGCCACACAAGATTAGCAGTCATACATTTTGGTGTAATTCTGCTGGAATGATACTCTCTTGCAAAAGAGTCTCAGCATGGGGAAAATCAATTTATTCTCTGTTTGGACAGTGCTGAACAAAGACAAGTATTAGAACAGGTTTTCTAACCTCTTCATCAGGACAAAATTTTGAACTATGTTTTCTTTATCATATGCACATGACATCGGAGTTGTTCTGTATCCTTCAGTGAGGAATCCACCACTGGTTGAAAACAGCACCTTTACAGGTGATTTTGAGCAACTTTACAGAGCAGAGATGGGCTCGCTCCTCTCTCCTCCCAAAGCAGGGACACCTCTTGGGTAGGATCTGCACCTCCAGCTGCACTGGAACTTTCCTGGCACACCTGTACATAGCTCTTGCAAAGTGCATGCTTTGTCAGTGGAGGCTGCTTAGGTCAAAAGAACTGGTTAAGGTTTTTTTCCGTGGGCAGAGGAACTGCCCATCATCTGCTTCATCAGAATAAAGGACCAAGTCTTTGGCTTCCTTCAGAGTCACAAGTGTCTAAAACTGAAGAGATTCCCCCAAAAAGCAAAGACTGTTTGGAGGAGTGGGGTGATACCCATGGGCCCAGGGTAAGATACTGCTGTCCAGAGCCCCAGCCCAAAGTGTCCCTGGAGCTTTTACACACCCTCTGCCTCCTCTGGTAGTGCTGCCCCATGTCCCTGAGTAGAGCACGAGGGATTCCAGGGACTCAGGAGCACAAGGAGGCAGAGCACCAGCTCCTACTGGTATTTCCACTCTGTTGCAATGACCGCCACTGACCACTGCCCAGGCCAGCTCCTGCGGTGTGCGACAGGAGTGGGGAGCAGCTGGAGGCTCTTGGCTTTAAAGCTGCTCCTCAGGAGCTCAGCTCTGCCCACGGGAGCTGAAGCTCCAGGCACAGTGGCTGTCAGCAGTCCGGACGAGGGAGAGGATAAAAAGTAGCAAGGAGGCTTGCCACACGGGATAATCCAAGCTTACTGGAGGCAACTCACAGGGGACAAGCCTCGAGCACCTCCAGGGAACCTCTTAGAAAGGGACGTGGCACAATGGGCATGGCTTAACTGGGGACCAATAGAAATCTCTAAGGGAGGGCTATGGACGAGGATAGACATTTCCTTGGGCCAATAGCCTCAAGGGGAGGAGGGAAAGGGATCACATGCCCCAATGGGGCATCGAGGTTTAGGGGATTTCCAAAGGGGGAGGGATCTAGAGGGGTAGGGTCTCGGGGGATTGATGGGGACCATATTAGGGTAAACTGGGAGGTTTCAGATGATGGACACTGGACCTTCGGGAACAACAGGAGGGGTTTGGGTGATTGATAGGGAAAGAGCTAGAACAAGGGGAGGAGAACAACCATGTAGGGAGCACCGGGGGAGCGGCTTGGGTCTGGGACAAACCAGCTGGGAATAGGAGTGGGGAAGGTAGGGATGAACCATTGGGGTACAGAAAACTTCTGTAAAAATACAATAAAGGTATCGCATCACCACACCACTCCAAGGGAAGTGCCTCAGGCCAGCATAAATTTTGCAGCTGTGACTTCACAGGTGCTGGTGGCAGCCTCTGTCACCAAGCAAGAGCACCTGCACGGGCAGGATGGTGTAGAGATGCCTCTCAGAGAACAGAGAGGACACTTTCAGACAGTATCTGACAGAGGTGATGAAGGGCTGGTAAATTACATTTGGTTGGGACAGATGTTCGAAAACTCTGTATGTGAAAATAAGAGACAAAATGAGTGAAGGGAGAGGGAGAGGGAGAGGGAGAGGGAGAGGGAGAGGGAGAGGGAGAGGGAGAGGATAGAATCCTTGGGATTTCTGATTCTGTCTACAGGGCATTTTCTGACAACCTAAAGTCAGAACCTACCTATCAGTCACTACCTAAAGCCCCTGGATTTCAGAGCAGTGAAAATTCAGGCTGTTCAGATCCTGGTCATAATGGCCACACACAACTTCTCAGCTCCTCAGCATGTCTGCAGCTGTTGACACATTGGTTTGGGACAAAATCCTCTATTGTCGTTGGAAAACAAAAGAGAAGAGGAAGTTTCTACCTGTTGGAAAGTCTCCTCTGGGAACCCTGAAGGGCTCTGCCTTTTCCTTTCTCTGCAGCAGCTCAGTAGCAACAGCCAGAGGCAAAGAAAGACACGAGAGGGTGTTTGGCTGATGTGTCTGACAATTTAGCAACACTTGTAAACAAGAGCTGTGTCTGTTCACATTTCAATGGCAAGTCCTTGCTGAGGAGGAAGAGCTGTGTCACTTGTGCTTAGCTTACATCAAAGTAATGGCACAGAGGGTTTTCATCCTGCAGATGTGACCTCTGTGATGACAGTCGGTTCATCTTGCACGGAGGTCTGTACTCACAAGGACAGTGTTACTTTTGCCAACAGACCAGAGTTTGTCAAAAAAATCCAGGCAAAATTACTTCTTAAATTAACATTTTCCTTTTGCTCTCAAACCAATGGTTTAACTGTAATAGTTCCTAGGAATGAATTTGTTTCCCTGCTGTCCCCCAGCGCAGGTGCACATTCCTACCACATCCAGGTAGCAAGGCACATGGCACAGCCTTTGTTTCCACTGGGGAAGGTCTCTGAGCCCCAGCAAGGCAGAGGGACTTGCAGGAGCTGCTGAAGCCCTTTCTGTGCTGGGACAGTGTAAAGTTCTGCCAGGCTAGATCAGCATGAGGCCTGCAGGGCTTTCCAGCAGCTCTGCACCTCTGGCCGTGTTACACAAGTGCAGAAAGCTCAGTGGAGCTTTCCCAAGGGCTTGCCCAGCCAGCCAACGTCCTGAAAATGCATCTGCTAAAAGCAGCACACACCTGGAACATCCACAGCTGGGTAACTCCGAGAAATCCATCGGCCAGCGTTCCCCTGGAGCTGTTCCCCTTTTCACCTCTTCCACAGGGAACTTGTTCTGGATCTTGGAGTTATTGACACAGTGGATTGGGCTATCAAAAATCTGTGGTTTTATAGCCCCGCTTTACTGAACTGAGGGATCTGCTGGGCATGCTTGGATATTTTCCCCCAGTTGCCTTCACTCATTGCCAAAGTCCTCCAGTATCATAATGTTTACCTCTGCTAATTGCTTTGAGTAACACAGATCAACACCCATTCCAATTAAACTTTAATTGATGGGAAATTGCTACAACTGCACTGCTAATACATGAACTATCAACTTCAGTCTAAAAATGTCTTCAGATGACTACAACAGCGGTTACAATAAACAAACAAACAAGTGTCAACTAGGACCGTGCCCGGAGGCGGCATCGGTCAAAAGCCCCTAAATGCTCAGAGTGGTGACCACTTTCTCTGGAAGAGCTGGGGAAGCCTCCTTACCTGGGAACAATCCAGAAGCCCCTTCACTTGTCCTCGAAGGGTCTGGAGAAAGCCAGAAAAAGGGACACTGAGTCAGTATCAGCTGTGTGCACAATTCCCTTGGCAGCAACTGGACTTCTCTCAGGGACTATAAAATCCCAGATCCTCCCAAGCAGGCTTAGAAAGAAAAAAAAACCCAGCAAGGTCTGGGGCTTTCCAAGAACAAAGGCCTTGTCTATTTAGGAGGCTCTCAGCTCCCCATTCCCTCGTCCTGCAAACCACTACAATGGCCTACCTTGCACTTCTTTGGCAGGAAAGCACTGCCAGAAGCCTCACTGCCAGGTCCTTTCCCCTCTGCACACAAGTGACAGATGCTCCAGCTCTCCCTGCACACGACTGACCCCACCTCTACACGGACCCAAAGATTTTCAAACCCCACACCACCCAACCCCCCCAGCCCCCCATTTCCCCCCAGTCTCACTGCTCAGGTGGCTCAAGGGTGGAAGCAGCAGGTCCCTGCTCAGGATTGGCTCCAGGTGCTGCTGGGAGCAGCTGGAAGCGGGGCTGGGCAGCTCCAGGCCGCCTGCCAGGCTCTCCTCATGGTCCCTCTTCAGTCTCTTGGTGTCCACAGGGACCTCGGGGCAGCAGTGGGGGCTCTGCACGAGGCGCTGTGGCCTCGCAGTGCTGCCGCCATCGTCACCCCCAGGGCCGGCCCAGGCTGGGAACTCGGCCCCTTCTTGCCGTGCAGGGCAGCGCTCCTGGCCAGGTACAACGAGCAGAGCTCTGGGCAGCACAGAGGACTCTGGGTCAGTATCAGCCCTTGGGCACCTTTCCCTAGGGCAGCAGCTGTACTTCTACTGGGGACTGGGAAAGATGGCTGCAAAGGCAGACCCTCACCTGGCATTGGAGGCTGCTCCCTAAGGAACAGCAATCGTTCTGGCGTTTTCCATACTCAAAAGCTTTGAAGCATCCTCGTAAAGTCTCAGCACTTTCAGTGCAAGTGGCACCCACGAGAGCTTTAGCCACAGACAGAAGCAGCCCACACAAAGAACCCCAGCCCTGCTCTTTCCCTGTGCTGACAGAGCCCTCAGTCCTCACTGAAACGGCTGAAGCTGAAGGGTGCTGTGAGCCGAGTCATGAACCAGCTCCGTTCCCTGGGATTGAGGAACTCCCTCTGCAGTGAGACACAGCTCTGCCAACTCTGCCATCAGCTCTGGGAGGAACAGCTGGGAGGGAAAGAGCTCCACACAAGGACTGCAGGCTGCACCAGCTTTGCTCTGGAATACAGATCCAAAGTGCTCCCTCTCTCCTTGGAGCTCTTGCTAATCTGAGCTCAGGCTTTTCCTTTAGTTACTGGATTTTTCCTTTAGTTACTTTTCCTTTAGTTACTTTAGAGTTGAGAAATTTTTGGCCTCGGGTGTTCTGCTGCTTGTTTTTCTCCTGTGTCTCAGGTTATCAGCAGACCGGTACCAAATTTTGTGATTTGAGGCAAGAAGTTTGGACTTTTGCACTGGCTTCAGCATTTTGGTGGGGTTTTCCCTGTTGCTCCAACACTCACCTCACTCAGTGCTGCCTGCATAGCGCTGTCACCCTGCAGCAAATGGATCCATGGCCTTCAGCTGGAATGGGGACATCGGGTTTGGTGACACAACTGCCACAAGGTCAGGTTCATTCACTGCTCTGTTGCCACAGCAGAGGACTCGGGGTCAGTGCCTCTGCAGGAGCGTGGGGGACAGTGCTGGGGAGGTGATGCCGGTGCAGGATTTCAACGAAAGGCCCAGGAAGCACCGACCCTGCAGACAGGGACTGAACTCTTCTCATCTCCCTTCCTGCCCGTCAGGCTCAGAGCAGCCCTCTCAGAGCTCTCTCAAGGAATGTGGGCTCTCCCCTTACCAGGATCCTCTGGCTCCAGGGAGCTGGTCCCATTGCTTGTGCTGCCAGGCAAGGCTGTCTCTGTGGCAGCCCTGTTCACAGGCTGCTCTCCTGAACGCTCAGGGACAACACTGACATCCTCCTTAAAAGAGAAAGAAAAACAAGTCCACCAAAGGTCACTCGGTATTTTCTTGGAATCACTTCAGGCACTCAGTAATTACTCTTCTTCCCCCCTCCCAAAGGACGTGTAACACCAGGGGAACACTGGCCTGATGTCCTCACACTCTGACCCTGACCTATGCCACGAGCTGTAAGGAATCCTCCAGCAGAAATCCAGGTGCTCTCCTTGTTCCCAGCACAGGTGAGCAAGGACAGATCTCACTCCAGGCACTGCCCAGGGCTGCGTGCTGCAAACCCACACACAAACCACACATTTCTGCCTGGGAACCTCAAGCCCACCCCACCCAATTGCTCCAACATGAAATTCTAATGTGCTGCTTCTTGGAGCCCTCTGCTGCTGCTCCATAGTTTGCAGGCAAATGGGCACTGAAATTGGGTTATTTATTTCCAGGAGCATGTGGCAAAAATCTATAGGGTATAAAAACCCCAAAATCTGTAACCAAGTGTAACACTGAGTTATGTTTCTGTTCCACTGAGGCAGTAAAGGCCCAAAGTCAAGCAGCTGGAATTCTCACTATGACCTGTTCTAGAATATTCATCTCTTCTGCCATAGCCTATTCATCAGAACCCTAGAGATGAATCATTGTTCGGAGCCTGCAAAGTTTCCTTCACTTAGGGAAAGATAAGCTTTTGAAAACTGATATGAGTGAGTTTACAACAGACAAAAGGCATCACACTTGGGAATAAGATATGGGTAAGTCCAAAAAATCCCACTCCCTGCCTTTCATCTGCTCTTTCTCGTGATAAATATTTAGCAGGCAAGGGATCTGCAAATTAACAGAAATCAGACATATTCACTGATAAAGTTGTACAATAAAATGCAAAAGGCCTGTGCCATGAATACACCTGCGCTAGGTATTTTCTCCATTAAAATGAGCACCCTAATTTGGCCAACACAGGCTATCACGTCTTATGCTCATTAATGTGGGATAGTTTTGATTCCCTCTTCTTTTGAAACTCTTGCTTTACCAAGCAAACCCTTTCGCTGTTCATTAAGAACTGAACTAAAGAGGCCTTTACTTTTCTAGCTTGCAAGAAATCTCTCAGTCCAGACCCCAGCATTTCCATCGAGCAGATTTACCTCCACAAGAGCCGTCATTTCAGAGCGGGGCAATGAAAGCTTCTCCTCCAAGAATCTGACACAACTTCAGCACCTGCTGAGCTCGAGCTGATGGCTGCAGGCAGGGAGGGCTCCCTTGGTGCGGTGGCTGCAAACAGCCCCCAGTGCCTCCATCACCCTCAGTGCCACCATCGCCCTCAGCCCCCAGTGCCACCATCGCCCTCAGTGCCACCATCGCCCTCAGCCCCCAGTGCCACCATCGCCCCCAGTGCCACCATTGCCCTCAGTGCCACCATCGCCCTCAGCCCCCAGTGCCACCATCGCCCTCAGCCGCCCAGTGCCACCATCGCCCCCAGTGCCACCATTGCCCTCAGTGCCACCATCGCCCTCAGCCGCCCAGTGCCACCATCGCCCTCAGCCCCCAGTGCCACCATCACCCTCAGTGCCACCATTGCCCTCAGCCCCCAGTGCCTCCATCACCCTCAGTGCCACCATCGCCCTCAGCCCCCAGTGCCACCATCGCCCTCAGTGCCACCATCGCCCTCAGCCCACGGTGCCACCATCGCCCCCAGTGCCACCATCGCCCTCAGCCCCCAGTGCCACCATCGCCCTCAGCCCCCAGTGCCACCATCACCCTCAGTGCCACCATTGCCCTCAGCCCCCAGTGCCACCATCACCCTCAGTGCCACCATCGCCCTCAGCCCCCAGTGCCACCATCACCCTCAGTGCCACCATTGCCCTCAGCCCCCAGTGCCACCATCACCCTCAGTGCCACCATTGCCCTCAGTGCCACCATTGCCCTCAGCCCCCAGTGCCACCATCGCCCTCAGCCCCCAATGCCACCATCGCCCTCAGCCCCCCAGTGCCACCATCGCCCTCAGCCCCCCAGTGCCACCATCACCCTCAGTGCCACCATCACCCTCAGTGCCACCATCGCACTCAGCCCCAGTGCCACCATCGCCCCCAGTGCTACCATCGCCCTCAGCCCCCCAGTGCCACCATCACCCTCAGTGCCACCATCACCCCCAGTGCCACCATCGCACTCAGCCCCCAGTGCCACCATCGCCCCCAGTGCCACCATCGCCCTCAGCCCCCCAGTGCCACCATCGCCCCCAGTGCCACCATCGCCCTCAGCCCCCCAGTCCTCAGCACCCTCAGTGCGCACCCCCACCCCCCTCAGTGCCACCACTGCCCTCAGCGCCCTCAGTGCCGCCAGATAAGAATCATCTGCCTGTCATTTCAGTCTTCTGGACCACCAACCATGCAAGTGTAAGTTTAGTTGTCATAAAATAAGATTGTGTAATTTTGACTTCTGTGATTTGTCTTCGTAGACAAGACGTGCAACTAATACCTGAAGTACCTTTTGAAAGCATCTGCATGGAACATTCCAGTTCTATGTAACCTTAATTAAATTCTAACACTGAAACTCTGAAAAGCAGCAAACATAATTCTTAATTTCAAAGTCCTACTTTATTTTTAATTCACACATGTTAATTATTTAATTGTCTTTGCACCTTTAAAATGCAGAATGTGTTGTATAATGGAACAAAACATATTTGCTTGGTTAGTTTAACTGGTTAAATTCCATTTTCTTCCAAGGAAATACTGGAAAAAATGGATTATTGAATCTAGAAAAGAGAAAGCTGTAGAAAGAATAACATTGAAGAGTGCTGACTAGATTTAAAACATCAGAAGAGAGAAGGGTAATTTTTTTTTTTTCATATTTCCCCTTGAAAAGTAATAGAAGGTTTAAGTTCAAGAAGGAAAACACAAGCTTAAATGTAGGGAGAAGAAAAATCTTAGATTACTTGTTGGCATGAAGATTTAAGAGAGAAAGTACATTATTTTCCGGAGTATGTAGCTTAGGAAACTTGAGGCTTTCAGGAGTTTAGCCGTGTGTCAGCATTGACTCAGGCAGATGAATGGGCACTTCTATTTTAACGTGTTTCAGTAAAGAAGTGGTGACAGGAATGCTAAGTCCTCAGGTGAGAGGCAAGTTTTATGTGGAACTGGCTATCTCAGTGTAAACCTCATGGGTGCACAGCAGGTTTTATTTCCACATAGCTGAAATAATTTAGTTTAGCCATGACTGGGTTCTTCGAAATGGAACTGCGGTGCCTTGTCCCGTAACGACCGAGCCAGCTCCACTCAGCGCCCATTCCTCCCATTCCTTTCCGGCAGTAAAATTTGCCTGAGGCCTTTAGAAAACACCTGTGGAACACAGGCAGGCTCACTGGACGACGTGGGCAGGGAATGCAAACGGTGTTTCTGCTCAAAGTGTGCTTTCAAGGTGCTTGGCACAACTCTCTGCTTTGATTTGTGACAGAACCGCCCTGGTTGGGACACAAAGCTCAGAGCTGGGAAAGCCTTACCAGGAGAGATACCCAGGCAAGTTCCAGTCTGTTTTTAAGGAACTGGGCACACCTATATTGAGTGGTTTGATTCAAAGGGTCTCAGCTTTATCAACAGTGTGCAGGTCAAGGTATGGAAAGGCAGGAATGGCTGCTGACCTCCCTTTTCACTCTCAAAAGCTAGAGGAAAGTGATAGGGCTGTTTCAGCTTTTATCACATGTCATGCCAGAGTGGAGATGACACATAATCAATGCTGTTTTCAGATTAATGAGCTGTATTATTTTACCTTTATACCCAGAGATTAATAATTGATCTTACTAATAAAATGGCCTGGAAGATAATGGAGTTTATGAAGCACATCCTCAGATTTTTTCGTCAAGAAAATTATTACTCTCTGTTTTCTGCTTTGTTTTGTAATTATGCTCAGTAACACTGACAATTCTTGAAAATACTATTGCTTATTGGAGAGAAAAAAGTATAATATGCTAAATTCAGTTAAGAATTTGGCTACCAATGTATAGATTATCAGCCATGGAAATGTTTGTCTTTTGCTTGTATCTACATAAGTTTTCTGTCTTCATAAATTCCCAGTGCATCACTGCTGTATAGAATGCTGATGGTCACATAACAGGTTTTTTTCCTATTTTTGCTATTTTTTAAGATAGCAGAGGTGAGGAGAAGGTCATGGACAGCTGAGACTTGCTCAGGAAAGACTTCAAAAGCAATGGTTTGCACAGGGGCTTAAATCTCACATGAGATTGTTCACCTCCTGAAGCAAGGAATTCCACTTCATCCACACACTGTTATTTAAAACATTCTGCTAAATGTTGTACCATGTGTAGGTGTCACCCATCACTGAGGGGACACAGTGATTCCTGGCATAGTGGTGACAGTAAGAAATCACAGTGACAATTAAATCTTTGTTTCCTTTAACAGGATATTATTACTATAGTGCATAATTCATTATTAAAATGGCACAGGACCTCTGCAAGCAGGGGTACTGTGAACTTGAGAGTATATTCCCACATGAGTTTTTTGTCATACGAGGTTGAAGACCTCATAAGTCACACAAGTGACTTATGCTTTCTGCTTGTTGCCTTCCTTCACCTCAAAAACTGAATAGTTCAGGTTTGCAAAGGCAGGGTTTCCCTGCTGCCCTTGGGAAGAAAGAATCTTCCCATCTTTAGCCACTTTTGTAGAATTTTCTCTGACTAATCAATGGGATGTTTTGGGTTTTCAGTTCTGTGGGAAGGTAAAAGACCAACAAAAAAGTCTAAGAAGGGTCATAATTTTGCAGGCTATTGGAGGATAGAAAGCACATGATATAATCAGAATATTAGGGGATGTGGTTTTTTGGTGTTTTGGTTTGTCTTTTTGTTCCTTCCATGTTAAGTTATCTAGAAACAAGTTTGGAGCTGACTTTAATCTGAGTTTGCTCAGAATACACATCTGCCTATTGACAGACAGCAACCTTGAAAAAATCTCAACAGGAAAAGGAGGAAAAGGTTAACAGTAAAACTTACTGAAGTATATTCTCCACTGCCTTTGAATGGTCTTTATTCCCATGGATTTGAGGCTACCAGATCCAGATTTATTACCATGAAGGAAAGACAGAACCATCACACAAACAATCCTGATTGTTGTTATGTGAACACATGGAGGTTTCCTTCAGGAGAGGAAGATGCTTTCCAGTTTATGGCCCTGTGGGAATCCAAAAATCTCCTTGTCCTGGCTCTCATTCAGTCTGATTTTAATGTTTCTCAGTGTTGCACACCATGTTTTATTCATTTCAGCTAGACATGATGATCTTGGAGAGCATCATTTATTTTAATTAGGTTTTAGCATGGCTCATCCACATCAGTAGGCTGCAAAATTAAAAATGTTTGTTTTGCTTGTTTGCTTGTTTTCTGTGAGCTTGGAGCAACCTAATTAAAGCTTGAAAAACTGTAAAGTGCTCAGACTCATAGGACAAGGAGTTGAAAGAGTTTTTTATTTCATTTCATTTACCATGTAATTCTTTATCTAAATCTGTTACCAAATAAGATTTCTCAGCTGTGTGCTGCATTTTTAACTATTCATAAAAATTGCCAAACTATGGTACTCTCTTGTTTGCTTGGTCCTTGCTCTCTCTGCATGGGGTTGGGCATGGCTTTGCAATGTCAAGTCTTGTGCAGGAGTCTCAGGAATGACGTTTGCAGAGTGGCATTTAGCTGTCTTGTTTGGAGCTGAAAACCATTTTCATGGAAGTTGTGTCAGTGGATGGTTGATTTCTTGAGTTTTTCACTCATATGTGTACCATGGTAGGAATAGGGTATAATATGTATTTTGTTTTCAAAAAAATCCTAATTTCTTGCTCAAATATTGGCTGTCACAATAAACTGCTATGTGTAACCTATAATAATCTTAGTTAGCATCTTTCTCTTTTCCAAAATTTCTCACTGAAGTGGGTTTTATTGATTTAATTTTTCTTTAAATCTAATTATTTAAAAACTTGTTTGTTTTTTAACTAAAAGTATTCTGACCTACATACCCTCCTTTCTCTTGCCTTTTTTTTTGTGTTTGTTTTTTTTCCAGGAAGTCTCAGCAGGGGAATATTGTAATTGAAGCTTAGTTGCCCTTCATCCAGTTCTTCACCCAATGCACCATGTACCTGCTCATCCCACAGCTGGACACCTTATATTGCTGGCAAGAGGTAAGGACATCATTTTGTGGCTCTGTAACTCATGACAAGTGCACACCTTCAGCAATACTGCTTGTGCTGCCGTGTGCCAACAATCACCTTTCTTGAACGCAAGATATAAGCACTTTGGAGAAAGGATGTTCAAAGTACAGTGATTTCTTCCTCATCACTCTAAGAATAATTAATTTTCCAGCTTCTATTTTGACTCAGGAAGTGCATTATATTCTGTAGCATTACACTCTCTGTCAGGGCCTTGTTCTGAATCTCATAACTGGTTTTAGTGGATTTTTTAAAATGCCTTAATATGGCATTGAGATGGCTAAAGTCATCACAGAGCTCTGCAAAACAGACTCTAAACCAGGGATGCCTTGTTTTTATTGTGTATCCTACAGCAGTAAGTTCTTTCCTTTCCCCCCTGCACTGGTAACCTAGAATATGGAATCACAAACACAGCAAGTGAAAAAAGTGTGTGAAACTGATGAGACCCATAGCACCACTTCCATCAGCCACAAAACCACTTGTTTTTAGCAAAAACTTGTTATTCATTTCTTGTGATTTCCTCATTATTATTTTTTTTTTAAGTGGTAAAGAGTAGAACTCCTCCCTTTACATATGGAGGTGTTTTCTCCCGTGGCTGTGCTCTCTTAACTCAGATTAACGCTAATATGAATTGCATCCTCATTTCAAGAAAAAAGCAGATCCCTTGGTGCTTCCCAGTGACATTCATTTTAAAGCCACCAGGTGTGCAGTGCCAATCTCATTATGTCAGCTATTTTTATTTTTTCTGCTCTGCACTAGCAAAGCAAGCTGTCACAGAAGGATGTCCAGGAACGCTGCCTAGACCTTCACCGTAACGAAAGGAAACAGGATGATCCTAATTAGCTTTGGAGTACGTTTCCTTCTCAGAAACTCAGAAATCTCTCTTCAGTAATAATGTCACAATACTTGTTTGGTCCACTTTTTTGTTTGTTTGTTTGTTTGTTTGTTTAGTTCCAACAGCAGAAATGTTCTTTATCCTTCACCATCATGACAAATGCTGGCAAAAATCCCTGGAAAGAAAATGGGAAGACCTTTGGTGTGTGAGATTTCTTCAAGTCGAATATATAGTAGCAATATATATAATTTAGGTGCCAGATTTTTCAAATATGTGGTTACTTAAAGCTTCCAATCACTCCAGTTGCTGTCATTAGACAAACCCAAAACTCAGTTATCTGTGTAACTGTGATAGTCCTGTTCTAGCCAACTTGAAAATATATTATTTAATGGAGTTGAAATTAAGTCACTGAACAACATAAGTGCTCCAGTTCCTTTCCTGAAGCACTTGCTGAGATCTCTAGTGAAGAAATTTGAGCACGATAAATATATTCACAAACCCATGTAATTGCAAGAATTGCTTGTAAAAATCAATTCTTGAAAAGAAAAGAAAAAAGAAAAGAAAAAAAAGAAAAAAAAGAAAAGAAAAGAAAAGAAAAGAAAAGAAAAGAAAAGAAAAGAAAAGAAAAGAAAAGAAAAGAAAAGAAAAGAAAAGAAAAGAAAAGAAAAGAAAAGAAAAGAAAAGAAAAGAAAAGAAAAGAAAAGAAAAGAAAAGAAAAGAAAAGAAAAGAAAAGAAAAGGGAAAAAGAATTTTTTTTAATATACTTTTTATTATCCTGATCCACTCCGTGTAGGACCACTAGATGCCACTGTGCCCTAAGGAAGAAAATGAACCACAGCATCACCGCCTGCTTTAAATCCAGAGCATAAACAGTTTCAGAGAGTCAGTGTTGATTCAAACACTGCAATTTCTTGAAGTGTCTCTGCGACCAGACACAGCCAGACTGTTGATAAGCATGATTCTCTGAAGCAGGGAGTTTAGTTCAAGAGGGTTAAACCACTTGGAGGCGTCACAGCTGTTTGTGGAACTGGTGCTAAGGGCTGATGGAGTTTTCAGCCAGGGAGAATCTCCCCCCAGCACAGCAGGAACATCCCCTGGCAGCATCCCGGCGCCGTGTGGGATGGTAGCTGCTGCTTTCGCTCGCTTCCTTTCTCACAAAAGAGTGGGGTTACAGGTGCTGAGATTCCATTTTCCTGGAACCTCTTACAGTAATCAATACTGGAATGCTTAGAAGGAGAACAACAATCTTCCAGGAGGAGGAGCTGGATAACCTGATTCTGCTTTTGTGGCTCTAGCAGTTGTATGGGGAATAAGAAGAAGTAGTTAAGAGTAGCTCAGAATATTGAATCTGAATTCATAATCATGAAATGACAGTCCATAACTGCAAAAGGGATGCTGTCTTTTTTTTTTTTCCCCAGCTTCTTAAAATATCTAGTTTTTGCATTTTCTTAGTGTCCTGGTCCTATAGGAGAAAATGTTTTGTCCAGCAGCAAAGAACATCCATAATTTTATCTCGGAAGTTATCTATGGTTTTACCCTGTCAAAGAGGACATGTCCATTAATTTCACTGGTATTTTAGTGAGGTTTATAGACACAGTAATATCTTCCCACCAATTCCTGTGTCTTAAAACCTTTTCCCAGCTCTACTGTAAAGAAATCCCTATTAAAAAAAAACAACAAAAAACACTCCCAATGCCAAAAAAACCCACACCAAAACCCAACTTCTCCCATAATTTTAATACGCTGCAATTTTCTGAGACTAAAAATAGAAAATTAGATATTTGAACAGGGAGGTCTACACAAGGAGCAAAATATTCCCTACAGTGAGTAAACCCTTCTGTTCCCACAGTGGGACACAGGCCTGTCAGAAACGATGGCAGAAGAATTCAGAAGAGGAGGTGGGTTCCATGATCCCCACCTTTCTTCTTGTGTTTCTGTCACTGCCACAGCTGTCCCTGAGCTGCTCTGCATTTTTTTTTACCTCAGTACAGCTGCATGAATGTGTAATATATTTTGAAACACACTTACTTTACACCCTGCAGAACACCAAAAAAAAAAAAAAAGTCATTCCTGTTAAAACATCTTTTAATTTCAGAAACGTTTCCTCAAAGGTGGAATGTTGTCTGGCTGCTGGAACATTTTGATGCCAGCTCCTGTGATCTTTTTGTCACATCCAGTTGACGCTGAGTTGAATTTCAATTATATGTAGCATTTTTTTTCCTCCAAATTTTCTGAGTTTTTGAGCAACCTGAATGACAAGGCGTTCAGTAAAGCCCTGAAATACCAACACCGTCATAAACCACAGGTAGGCTAAATCTGAATTTCACCAGTGTTGGTGTGCAGGATCTCCCTCACATCACCACTGGAAAAAAGTACTAAGGATGGATGAGGGAAGGGAAGGGAAGGGAAGGGAAGGGAAGGGAAGGGAAGGGAAGGGAAGGGAAGGGAAGGGAAGGGAAGGGAAGGGAAGGGAAGGGAAGGGAAGGGAAAGGGAAGGGAAAGGGAAGGGAAAGGGAAGGGAAAGGGAAGGGAAAGGGAAGGGAAAGGGAAGGGAAAGGGAAGGGAAAGGGAAGGGAAAGGGAAGGGAAAGGGAAGGGAAAGGGAAGGGAAAGGGAAGGGAAAGGGAAGGGAAAGGGAAGGGAAAGGGAAGGGAAAGGGAAGGGAAAGGGAAGGGAAAGGGAAGGGAAAGGGAAGGGAAAGGGAAGGGAAAGGGAAGGGAAAGGGAAGGGAAAGGGAAGGGAAAGGGAAGGGAAAGGGAAGGGAAAGGGAAGGGAAAGGGAAGGGAAAGGGAAGGGAAAGGGAAGGGAAGGGAAAGGGAAGGGAAAGGGAAGGGAAAGGGAAGGGAAAGGGAAGGGAAAGGGAAGGGAAAGGGAAGGGAAAGGGAAGGGAAAGGGAAGGGAAAGGGAAGGGAAAGGGAAGGGAAAGGGAAGGGAAAGGGAAGGGAAAGGGAAGGGAAAGGGAAGGGAAAGGGAAGGGAAAGGGAAGGGAAAGGGAAGGTGCAGGAAGGGAAGGGAAGGTGCAGGAAGGGAAGGGAAGGGAAGGGAAGGTGCAGGAAGGGAAGGTGCAGGAAGGGAAGGGAAGGTGCAGGAAGGGAAGGTGCGGGAAGGTGCGGGAAGGTGCGGGAAGGTGCGGGAAGGTGCGGGAAGGGAAGGGAAGGGAAGGGAAGGGAAGGGAAGGGAAGGGAAGGGAAGGGAAGGGAAGGGAAGGGAAGGGAAGGGAAGGGAAGGGAAGGTGCGGGAAGGTGCGGGAAGGTGCGGGAAGGTGCGGGAAGGGAAGGTGCGGGAAGGTGCGGGAAGGTGCGGGAAGGGAAGGGAAGGGAAGGGAAGGTGCGGGAAGGTGCGGGAAGGTGCGGGAAGGTGCGGGAAGGGAAGGTGCGGGAAGGTGCGGGAAGGGAAGGGAAGGGAAGGGAAGGGAAGGGAAGGGAAGGGAAGGGAAGGGAAGGGAAGGGAAGGGAAGGGAAGGGAAGGGAAGGGAAGGGAAGGGAAGGGAAGGGAAGGGAAGGGAAGGGAAGGGAAGGGAAGGGAAGGGAAGGGAAGGGAAGGGAAGGGAAGGGAAGGGAAGGGAAGGGAAGGGAAGGGAAGGGAAGGGAAGGGAAGGGAAGGGAAGGGAAGGGAAGGGAAGGGAAGGGAAGGGAAGGGAAGGGAGGATCACAAACACCCACTTTTGTGCCTTCTTGTGCAAACCAAGCAATAAGCATATTCTCCATATTCTTATAATTAATCTGTGGTGAATTTTTTAGTCAAGTGAAGGTGTCGTTCTCTGTGCCTTCATGTGTTCCTCTGACTTGGTAGGGCTTTGCCTTCATTTACCTTACTGATATTTTTTTTCTGTCATGGGAAGAAAAAAAAGTCTTACTGAAATTCCTGTGGGGTCATTAGGAGGCAGGCCTCACGGATATCCTTAGGAAGCACACACACACACTCACATAAGGAAAAAATTTGAAATAAGAGTGCTTTGTAAGAATCAAAAGCTTATTGCATGCTGAGATTCCAGAAAATAAAAAGCAAACCCAAACCCAAGAAACTGATTAAAATGGAAAGATCTTGCAGTGATCTGTACCCAGGTGCTTCAACACTCTGTCACACCCTTCTGTCCTGTCCTTTGCTAGTTTCTCTATCCATTTGTAGTGAAGTGCTTCTGCTGTCAAGACATTGTAATGAAAGTAAAACTTGTGGCACTGGTGCTATTCAGCCACAGACTGCTCAGCCTGTTCCTAAGCCAAAAATGCTTTTTTGGGGCTTTTTGTTCCTTTTAATGAAGTTAAAGATGCAAATGACATCCCAGTGGTTGAGATATCATGACAAAAAAACCCCAAACCCCACCTTTCCAGACTTTGTATGCCCAGTACTAAATAAATACAGCGTGAGCAGAGGTGTTCTATTTGCATTGCCCTTTCTATTCAGAATGTCTAGCACAATTGTAAAGTCTGTTGAGTTTCTGAAAATATTGTAGGCTACTTTAGGTGGTCCTTGGAAGCAACCTGTGTGCACTCAACAGAGTTCCTGTGCAACATTGTAGAATTTAATTAGTTGTATCTACAGAATCAAATCACCCCAAAGTCTCAACCTCCCCATATACTAAGAAAAAAAGCTGGACAAAGTGTGATTATGTTTATAAAAACCACTTCCCAGGCACCTACTAGGGCAGTGAACTAAAGAAACTGAAGCATTTATCAAACTAATTAAATTCTAAACATGGCCCAAAACAAAAAAATGAGAGAGAAAAGAAAAAAGACGAAGTCCACCAATATGTTAAAGTATTAAATTAAATTTGCTTCATATGTCAGGGGATTTTTTGTGCTTGATGGTCTTTCACACATTTGCTGATAATTCTTTTCTGCAGATCCAGCTAGGCTATTAGCCCAATATATTGGCCAATTGATTAGCACTTTTAGTCCAAACATGGAAAACTTGTAATGAAAGACCTTGGGGCTTGATGAATTATTTTGGGTGTACATTTGTTTGCTTTGGGTAAAGGCAGTTGCAATAAATTCTCTTAGAACAACACAAAATGAGTCAGTGGCATAGGTAAATACAGTGATACTGTTATAGAAGCAGATATAGATACAGATAATAACAGATTATAAAATAATAATAGTAATAATAGAAGATAACAACAGAATGTAGACATTAACACGTGGATTGAAGGTGGGAGACCAGGAACTTCTGCTCTCCTAAACCACAAGAACATGGGGGCATTTAATGTGATAATAAAGAAATCAACAACTGTTTCACACAGGAGGCTGTGACAAAACATCACAGGTCCACAAAATTACTTCAGAGTATTTACCAAAGTTTTTGTTCTCTTGAGATGAATTTAGTGGAACTCATGTTACGTTTTTGCTGATGTTGGAGCCAGAGTTTCTTAGAGGTCAGGAGTAATTCTTGTGTGATGAGCAGATTGTTCCCATTTGCATGAAAACAGTCACTTTTGGAGACACAATACCAGACTGGATTGTCTTGGGCTTGGTCCAGCTGGGAAATCCCAATATTTCCCATTTGACACGCAGCTGAAATGCTGAACAAACGCCTTGTCACATCACTGGGGAAGGGGAAAGAGAAGTGAGATTTACAGGGCGGGGACTATGCACAGAAGCATAGAAACTAAAATGTTCTGCAGCCTGCCTACTGCAGCAGTTTAATTTAAGAAAGCAGCTTTCATTCAGGCAGCGTAGCAGCCAGATTTATAGGTGGTATGAACTGTTCTCAGTTAAGATTGGAAAGACATTCAAAGTTCATGGGGACAATCTCCTACAGCTTTTTCTCATGCAAAAGTGCAGTTGAGTTGAAAAGAGTGTTTTGGCAGGAAAAATAATTTTTGTTCAGGGTTTATGTTTAGCAAAAAAGAAAAAATAGCTTTAGGCAGATCACATGGCAAGAAAAAACCCCAAACCAAACAAAATGTGTTACAGTGCTAAAAAATTGTTTTAAAGTATACAATACCTTAATCAATACTCAGAAGTTGTATAAGAACTTTACTGAAAAAGTACAGAAAAGCAAATAATGTTGGCAATCTTGGGTCAACAACTAGATTTCTGATACTGTGAATTCTTCAATAGCCGAGTGATCCAGATGGTGATTCTCAAGCTTTGGGTTTTGTTACCAGTCCAGTTTCATACTTGATAAAAGAAACCAACTTTATGTCTCTCTTCTAATCTCTGCTCTGAAAACATCATACCTTTTTTGCTGTTTTGCATGGGAACGAGTGAAATTTAATTCTCAGATGGATTAAAAAGTGTTTTGAGGTGTTTAAAAGTCGCAGTTAGATTTGAAAGGGTCCTTTAATTTCCTGGTTTTTGGTACCTAGAGGTGGAGTTTCAGAGACAGGGGCATGAGAATTGGTCATATAATAGCAGAAGAAGTGAAAGAGAAAAGAAGGGCTCTCGTAGGTTGGCAATAGGTAAATTAGCTCTCGACTTGCACACCCACCCCAATTTCTGGCAAAAGCACAAAATGGAGAACTGGCTTTAGGAACAGTCTTAACAAACCTTAATTACTGTAAACTGTACATCTGAAAACACTTCTGTTCTGTTTTTCTGTCTCCCATTATGCCATTGTGTCTAGATTCCATTATCAGATAAGAGAATATATTTGAATTCAGCAACAATAGTACATGGAATCTTGCATTCTGAGTCAAATTGTGTACTACAACAAGGTAATGTGGGGGTCTGTGTGTGCCTTTTTTTTTTTGGCTGAAAATCATTCTTTGAAAGCATTTTAGCTTTTTGCTTCCTTTCAGTTCATTTTCTTCCTTCATAAGTATATTCTAGCTTTGCTTCTGTTCTTCCAAGCTATTGTCCTGGTTCCTTGTGATAAGGCTGGTATTAACCTCACCGTGTCTTCAAGAGCCACCCAGGAGAGGAGGTGGTGTTTGTCAAAGCAAAACTGAACTGTGCAGATGATGGGGCCTCCTGATGCCTTGCTGAGTTGAAAGCAGTGCCAGTTTATCCTTTCACCCCTTGATAGTAATTTCCTCATTTTCTTTGCTAATGCATTAAAACGGAGAGAATTATCAGGAACTGTGCAGGAAAGGGCTGTATGATAATTTATTTTTATGTAAATATACATGCACAGACACACAAACACACACTGCCTCCTTTGTTTGTAGTGCCAGGCTGAGCCTGTGAGCAGAAGACATATCTCAAGTGTTTCCCAAACTCCATGGCTGCATTGTTTCTGAACAGCATGTTTCGTTTAATTCAGACACAAATGATGTTGTGCCAAAGCTATTATGACTGCTGCATATATCACAAGTAAATAAAACACACAGAAGTGAGGACTGCAAAGTCACATTTCCAGGCACAGACATATATTCCTTTATCTGCAGACAGTCAGTTTACTATTACCAGCACACAAGGTGTTCCTCAGGCAAACTTTCTGCATATTCCTGCCCCTTTTCCCTCCTGAAATGCCAAATATATCTGACCCCAATTTCCACCCCCCAGATTTTATGTGTTGTGCTAGGTGCACAAGAATGGTATGTGGCATAAAGTGTCCAGTTGGGACAGTCTGGAAAATGAGAGAGAAAAGAGAGACACAAACACAAAACCTTGTTGAAGTTGAGAGAACAAATAAATCAGTCTGAGGAAGTGCCTTTGGACAAGCCACTGAGTGTAGTGTTGCAGCAGCCTGGTGTGTTATCATCTGGGAGAGTTCAAACAGGCTGTAAATCCCAGGCCCTCCAGGCTGTGGGAAGCTGGCTTGGAGAATTTCTTGTTTTCTTTCTTGGGAGGTAAAGTAGAGACTGGCTAGCTGATGCTGTAAGCATTCCCTGCTGGCTGATCAACATCAGACAAAAGAATTTTCTTAACCTCCGGCCAAAGATAAGGCCAGATGGTTAGCAAGAGAGAGAAAGAGTTTGCTGAAATAAAGGACAGAGCTGACAGGAAAAAATTGTGCTAGTTAGAGAGGACCATGCCCAAGGGCAGGAGGACAAGGATTTTGATCTTTTTAGGTTGTGTTACACTGAGCACCGAAAGTCCTCAGACCAGATTTAAGAGGAACATGATCATTTCAGTGAGATGGGCACACTGAACACCTTCATGTAGGTTCTGCACTGCCTAAAAAAATACAACTGAGCCATTCCATGACAGAGCTGGGCATAAAGATGAAATGAATGGGGAACCGTAGGCAGTCTTGAAGGGTGATCAGAATGATTATTTCTAGTGCCTGAATAGGCAGGGTAGATCAATGCTGGTTGTAGCGGGTTGAGTTCGAAACTGGGCAGAAAACACCAATTAAATGTAGTGGTTTTGGTTCAAAATATTCATTACTTACTCATTTTCTTTCTGTGAGATAAGAATTAGGAGAAAAGCAAAGCAGACACAAACCTTAAACAGTTGCAGTACAATGAAAGAGTTTTATTACTAATAGAATTAAAAGTAAAGAGACAATAACAAAACAAAATTAAAGCAAATCCCCCCCCCCCCCCCCTCCAGCCAGCACTTCTCTCCTTTTACCTAGCTCACACAAGGGATAACAGAACATGGGATGTTAGTCAGTGTTCCAGTTCTTGAAAAGTCTCTCTCTTATGCTTAAGGGAAAAAAGGGTTTTTCCTTCAGTTGCACGTGGTTCCCAAACTGCCACCAACAGCAGATCTGCCCGGAAACAAACAATCTGCTGTGTGTAGAACATCTCTCCCATGAAAAATCTCACAGTTCCTTCACACTGCAAAACATGGGCCATCACATGGGGTTATTCATCTTTTTAAGGATAAGTTCTTTTGACCTGCACACAAAGGCTCTTCTTTGCCACAAGTCTCTAACAGCCTCTTACTACTATAAAGCCTGGCATCGGCATTCTTCACAATCTTCACAGGCACACGAAGATACTCCATCCCCCCATGTTCTTCAAATGGATTAAAGAGACAAACAGTTTGTGGTATTACAATTTCTTACCACGGCATGCAAGAAGGTTTCTTTTAAGCTGCCCGCCAGAATCGCGGCACCGCCCTCTTTTCTCCCACCGCCATTTCCAGCTCCGTCCCACGGGACTCACTTCTCTTTCTCTCTGACTCTGACGCCGCCATGCTGAAGAGTGTTCTTGTTCGGCCTTTACGGTGGGGAAAGCCTCGCTCCCTTTGTGCTGCTGGCTGCGTGGTGTCTTCTTCAGTTCAGCACGAAGTGTGCTGGCTGCAGACAGGAGGCTCTGCCGGCTCCCGCTGACTCCGCCGGCTCCGCATGGAGAGGAGAGGGACCCGCCGGTCCCCAGAAGCCGCACTGGATGGGTTTAGCTGTGAGCAGTCCATGGCTGGGTTTAGCTGCCTGTGGCTCTGAGGCAGTCCCCCCCCAGCCACCCAGGGTCCGTGCCACAGCGTGGGGACAGGGGGAAAGGGGCAGTGGCCCCAGCCCGGCCGGGCCCGGCGGGGCCGGGAGGCCCCGAGCTGCCCCCACCTTCCAGCAGGCGAGCTCCGACCAAAAGGGGCAGTCCCGCCTTTCTGTGCGGTTTAAATATGTAAATTGTGAGAAGCGTAATTGGTCTTAAAGACTGTCCATCAACTCAGGGTCAACCCAATACACTGGTGTATTCAGGTGGGGACTGCCTAGGGACAGCTGGCAAAAGGTACCGAGCATAGGAATGTCCCTGAACGCCTATAAACACTTAATTTCATTCCCTCACCAGGATACACAACAGAGCACTATTAGGCACTAGGTGTCTAAGTACACTGGGGTATCCTTTATAGGGTAACTACAGGTCAGTGGAGCTGGAGTGCTCTCATACAACTGCTCTTGCCCAGAGTATTTGCAATTGGGGGATGCTGGCTGGGGGCTTTCTTTTCCAGAGCCAGTGAGATCCCCGTTCTCCAGAGGTAGCCTTAATCCCCGAGCTTCAGGAAGGCTTGTGCAAGGCTTACCTTCCTTGTGAAGTTTGGCCATTGCCTGTTCAGGAATGCAGGAGCCATCAAGCTGGGAAGAGAGCAAGCAAGAGACCAGGAGTTAGGCATGCTATGAGCATCTCTGTCAGGCTGTGGCTTGGATCAGCATACCTAGGTTTGGATGGCCTTCCAACATATATTGATAGCCTTGGAGAGCAGGTTCTCAGCTCCTGAAATAAGAAAAGTGCCAGAGCACGTGGGGAAGTGTAACCTTGGCTGTAGGAAATAACTGCTTTTTGAAATGAAAGCACTCTGTTCTTGCAGGCAGCTGTCAGTTATTGTTATTGGCAAAAGGAACCTCTGAATTGCATTTGGATTTGGATGCCAATAACCACTGTAAGGTCTCCTTTTAGCTCTACATCTCATTCAATGTGCGTTTCCTAAATTCACTTAATTTCTGTCCTCTGTATCTTGTAACTCATCTTAAGTTCTTCCAGTTCCCATCAGAAATCAACACCTGGAGTCTGAAGCTGTTGTAATCCTGATACTGTGACCCAGAGATCATTTTCTTTCCTCTGGCAGGTCCAGCTTTTCACTGGGATAGGAAAATTAACCTCACATGTAGATAAAAGTTTCTAGAAAGTCAGTGTCTAGTTTCTCCCTTGGCTGTCAAATCTTACAGGAATGTAGCCAGCATCTGTTAAAGATGAAACACTTTTCTCCACATGAGACAAAATCAAGCAGTGTGAGGCGGAGTCATTCCAAATTCACCAGAGATCCTTGTCCAGGTCCAGTTTTCATTTGAGTGCTTTTTTCTACCCACTCATTTCCCACTGTGTGAGCTGCACATCAGGAGGATTGGAGGAAAAGCAGAGAGATCAGACAGGATTCAGACAGGCGAAGATGAAGCTGGCTCTGCGTGACACAGTGTTATGCAGCAGGACGATGGGCACTACTTACTGGGAGACCAGAAAAACTACTACAGCACCAGTAGACAACTGGTTTTGGTCCAAAGGACCAATAAAGAAGAGCACGTGTACAGATAAAAATTGTTTTCTGGGACTTCCAGATTTGCAGCAACTTCTTCTGTGAGCTTGTGTTAAACTGACAGCACCTCAGTGGAACCGATGGCTTATTGGGAAGGACGTGACAGCCAGTGAAGTACCAACAATGCAAAAGAGCAATGGATGTGATGACCCATGGTGGCTCACCTGGCTGTTTCAGGACCAAGATTTTTCTGAGAGTCTTAGGCTGCTTGCAGGGAAGCACTCAGATTTTAAGTAAACATCCCAGTGTCCCCTACTCTGTTTTCACAGTACTGTAGAAAACAGGACATTGCTGCCCCAGTGCAGAATGTTTGGTTATGTTATAAACAGAGCTAAAACCAGCAAAGATCTCTGTTTGGCTGATCCTGACAGACCTTTAAACTTATAATGCTTTATTTCCAGGTGCACCTTGCTAAATTTCTCTCATGACAGCACAGAGCATTTTCCTTTTAAAGTGCCTCCAGGACCCACACATCAGGCATTGCTCCACCTAAGCGTGTGGGACATGGTTTGTAGGGCTGAGGCTGGCATCTGCAAAATCCTGATAGCTTTTATTCATCATGAAAGAAACTGGCTGCTCTGCCTCAGGTTGTTGCTCAGCAGATCCAACCCTTACTAAGCACACTGAATTTCTTCTGTCTGTGAGGTAGATGGAGGATTCTCTTGTACATTTCCTCTGGCAGGGATTTTGGAGGCCAGACAGCCCAGACATACGCACCAAACCAAAACAGTAGAGCACTAGCCACTGATAGTCAGGGAGAGGAAATCTCTTGTTAAAAACCACAGCATTGGCAGGGTATAAATCCTGTTCATGTTCTGTTCTCCCAGTTTCAGATGATCCTGGGAGCAGGAGCTTGTGCTTGGACCACAGAAAGGCAGAAAGCATCCTTGAAGTCCTGGATTGTTTTGCTGCTCTGTGCTCCCTGAAAGGCGCTGTGGAATCTGCTTCAAGGCCATGAGTTCTAGATTTGAAAATGCCTGCTTTCTCATGCTGAAACAAATGAGGTCTCTGTACAGGGAGAATGAGAAGGCTAGGGCTGAGGAAATTGAATTAGAGAGGCAGGTAGCAGAGCAGAAAGGGTGCACAGATCAAATCAGCGCCTCTGCAGCCAACTCGTGGTTAGGCCTCACTGCCCAAACTTCCTGCCCTCTCCTGGAATCTGCAGGATTTCTAAACAAGTGTGGGTTTGATACAGAAATATGCTGAAGCTCTGGGGAAATTCCAGGACTCAGAAATTTGACACTGGATATAGAAGTAGGAGTTGTGCCCCAATGTCATGTTCACCCTACAAGGCCGAGCTCCCAACTGTTGCATCCTGTCCCACCTCCAGGGAAAGCTGATTTATCCCAGCTCATGTGCCCCATGTGAGAGTCTCTTTTCCTGAGTAAGCTTCCTTGTGCATTTTATAATGCTGTTCTGAGTGCAGATATTGAACATATCCTTGGCTCATTTGCTGCCCTAATCACTGATAATCAATTGAAATTGTGGTGGGACTCTTGGGGCTTGGACTTTGTTGATCCTGGTTGGTCCCTTCCAACTCAGAACGTTCTGTGATTATTTGGGAGTAATTTAAGAACTCCCTTCTCTCATAAAATAACTGCTTTATTACATGTCCTGATATTAAAGGAATTAAAATAAGTGACTGTCTATTTTACTCTGCTATCAACGTTCATAAAGCTTGTTATGGGCAAAAAGAGAACACTCCACAGACATAAAGCCAATAATTATTATTATGAATAATAACAATAAAATCTTTATTGTCTTATTGGTAATTTGAAAAGATTTTTATGAGCCTAGGTTAAATTATTACAGAAAAATAAACGAAAATCAAATAAAGAATATTATTATGTAAAAAGCTCGGTTACACAAAACAACAGTACTGCTTCAGTATGATGAGCTTTATTTTTCCTCCTTGACATTGTGATTATTTTTATTCACCTTGGGGGAGAAATTTTTTTACATTTTCTAATATTTAGCCTCTGCCACGTGTCGTACCTCTCCCCGTGACTTCCCCTCTGTCACCACCGCTCTCCTTCCAGTGCTTCCAGCCTGGAGTGCTCTGCACCACTCCATACAGTCAAAAATTCCTACACTGCGCTAGAGTATAATAATAAATACCTCATTCTCCACAAAATAACTACCTCTGACTGCCACCTTGCCCGGAAACTGTACAAAGATAGGCAAAAGTAAGACAGATTGGCCACAGCCAACTGGCCACTAGAAAAATCCCTGTTAGGGTTAAAACAAGTTCTAACAAAGCTCTGGGCAGGTCAGGATGAAATGGAACAAAGGAAACCTGATGTGCCTTGGTCCTGTGGCCTCCCAAGTGCAGAAAATAGTCTGTAGGCTGTTACTATTGATAGCAACATTACCTTCCCTGGCCTACAGGTCTGCAATAAATATAATTTCAGGAAGGGACAGCACTGTCAATAGGAACGGCCAAGTTTTCAGAAGGTTCGGAAGCTTATAAAAAATCTTTAACATGAGGGTTTTTTCCTCATTGCAAGCTACACGGGTTGTTTGTTAACACAGCTGGTGAATAATTCCATTTTTCATTATTAACTTGGAAGTATTTATAGCCTGTGATCATGTGGATGTGCTCTGTTTCTACAGTAAATAAATTTAAAGCCCTTAATCTCTGCTCAGACAATTTGTTTGCGTCATTTTTCTTTCCCTTGTTTTGTATAAATGGGGTGTTTGCTGTGAAAAGCACATAACTGCCATCATTTTGGTTTTGCTTTTTTCAACAGCTTTATAACCTCAGGAATATTTATAATTTAGCTGCTTGCTAAGCTGACTGAACTGATTGACAGCAGCCTTTTCACTGCCCCTGCGTTCAGGTAATAACCTTACAGTATCTTTCCTTCTGCTTGCACGGACACCTCCATATATCAGGATTTGATGCTCATTTCAATTATTTCTACTCTTATAATGTGCTGTTCTGGTTCACCATCATTTCCACTGCACCCTCATGCCCTTCCTCATTGCACTCCCTGCTTTGCAAGGCAGGACTGCGGCCGTGACGAGCTGGCAGCCTGTGATGGGCAAAGATGGGCTTTAGCTCCTCAACACTTTGCTGCTCCCACTTTTCCCTGTGCCTGACAGAGAGTTGAAATCTCTCATGTCTCACACTGCCCTGGAACTTTCTGCAAAAAAAAGGTTTTTTTAAGGCATGGGTGAAGAACTGCTCTACAAGGTGTTGTCGACACACTCATCAGTTCTGACCTCTTTGGGATCAAACTCCATTGGAAAAGCTTTTCCATAAATGCTTTCTGAAAATGTTGTGGTTTTAGTCAGTTCATAGATTTCTTTATATTTATAAAAGCTTATTTTCCCCTCTAGTCTAAACAGCACCTGAAGGAATTTAAAATTGTACACCCCCATCCAATCATTAAGCTAATTAAAGTGAGGCATTGGAATTTTAAGCAGTCTAATTTTTTGTGGTGCTGCTAATGACAGCACATTAACTGGGTCCTGAGATGACACGAGACAATTTTCTGTGTTTATTTTATGTCATTTTGCTACCTTACAAAGTGCTGATCCTGTGGTCTGCTCAGGGTGGGTAACTTACACACTTATCACAACAAAATCTGCACAAATTACAGTAATTTTGTCAAAATCTTGAATTAGTACCTCATTAGTTTGCATTAATTGACTTCATCTGTATTGAAAATGCACATGGACACTAAATTTTTCACTGCTTTGAGCAGAAAATGGACATATGGATTCAGAGATTGCAATATGCCTCAACATAAAAGTGCTAGAGACATCATATCTGACCAGCTAAATTCCACTCTTCCCTTATTATATTGATAATTATTTGTTGAATAGGTGAGCAAATTATTGCAATCATTTTGTAACCTCCAGATTTCCTGCAAGAGAAGCCCTGATCCTTCAGTTGCCTCGGTGAAGGTGGGCCCTCAAACTCAGCATATCCACCGGGAAAAAGGAAGAGCGTAACAGAGAAAACAAAGTGGAAAATGTGCACATTTTCCCTTAGCACAAAAGTTTTAGAATTTAATTTCTCTGAAGCTGAATAACAAAATAATAGTAATAGTAATAGTACTACTGCTATTAAAGTTGGCATTAGACACTTTTGTGAGTGCTTGAAAATACAGCATAGCTGTTACACACTGGGCTCAGATTTGGGGAAGACATCACAGTGCGTACCAAAGCCTGCTCACTCTCTACTGGACATCAAAATTTGCAGACATAAAAGGGGTCATTCACTGGCATGACTTTTGTTCAGTTCAGCAGAAGTTTGACAGAGTGCAGGCAGAGAGATAAGGACTGAAAAAAGGCAGTAATTCACTGACTTTACTCTGCCAGCCACCCCTGTCAGTAAACAACCATGGGCCCATGTGCTGCTGTTCTCCCCTTTCTTATCTTTAAACTTGTAGGTGAGGGGGGTCTGAGTTTGTTCCTGTCTGGGCATCACACATGACATGGTTGCGTGAATTTCCAGTGGTCCTTGGCAAAGAGGAAAAAACCTCTTCCAGGACCTTTTCTGACCTGGAAGAAATTACTGCAGCTCAGTGGAAAGGGAAACTTTCACTTTTTCAGCTGCAAAAAGCATCAAACACCACTATTAGATCTGAAATAAAAGTAACCATGAAGTCTTATAGAAGATAACAAAAGAAAACTCACAAAAACCCCCTCTGCCCCTGTTTTGTGGCAGTGAAACCAGAGTGAGGTGTGACATGAAGAACACTGCGCTGATGTTTTTCCTTTACAGAATTTTAAGTGCAGACAAAACATGTACTTATCACAATTTGAGAAGTGTTTGCACTTTAGACCAGCTTCAATTTCAAAGAAAGTAGGAGCAATACTGCAGGAGTACAGTTCTACTGCTTTTCTCTCCTCCCACAAACATAATTTCCCACCAACTTCACTTGGCTTGCTTGCTCCCGAAAACATGTCAAAACTTCAGCCTGTAGTGTAATGCTTGGAAAACATCAAGTTTTGTGAAAGCTGTAAGCTCTGCACAGCTCAAGTCCCAAAAATCATCCACTTGCTTGGAGAATGTCAAGCATGTCAATTGTTGGGGTCTCCTCCCCTGCCATGGAGCCCCGGCAGAGGGGCCCTGAGGGCACAGATACGGGGTTTGCCTGCCCCTGCTCAGCCTCGTTCCCATGGGTTGGTTTGTGTTCCCTGCGCGGGCAGAAGGACCCTTGGTCCAAGACTGGAACAGTTCCTGGGCAGAGCTCTGGCCATGCGGCTGGAGAAATAAACATCTCTGAAACATCTACCAAGAATCTGTCCGTATATATTTCCTTTCCACGGGACGCCTGGTTTGATATATGTGTGTTGCAGTATCCCCACTGCAACAAATGGTAGAGAATTGTGAGCAGAACCATCCCCGATCCCTAAGAGACTGATTTGTGTGAGTAAACCCTGGAAACTTTGGATTCCTCTTCTTGGTTTTGCTTTGCTATTCCATATCTAAACTATGGAGGAACCGTGGGAAGACTCTTGGCTCTCAGAGCCGCATATGGACATTTATCTTAAACTTAAATGATTCTTGAACAACGATTTGTAAATTTTAGCTTGATTCAAGCTCAAAAAGAACTGAAACACTTCCTGGCATGGTTGTTTAAGAACTTTTTCTATGTTTCTTGGGATTTAATTCTTACCAAGGGCTTTTGGAAAACCGTTTGGACACAGTTAATATTGGAGTCAAAGTATATGCCGATGGAAGAATATTTTCGTGAATATTATTTAATTACCGAGACTGTTGAGCAATGTCAGCTGTGTCCTGGCGAAGGGAAGCCTGGCGCAGGGACCGTGCGGCCCAGGCCACGTGCACCGAGCGCTCTGCGAGCAGCAGCGAGGCAGTTCCCGCGTGCGGGCAGAGCCACGCGAGCCGCGGTGTCGGTGGCGGAGCGAGGCGCGGTGGGAGCGGCGGGACCCAGCGGTGCCCACCCGGCCCCGCGCAGCGCGTGGTGGAGCGAGCCCCGGGAATGCCCGGCCGAGAGGGGCGGCACACGGGTGGCGGCGGGCGGCAGCGGCGGTAGAACGGAGCCGTGCCTGGCCGAAACGCGCGCTGGAGCAGGGCACGGGGGAGTCGTCGCTCAGGGGCCCGGCTGAGATGTGGCTGCAGCGCCTGGCAGCGGCAGCGAAGCTGCGACCAGAGGAGGCGACGCACGGAGAACTGAGCGGCGCGGCCCGGCCCGGCCCGCGCAGCCCCGAATGCGACCCCGGGAAGAGCGCGCAGGCACGAGCAGCCCCGACAATTCCAACACGGGAGCGACCAAAAGAGAGAGCAAAGATGCAGCGAGACAGAAAACAGCAGCCACTCGAAAAAAGGAAAAAATCATAGTAGCTAAGATCTTAGGGATAGTAAAATGGTATAATGTTAAGCAAAATTATGGTTTTATAACAAGGTGTGACAACCAGCAAGACATATTCATGCATAGAACTGCTATTAAAAAGAATAACCCTGAAAAATGCATCCCAAGCTTGGGAGATGGAGAGGTGGTGGAATTCAAAATTGTACTAGGGAGAAAAGGGTTACAAGCATCGCAGGTCACTGGGCCTGATGGTGTTCCTGTAAAAAGCAGTATATATGCAAAAAATCGTAGACCTGTTAGACAATATCTCCATTGTAAGTCCCCCCTACAGTCTCCCTTTCCTAATCCCACCTTTCCCTTTTACCCTATGTCCTATTACCCCCAGTGTATTCCCAATCCGTTTTTTTATCCATGGTTTCCCTCACAAAACCATGCTTTTGCCAATTGTTTCCCCAAAAATCCCTTTCCAATGCCGAGTGGGGGATGAAAAGGGGGAGGGAAGAAGTTAAACCCTCTCCTGCCTCAGTTTCCCCACAAAACATGCTCAGAGAGTTCTGTCTCCCTTCTGTCAGCCCTAAGATGTTCCACAGAATCTGTTTGGACATTTAAAGACTCAGGAGGGTGGCTTGTTTTGTTTTGAAACTGTTCTTGTTATGTTTATCCAGTTGTTTTCATTCTCCTTTTCTTAAAATAAAACAGGTGAGGTGTTGGGGTCCCTCCCCCGCCGTGCAGCCCCGGCAGAGGGGCCCTGAGGGCACAGACACGGGGTTTGCCTGCCCCTGCTCAGCCTCGTTCCCATGGGTTGGTTTGTGTTCCCTGCGCGGGCAGAAGGACCCTTGGTCCATGACTGGAACAGTTCCTGAGCACAGCCCCGGCCATGCGGCTGGAGAAATAAACATCTCTGAAACAGCTATCAAGAATCTGTCCATATATATTTCCTTTTCACGGGACGCCTGGTTTGATATGTGCATGTTGCAGGATCCCCACTGCAACACGGCCCCGGCACGGCCCGGGCGAGGCGGCGGGGGACGGGCTGCGAGGGGCCGGAGGGGGTCCAGGAACGGTCGGACATCCCAGGAGAGGGGAGAGAGACCTGGGAGAGGGAGGAGTGACTGGGAGAGGGCGGAGATGCTGGGAGAGCCCTGGGAGAGCCCTGGGAGAGGGAGCAGTGACCGGGGAGAAGGGGGAGATGCTGGGAGAGGGGGGAGAGCCCGAGAGAAGGGGGAGGGCTTGAAAGAGAGGGAAGGACCCGGGGAGGGGAGCGGAGGGGAGAGGAGGAAGGATCAGTAAGAAGGCACTGAAGAGTCTAATCCTTTGATGCAGTATTGTATGGACTTGGGGATCACTACACCATTGCAAACATGTTCCCTTTCCAGCAGAAGAGGCTTCCATCGTGGTTTGACACTGACCTGACGCCGGCACCCATGAGGGTCGCTCGCTCACCCTCCCCTGCCACAGCTGCCACTAAATTTTGTGCCAGTTTGGCCAAATTTAGAAATATATCCTCTGAGAGAAGGCTGGTTATAAACCACCCCTCTCCCACCAGGTTTGGGGAAAAAAAAGAAACTTTTTCCTTGAAGGAAAGTGAAAGAAAAAACTATTTATCTAACAAACACAGGGGAAAAGGATAATACTGCTAAATAATAAAATCTCTCGCTGTAGAGAAAAACCTGGGAAATGTTAGAGTCCTCCCTTTGGTCTCCCTCTTCCTCGGACCTGGGACTTGGCCCAGGAGCAGGCCCTCTGTGCTCAGTGGAAAGTCCTCCCAATGTGTTCTGATATTGAAGCAGTCCCTCAGAAAAAGGGAAAAAATCCGAAATTCCTGGGAAAACAAAGTTCAACTCTCTGGAGAGCAAAAAACCCAAAAAACGGCTGAACAAGCAAGCAGGGTGCTTTCTCGGCTCCCGCTCTCCGAGCCGCAGAATGCAGAAGCCCTTTCTTTTCTTGTGGAAGGAAAAAAAAATGGATGAACTCTTCACGAGTGAGATAAGGACCAGGAGAAACACTTCAAGGGCAAAACAGGCTTAACTTAAAGTTACAAAGTGAATTTATTGGTAAGAGAATCAGAGGAAGATAATGAGAAGTAAAATAAGCCCTTAAAACACCTTTGCCCCCCCAGCCCCTCCCTCCTTCCCCCTGACAGCGCAGGGAGACAGGGCACGGGGGTTTGGTCGGTTCATCACCACGATTTTCTTCTGCTTCTCCGGGAGAGGAGTCCTTCCCCTGTGAGGCCGTGGGGTCTCTCCCATGGGAGACAGTTCTCCACGAACCTCTCTGACGTGGGTCCACTCTCATGAGCAGCAGTCCTCCCAAAACTGCTGCAGCGTGGGTCACTCTTCCACAGGGTGCAGTCCTTCAAGGACAGGCTGCTCCAGCCTGGAAGCCAGGGCCCCTCTCTGCACCGGGTCTCCCACTGGATCACAGCCCCCTCCAGGCATCCACCTGCTCCAGCACGGGCACCTCCCCCACGGGCTGCGGGTGGATCTCTACATCCTCCATGGACCCATGGGCTGCAGGGGCACAGCTGCTTCACCACGGTCTTCACCACGGCCTGCAGAGGAACCTCGGCTCCAGCACCTGGAACACCTCCTGCCCCTCCTTCTTCACTGACCCTGGTGTTGCCATGTTGTTTTTCCTCACACGTTCTCACTTCATTCTCTTCTCTTACTAGAAGCAAAACCACCGTGACTTTGTTTTGATTTTCTTCTTAAATATGTTATCACAGAGGTTTTACCCGCCTCTGTCATTGGCCCAGTTTTGGCCAGCAGCATGTCTATCATGTCTATCTTTCGGAGCCATCAGAGATTGGCTCTGCTGAACATGGCGGAAACTTCCAGGAGCTTCTACCAGGAGCCGCCTCTGTGGCCCTCCTGCTACCAAAAACCAGGCTGAGCAAAACCAGTACAGACGGACAGAGTGAGCAAGGCTCGGTAAGCTCACAGGGTTACGGACATTTGCCACAGAGGGGCTGCAACAAAACGAGAAGTCAAAGGCAAACAAGCTCATGGCCTGATTCCAGAACAGCCCAAGCAACCTTCATGCCTGCTGGCAAGACAAGAAGGCTCCTCACACCTTAAAGGCTGCTTAGCCCTTTGCAAGACCTTTGCAGGACCAAAAGATCAAGATCTACAGCAGAAAGATGTGGAGGGTTGGATTTTTTTGCTCACTGCATGGGAGTTGCTTCAGTTGCTGTTTTGAAGGTCTTGCCTAAGTTGTTGTCCTAAAATACAGTCAAAAAAGGCTGTGTTTTTGCTAAATGAAGACACAATGTGTCTGTCTTTCAGAAAGGAATAAAGAAAACATAGATTGCCAATTGAATTTATTCTGCTCCCTTCTAAATCAGCTCACTACTCAAGCACAAGCCTCAGGAACATCCCCAATTCCCTCTCTGCCAGTAACTCAGAGCTGCATGGTGCCATGCTTGCTGTGCACCGGAGAGCACAAAGCAGGCTGGCCTGGTGGCCCCGAATATTTCTGCAGAACGCTCTGCATTTCACACCTTTGCTCTGACTCAGTGCAGAACTGCAGGATTGCAGGCGCTTCCTCCCAGAGCTGTGTGAGGCGCTGGCTCCTGCAGATCTGACCTGAGGAGCTGTCGCTGCCTCCCGTTGGCCTCGGTTCCCCTGGCAGAACTGCCGTGCCTGAAGGACGCTGCCCTGTGCTGGAGCCTGCGGAGCAGCCCGGCTCCCTCCCGCTGTGCCCAGGCTGCTGCACACACTGCTAACCTTTCCCAGGAGTTACAGGGCAGCCGGCAGAAGAGTAGCAATCCTCAGCCGGGGCACCGGCCCTCGGCTGCCTTTTGCCTTTCTCTCCTCCTGGGCCGCCTCCAGACGGCCAATGGCACCAGTGTGCGCTGGGCCCAGCACGGCTACGCTTCCCTCGGGAGCAGCCAGCTGCCGCTTTGGCTCTGAGACGGGAGGGTTTGCCCGCTCCCAGGAAGAGGCACCCAGTGCCAGGCTGCTGCCTCTTGCAGCTACAAGGGCCTCCTGCCAGCCGGCCTCTGCCGAGCCTCAGGCTGCTCTGGGCTCTGCCAGGGCTCTGCTGGGGCTCCGGCCCGGGCAAGGCTGGGCCGCTCTCACCTCACGGTCGCTGACAGCTCTGCATCAGAGGAGACCTTTCAGAGCACCCTCGCTGACCTTTCTGCTTTCTCAGCTGAGCAAGACTCTCCCCGAGCCAAAGAGATTGCACTTAGGGATACAAATCCAAGGGGCAGGAACCCCAATGCTCTCGAGTCACAGCTGAACGCCTGCATCTGCACAGGATGTCTTGGCTGCACCACTCCTCCTCTGGTTTTGCCTGCAAATGCCATTGCCCTTTCTGCCTCAACTACAAGCACAACTGCTGGACAAAAAACGGCCAGTGTGCCGTATTCCAAAGGCAGTGTGGTCTGGAGAGGATGAATGAAGAAGAGCCTGCCCCACTTACAAACCATACCAAAGAAGCCATAAGTGTCACTTTCCACCTTTAAGGAACAATGGACAATTCAGAAGGAAATCTTGAGCTTAATCACAAGGTGAGAAATAAGGGATCTTACAGATGAATTGGGGTTTCAGAAACTTTATTTATTTGCCATCCATGTAGAGTACAATTGTACTCTACAATCCTAATCTAAACTGGTCATGAAGAAAATAGTCCTGAATGGATGAATTGCCACCGAAATCTTTTCTCCTCCTCCTTCCACTTCTTCACTGACTGAATCAGTGGCAGCAAGATGGACGCAGGCTTGGCTGATGTTACAAATGGATGCTGCCCAAAGGAACAAAAAACCAGCCAAGAACAATGAGCCATGGCTTTCCAAGCTCAGTGCTTCAAAGGCAGGGGTAATCTTTTAAAAGAAAAGGGGATTTACTCCGAGTAGGTCTAAGGTGTGTGTTGCAACAGTGGCACAGGTTGTCCTGAGAACTGGTAAGTGTCCCATCTCTGGAAACATTCCAGGTCAGGTGGGAAGGGGCTCTGAGCAACCTGATCTCTTTCAAGATATCCCTGCTCATTGCAGGCCACATGGATCAGATGGCCTTTACAGGTCCCTGCCAGCCCAGCCCAGGATTCCTCTCCATTTTCATTTGAAAAGCACCAAAAGTGGAGATGAGGAGGAAGGGGGCTCATCTGATGCCTTGGGCTCCAGTGGAGGAGGAGCCCATCCTCGGACACTGTTTGACCTGCAGTCCCTTTGCATTTTACCTGCAGGAGCTCCTCGGCAGACCAGCGCCGCTCCTCGTTTGTCTGCAGGCAGCAGCTCAGGAAGTGACGCAGCAAAGCCGAGAATAGCTTGGGCTGCTGCAGCTGTGGGGTCCCTCCTGTGGCTATCAGGAGTTCAGCCTGGAGAAAAGGAAACACAAGACTCCACCTGCTTCTTTTGATGCCTTAGGTTTTAACTTTTCTCCTTTTCAAGTCCCGTACTGCCTAGTGTGTAGCTCTGAAGTTTCGTGTGGCCTATTAGCTAGTGTTCTCTCGGGCTAGTTAGACATAACAAAGCCTCTCTAGGTTTGCTCTCCAAGGACACTTCGATTGTCCCAGGGCCCAAAATGTGTAAACTGAAAGCCTCTGAAGAGGGGCAAACTTGGGGTAATTACATCATTAACTGGGGTCATAATTGGAGAAATAACCCTGATATGGAAATGGACCAAACTTACAAAACTGTGAAGAACTCATGACCCAGGCTCCATCTTGGATGTAGCCTTTTCACTGCCCAGGGTGTATCTTTGAAGGCCGTTCAAATAAATACCTATTTTTATTCTCTTATTCTTGTCTAGTCTCTGTTTTTAGGTAGCCACTCCAGGCATCAGTTTCAAGTCTGGAAATGCTCTCCCAGAGCCCATTGTTTAAGCTCAACTCTGCAGTGGCAATTTCTGCCCTGGCAGAGAGGCAGAGATGACTTTCCTATACCAACAAAAAACCCAAACCCCAAAGCAGCTGCAGCTTTTCCAGCATCCAGCGGATCTTGCCTTGGCAGCTGATTTGATTGGCTGACCTAGTTAGGGGCAACTACATCAGCAAAAGCACGTTTTGCTTCTCTGAAGATTCACACCAGCTTGACAGACTATTTGGAAGAGGGACTTTGCTCTAACTGTTTTCAAGTGTTATTATATAAAAGGGAGTTATTGCTCAGGTAAGGAAAGAAACATTTGGAACCTTGCATTCAACACAGACACGCTAAGATGCATGCAGAAACATATTGGGATGAAAATGCCTGTTTGGGCACACAGGAGCCACCTGCAGCTCTGTCTCGCAGCAGTCTGCAAGTTCCAGCTTCTCCGATGTGGCAAACGAATAACTTTTCGTGGTCAAATCAGAAGAAGGAGAAATGCCATCCCTATGGTAACCCTCTGCTCTTCTGGATACTCAAGTCAGTACATTAATGATGTGCCCATCCCAGAAAGTGCCAGGTAAAAAATGGGAGGTTTTGGCAGGCTCTCCATGTCACCAGGCTGCAGCTTGGTCACGTGGAGAACGTGGCTTGGGCTATGACAGAAATATGGTCACTAAGTGTTTCAGCAACACTGCACAAGAAGCAGAAGATACTATGTGGCCTTTACACCCTCATGCCCAGGTTTTAGGCAAGTGACAAGAAACTGTACAGGGAGTGCAGTTCTTCTCTAGAAAACCACTGGTTTAGAGACTTTGTTGGTTTGGCTTTCTTTCCTTCTTTTCTGGAGATGTAACACCAGCTCTGAGATGTGTGTTTTGTGTTATTAGAGACATCTACACAGACAGACGAGCTGGAACAACTTAAAACCCAAAGGAAAGTGTTGCCTGAGAACGGAGAGTGTTTGCACTCAGGTAAGGCCTGAGTTCCCCCACTGATGCAACCAAAACTACAGCAGATGCTGATGTGCTGCAGGGCCATTTTTAGAAGGGGACCTTGGTGGAAGCAGTGCCAGCAGATGGCAATGGGATTTTGTCTGATGGAGGACAGAACACAGGATAGGTGAAAAAGACAGAGGGATCAGTGAGTATCTGCTCCTTACCGAGGCACGACTTCTATTCCAGTGAGGAACTCGTCGATCCACCATTTCGATTCCCACAATTCCAAGAGACCATATGTCCACTTTGGGGCCATATGGTTGACCTGTCACAACCTCAGGCGCCATCCACCAAGGCGTCCCGACCACTGAGCTCCTTAGATTCTGCTCAGGGGTGAGCTGAGCAGAGAGGCCAAAATCAGCTGAGGGGAACAAAAAAGTTCTGTACAATTAGGAAACCAAGCAAAAGAACTCCCCACTGTAAGTCTGCGAATGCATTGTTGAATCTCCTGGAAATCCGTCCCTGCTCTGTTTCCTCAGGACTTTAGCCAAGGAAATAGGGAAGTGCCTGCTTCCAAAAATCCCCACATTTTTTAATGCTGCCCCCAGAAGTGGCTTTTATTCCCGGGAACCTTTAGATTGTAGCTCCCTCCCTCTGGAAGGGACACACACAGACCCCAACCAGTGCCACTCTGGACTGCTTTTTCCTCGCCATACCTCTGTGCACATTGCAACTGTGCCTTCGGCTCGCTGCAGGGGTCCTTGCACTGCCACCAGCACCACTTTGGGGGAAGTGGCAGTCACTCAAAAGCAGCCCCAAACCGCACATCCCCGGAACGCTGTGCCTGGCCAAGAATATACCAACCCAGCTTGACAGAGCCGTCAGTTCTGAGAAGGATGTTGCAGGTCTTCACATCTCGATGGATGACATGGTTTGAGTGAAGAAAATCCAGTCCTTGCAGGCACTGAGAGAGAAAACAGAGACAGAAGGATAAAAACTGGGGGTGTGATTTGAGCACACAAGAAAGGAAACAGCTCTAAAATATTCCCTTTCCAGGGGAATGGAGTGTAATGGCAGAACACAGTGCCATTGAGAGGAAGAGCTTGCTGCTCCAACACTACCTTTCTAAGGGAAGGCACGTCAGCTTTTGAGAGAGCCAACGGGAATTGCTGTTCTAGACTGTCCTCTGCAAACCAGCCAGAATGACTGCTGCTGCAGTGGATGTGCTTTCTTCATCCAGAGGACAAACAAGGGTTTGCCAAGAAAGAAAGAGTCCCTCCCTTTGCTGTGAAGTGGGTCACTTTTGGGTGGGAGGCTGCGTGGCAAAGGTTTTATTGCTGGCCTCAGCACAGACTTGGAAGTATCACATGAGTCACCTTTCAGAAGCAAACAGCATTTTGGGTGCACTATTACCCTTTTCAGCTGAGGACTCTTGAGAAATGAGTCTCTTTTAGCATTAGTTTCAAATTCTGCCACCAGCACCTTTGCTTTTACAGGCAAGGAATGCAGTGCAGACAGGCTCCAGGCAAACATTCAGAGAGGCAAGGTGGAGAACAGCAAATACAAATACAAGAGACAGAGTGAGAATGCAACAGCAGGAGATAAGAGTACAAGAACAGAGCACAGTGAGTGCAGGTACACTGCCACGCAGTTCACCTGCTTCCCCGTAGCATAGCAGCCACACAGAAGCAAAGTTTGGCACATGGAACCACTCCAGTTCTCAGCCCCTGTTTCCCAGACAATCCTGCCCAAGCCCTCGGAAGCACAGGTGGGATCCCTGACCTCCCGACTGATGGCTGCCATCTCATATTCAGATATGTACATCTCATTGATGGCATCGCTCAGAGTGCCTCCATCCATGTACTCCATCACCAGCCAGAGTTCATCATCCACAAGGTAGCTGAAAGAAGGAAATGAGGCCATGGAGATGAACGTGCATGGCTAGGCTACTGTTTGGAAAAGACAATGATTGATTCTTGTTTCCAGGTCCCTTTGAAACGAGGACAGACTCAAAGCAATAGACGTTCCCTCTAGGCTGTGCAGTGATTGCAGTCCGTGCTGTGTCAAGGAGAAAGGCACAGCTGTGAAAAAGGAGATGTCTTAGATGGCCAGCAAGTGAAAACCGCAGTTTACTAACAGCCCAGATAAAAAGCTGTCACACATGGTGTTTATGGAAAAAAAGCACCTAGTCTTCCTGGCATGCACAGCAATGGAAAAAAGGGGCTGCAGTCCAAGGGAAATCCTCTCTCGGATGGTTCATCAGCATTTAAGACTCTTGAGAAAAGCCAAGCCCCAAGACAACATGGTGGCAGTGAACTTCGAGGGTATCGACTTAGTAAGATAGCGCTGGTCAAGGCTTTTGAAGAATTTTCAAACTATGTGTGCCAGGGAAGACTAATGCAGACAAAATGCACTCTCTTCCCATCCATTGGAGATGAGTAGAGAAGTAATGATTGATCAATAATTAATGGCTCTATTTTCTGCCACAGACCAAAGTGGGCTTTTGACCTCTCATGCTTGCAGTAGGTAAACAAACATTCATGGGATAAGACCACGACCACTCACCTGTCTAAATAGCTGACCAGGTTGGGATTCCTATTCATCTTCATGACCATGAGTTCATTGACAGTTAGTTCCTTGCTGGTCAGTCCTTGGAGGTTAATTTTCTTGATGGCCACCTAAAATGACAATGACAATCAGTACCTTGAGAAGCTGGTGGCACGAGACCACAACGCACATGGAGCGAGTGATTTTGGAATGACACAGCCAAGCTGTGCCAAAGTGCCTTGTGATTAGACACTGGAGTAATTAGGAACTGACATTCCAACAGCCCATGTCTCCGCTCCCTTGAGGCCAGAAACAGGACACATGGCCACTGACGTTTTGCCTTGTCCACTTGGTAACAATGGTGTCTCAACTATCACCCACAAAGCTCTGCCCACACTCTCTGCCGAGTGCAGAGAAGTAATCCAAGCCTTGCTACTCTATAGCTACAGATCCTGGGCTCTAAGCAGGGCTTAGGGCTTTTAGGGACGCCTTGCAGATCCCTCCCTACGTGCAGTTCCCAAGTGCAGCACTGCAGGTTGCTAAGGAACTACCAGGAAGATTCAGACGTATTTGCTGGCAGCCAGAAATGAGAATTCAGGACTCTGAAGCTGTAGCCACAAAAGAGCAGTGAGATGCTCTAAGGCACCACCTTTGTTTTAGCCACTGAGAGCGAGTGAGCACTTCCTTCTCCAAAAGGAACCACTGCTCTCCTTGCCTTCCTTCTGGCAGCTGAGAAGGACAAAGACTGTCCCAAATGTATTTTGCAGGCTGGCATCAGTCTGTGCTTCTTGTGCCTTTGCAGCACAGCTCTCGCGGTGACCCAAAGCTCCAGCCACAACTCACACCAGAGCGGGAAAGCCCTCAAGAGCTGCAGAATCTGCAGGGGCTGTTGACATTTACCTCTCTTCTTGTGGCATTATCGAGTGCTCTCCAAACGTCTCCGAAACCCCTAGAAATAAAACAGCAGCAAAGAAAGGAGAAGCTGTTTAGATCTTGGAGTGAAAGCCAGCCCAGACAGGAGATCTCTGCAGTAAGTGCCTAAAACCTGCAGGAGGCATGAGGGGTCTGCCAGAGGGCACATGATGCATTTTCCTCTCAAGTGCATGGGCACTGGGCCTGTTCCTGAAGCTTTGGGCTTTAGTGCCTCAGCTCAAAAAGAGAGCTTATTCTTTCATCTTGAGTTTCAGTTTCAGTTCTAATCCTGAGCACCGAGTATTTCCTTCAGCAAACTCTTGGAAAGAACTGTTCCTGAGAACTGTTATCTGACAGCTACCAGGGGGTAGGCTGCTCTTTCAGGCAAGCAAGATTCTCCTTTCATTAGTGTGGCCGTATGATTTTGAGACATACAAAAATGCTAAGGAAATTAACACACAGCTGTCCCACACTGTGGAAGACAGGAGATCTTCCAGCTCCTGTTCCTTGCTGCAGGCAAGACTGTGGCAGCGTGGAGATGTCTTTGACAATGCCTTCTGACCACACGTACAAATTCTGCCCAGCACTGAGAGATGGGCCAATCTAGCCCCAGTGTCTCAACATGTTTGCAGCTTGCCTGACTTCACACTTGGTAGATGTTCCACCAGCAGAACACCCGGCCCATGGTTTTGTAGAAGAAACTGTGGTTGGACTCACCCACTGCCGATACTTTCCAGCTCAGTGTATTTCGTCACCGGATTTTCCATGCTCACCATTTTGCCTGGGGGAAACAAAGTGCAAGATGCTCACTTTAAAGCAGAGATGCCACCTTCCAGGAGATACAAAAGGCAGCCCCACTGTCTGGGGCTCTGAGCCTTTTGTGGTCATCTGGGTAACAACAACAACAGCGACAAGAACCACAACAGCAACAGCAACAAGCCAGGCAGCTCTGCAGCACAGATGGCCAGCACTGAGACTGATTTTCTACAGTCCTCTGAAGAGATCTCTTGAGAGGAAACAAAGCCCAGAGAGATGCATTCCCAGGAGAGGAGGGCATCTTCTCCACCTTTCGCAGTTTGCCAGAAGAATGCCTTTCTCTCCGTAAACCAGAGCAGCTCATGTTGTGACCAATACCAACGGGGCTTTCAGCATCAGGATGCTCAGCCTTTATGGGCAGGCTGAGTTCAAAGATGCCCGTGCCCCATGTGAAGAACCACACTGCTTGTCTTCACCCTGACCGCGCGGATCAGTCGCTCGCATCGGACTCGCCCTCTCAGCTCCGCACACGTCCCCGTCTTCCCAGCTCGGCACAGCGGCCATGGGCAGCAAGGACAGCAGTGCTCCTCAGGCGCCGGTGTGGCACGGACAGCTGCCCAGAGGAGATGCTGAGCCTCTCGTGAGTCCAGGCCGTGCGATGCAGAAGCCGGCCCAGACGAGGGGCTGCTGCCTCCCGGCAGCTCCGCGCTGCAGCGGCCGGGCAGCAGCAGGACTCTCTCAGCTAAGGAAGGCTCCAGCCTCTGCAGTCGCACCGGCCGTCAGGGGCAGGGCAGGTACCACAGCAAGGCTGGGAAGGGCCAAGGATGAGCACTGACAAGCACTGGCAAGAAGCCACAGCCAGGCCGAGCCCCGTTACAAGCTCTTGCCCCCTTTCAGGACACAAGAGGATTGGCTTGGAGATCAGACACACCGAGGTGCACATCAATGCCCTTTTTGCCCCAACAGGTGATGGTAGAGACACAGAGTCAACTGGGCTCTGTTCTCAGCCCCACCAGGTCTTACCTGAGAGCCCAGCACTGGCAGCTGTTATGGGCAGGAAGCAGATTAAATGGGTTGTGCTGCAGAATCACAAAGGGCTTCATGTGTTTTCCTAGAGAGTGAGCTGTGCAGGGGTTGGCCCAACGGGTAGCATTCTAACAGTCACGGGAACGATTGGGAATCAGGAATGAAAAAGTGCCATGGATCTGAGGGATAGACATTGGATGGGCTGGTGGCTCACTCCTGAGAGCAGTGCAGTTTTACCTGACCACACCACATCGATGTGTCCCTTGGACACATCCTTACAAGCATAAAACTAGGATATTAAATAGGGATTGTTATAAAAGTATCTGCTTTTTCTTTGGGGACATGTGGAAAACACCTCTTGCTCTCAATTTGTGCTGTCACTTGATGTTTTTTCAAAGAAGTGGTCATTGGCAAAAATTTGCATTGTCATAAAAACCAACTGTAGATGTAGTAGTGGTAATAGTAACAGTCATAAAAATTACACCAATAAGACACATGAGGCAGAAGAGCTCCTTCAGGATGGAGAAAAACCAACTTCACAAAAAAAAAAAAAAAGCCCAAACCAAAAAAAAAAAAACCAAAAAAAACCAAACAAAAAAACCCCCACCAACCAAAATCCTTACAAACCCACCAAAAGACAAAACCCCAAAACCAAACAATTTCTGTGAAGATCTTTTGCTCTGATGAATGCTGGGAAATCAGGAGTCTTTAGGAATTAGGAGAATTTAGGAAGCCAAATATTCTGTTCAGTTTGGCCACTAGCACAGAGGACTTGCCTAGATCATTTGCTAGGTCACAGCCTTCTACTGATGCAGGAACAGTCCCTGCTTCTGCCTTCAGCAGAGAGGGAAGCTCAGGCAAACCCAAGCCAGTCTGAGCTGTGCTCAGAGGCAGCAGGAACACCCAGAGCACTCCCTCGCTGCCTCGAAGCACAGCACTTCCTGTGAGGAGTCCTAAATGTCCCCGTGACACCAAACTGCGGAGGAACATTTGGCACAGCTATGCTGACACAGGCCCACAATACACTGTCCCTCACACAAGAAATACACAAGACATACTCAGTAGCTCCAGGAAGTAATCTTCCATCTCCTGTTGCTGGGAAGAAGCTGTGTCAATGTTGGAGCTGAACAAATTGCCCTGGCTCCACTTCTCAGGCTGGGATGCAAAGGCTCCTTTAGACAATGCTGCTGCTGCTGGAGCAAGTTCCATGAGAGAGCCGGTGGAGATCTGAGACAAGAAATGAGTTTGTGTCAGAAAGTGTGGCTGGCAGAGACTGCCCTGGGATCACATTGCAAATGCAGGCCCATAGGAAGCTGCTTTCAGCCACATGCAGGGCTCTTGAAATGGATTTTTTTGGATGTCCACTTCTCAAACCGGAGGGGTCAAAACCAAAGGCTGATTTTACTTGAGTTCATGGCCAGATTCATGTTCCATTTTCATGGATTTTCTGAAGGACGACTGCCGCAATGACTATTCCACTTCCTCCCAAGCACTCTTTTCCCCCTCCAAGGGCTATGGACACACTTGCACCTCCTTGTTCTAATGTTCTACCTGCTCCCATTGAGTCCCCCTTTCTTCCACCATCTTCAGGACGGGCTCAAGCTGCAGCAGGGACAGTTCCTGTGCCCCACGCCAGCCTTGGGGCTCTTTGTGGCCAATCACTTGCTGGAAGTCTTTGCAGGCTGCCAGGTGAGATGTCCACACTTCCACCTCAAGTCAAACACAACAAAGCAGTCAGACGCTACAGCTTATCCCTGTCAGCCGTGGGTCACAGACTGTGAGGAAAGGGAAAGAACAGGTTCACAAGGGATACAGACAGCTTGTTTCAAGATCCATCCAAGTTGACCTGCAAAAACACCTCAAGAAACAAGGAGAGCAGGAACAGGCCAGCAGGAATCCATTTGGATGACTGCTGGCCAACAGGCCAAAGGACTAGTCGCACTGTCCAGGGCAGCAGCTGAGATTCAGCAGCCCAGGATGTGTCCTTCAGAGTGGCTGTGATAGAGACCACAGCAGGATGGCACTCAGACATCACCCAGCCCGCCTGCTGCTCTGCAGAGGAAAGGTAGGAAGGGCAGAAAGCACCAGTTTGGTGACTGCAGCGGCTATCTCTGTTTCACTCACTCGCTTTTCTAGAGCCTCTTGCTTCTGGAGTAGAAGATTCATTGCCTCTTGGATGATTTTCATTCCTTCATCCAGCCTCTTTTCCCTTGCCTTGATCCTAGCCTCAGTTTCCTGCAGCTCTGCCTGCAGCTGTTTGTCGATGTTCTGCAAAGAAGAAGAGAGAGGATGTTTCATGAGTGGAGTGGCTTCAGCTCTTACACTCACCTGGTCTTGTAGATCGCTCCTGTGCTGATGGAGATTCTTCTCCTCTTGGATGCTTCTGATGTCTTCCTTGTTCCTCCTCTTCGCTGCTTGGATGTCACTCTGGGCTTTGGGCAGCTCTGCTTGTGGCTCTGCCTTGATGTTCTGTACACACAAATGCAGAGCAAGTGACTGGGAGCTGCCATCAGGCTCGGCTTTTTCCTCTTTTGGCCTCAAAATCACATTCCTTCAGCCACTCCCTTCTGCTTCCCTACCCAGCTCTGCTTCCATTGGAACCCTCCCGTCCCGGGGCTGGTCTCTGCAGATGACAAGGCTCTGTGCTTTCAGTGCCTGTGGGACTCCTGGCCTCCCAAGAGCTCCGTTTTATGTCCCTGTTCCTGCCCTTCACTCTGTCACCTGGCTAGTCAGGCTCACCTGGCCATTCTCTTGTGGCTCTTCCACCTGCTGCCTGAGCTGCTCCAGCTGCTCTCGGGCTGGGAACAGCTCTCCCCGAGTCTGGCAAGGCATCTCTGGTAGAGCAATCTGCTCGTGCTCTTTCTCTAGAAGGAGCTGCACAGAAAGCAAGAGAAGATGGGTTTCAACTTCCCATAAAACATTTGTGGGGCAGGACTCAGAGACTGATGGGCTCACACATTCCCAAAGCAATGTGCTGCTGCTCTCCTGGGTCCTTCTCTGCCCATGGGGAGGCACAGATTCCAAAGTGACACTGGCAGTACAGTCAGGGTCCATCTGGGACTGAAGCTCCAACAGAAACTTAGGCATCTGACAGGGAATGTGGGGCATTTCTCAAGGCTCTGCTGAGGACCTTGCTCCTCTTCTGCCGTGTCCTGTTTGTCTTTCAGAAGTGACTGACACCCAGCCCTGTCCCACAGCCCCACCCTGGCTCTGCAGGTGCCTTCCTGTGTGAGCTTGCTCCTTGTGAGAGACACTTCTGGAGTTCATGTTCTCTTCAGGCCTGCACTGCCATTCCTGCCTTTCTGACATCTGCACTCCTGTTACAAATCCTGGATTATTCAGGAGATGAGGATGCGCACAAAGACCCTCTGATGGAGGTCAGAGGGCCTCTATGGCCACCTCAGTATATGGAGGAGGACCAAGGTGTTTATTGTCCTCCCTCTTTTGTCAACTGAGAATTCTGACCGGCAGTAACAGAGACCCTCATAAGGCCCCATTAACAAATTAACTTAGACACCCTTCAGGATGCCAATGAAGGAAACCGTGTGTCCTGTAATGCATGTTTGACCAGAGTCACCAAACCCCACCTAGAGGACGGGATTGTTCCACACCCATAGGACAGACCAAACTTTAAAGAATAAACAGGGGGAAGAGAACACCTCTGAGGGAAAAAAACAACCATCTCTGGAGGGGGAAACATCTCTGCCTGCTCGGGATTGATTGATGGAACATGTCTCTCCTCCTCTCCTGAAAGGATGTCTTTAGGTGAGCTTTGCACCTCCAATTGCCTTGGAGCAGAGCCAGGAAGTTTCAGATAGATAGATAGATAGATAGATAGATAGATCTATCTCACTGTTATCATCTCTCTTTTCCTATGCTTTCTGTCACTACACACATCAACACTCGGGAGCCAGTGCCCTGATAAGCGGCAATCCTGAACTTATTCTCCTGTTGCTTCAATAAACCACACTCTTGGAGAACCTGGAGCAGGAAGGTCCTTAAGGAATGCAATCAGACCCAGGGCACTGCACTGGGAACTGCACTCTTTGAGCATCTGTACTGGGGCACGTTCTTCTCTTGGACTCAACCAGACTGATGATGTTAAAGTGGCTGCACTTCAGAAATGAAGCTGAGCCCCTCCCAGTCCCTCTGATCTCTGAGGACCAGCTAGAATGCAAGGGTGTTGATTTCCTGCTGAATTCCCATACCTGGAATACAACACATTCTGATCCCCTGCGCTGCAAAAAGGCACGGGCGCTGTTAACCTGAAAGTGATGTGCAAGGCCCTACTGGCTGGCTGGCCACCAGAACAGCTCCTTCTGCACAACTGTCCATGCCCAAAGTACGTGTTCCCATGCAAAAATACTGCAACTTCCAGAACAACCACCTTGCAAACTAAAATTCTAGCAGAACATCGTCGAGTGCAGAAAAGGGCATAAATGTTGAGCAAAAGCACGTTTGCTGGCTGAGAAAGAAAATCCAGGGCTTCTACTCGCAGGAAACCAACAAAGCAACAAAAAAAGATGAAACTTTCACCTACTTCAGAGCTACAGCTTTGCCCCCACTCTCGGCTCCAATGCAGTTTTCAAGTGCAGTTTGAAAAACAGATTTCACAACAGAAAGTAGCTGCAGAAACATGGCAGCCTCTGGCTTCTGCCACGGAAGAAGGCTTCCCAACTGCGCCCTTTGTTTCTTTTGCCACACGGGAGAAGAGTGGCCCCACACAGCTCCGTGGACAACACAACCATCTCTTTGCAGCTTATCAAAAGCAAAAACACAGGCGCGCTCAGAGCCCCTGTCAGCTCTGCTGCTGACTGCTCTGCCTGAAGAGGCGAAAGAACAACCTGGCAACAAAGGCACCAAAGCCCCTGACTACATCAAGCAGCAGCTCCCCGTCCCCAGTGTGTCTCTGAACTACTCCCAGGTAGGCCCAGCCAAGAAGCACCTGTGGACAAACCACCCCAAAGAACTCGTGTGCTCACATCAACAGCTTTTCTGCCAGCAGCTACTTGGCCAGCCTGGGGAGTGGGACACGTCTCTCCAGGCCACCGTGTCCCCTACGTCTGTGGCAAGGCTGAGAGCGGTGTCCTTGGAGCGCTCCCTCCTCTGGGGACAGGGGAGCCTTCATGATTCACATTTGCCCCTCTTGGAATCCCAGCAAGCTGGGGCCTCAACATGACAGCTCAAAGGCCATGTTGCAGCTCTCAGTGGCTGGCGGGAATCGCTAGGTCCTGGCAGGACTCTGGCACTCAGCATCCTCGGCCACCACCAGCAAGTGCTGGCCGCTCAGAAACTTGCAGCTCTCATTTCCTCTAAAGACAGCCCCAACCAGAAGTGGCACTTACTGGCTCAGGACGTTCAGGTTCGCGTCTGACCACGGCTGGAGAAGTCGGGACATTTTGCACCCATTGGGCCTCTCCTCCAGGAGCAGAGGGAGCCAGAGGAGAGCCTGCGGTTGCTTCTGTGCTCTGTGGAGAGGCAGCAGCGTGAGGGACAGGCAGTTACCTGTCATTTCTAACCTGATCTCTATTCAGCTCTACAACCAGCTCTACTAAGGAGGAATCATAACCTTGGATAGCACTGGGATTCCAAGTGCCTCCAACTGAAGTAAAATGGCCTAATTCAACACTACTGCATATTGCTCTGAATTAGATATTGCACCCTGGCTACTCTCAGCAAGCAACGTTCTCTCTGCAAAGCTGGGCTTTTAGTTCTTCAACAGCTCTCAAATGCAAAAGCAGCTATTACACAGCCATGCCTTTGCTATCCCTGCTGCACACATGGAAATGCATTTTCTTTCTGCCCACTCAGTTCACCCTCCTCTCTCTACTCCCACAGGCCAAGATCACAGCTTCCTCCACAGTTCCTAAACACCAGGAACGTCAAAGATTCCTTTCTCACTCACCTCAGGATCAGCACCTCTGAATACATGGAACAGGTGACCTGCAGTGGGAAGGGAAAATGAACCAGATGCTGTGAAATACAACCTGTACTGGTGAATCCCGCAGAATAAGTGCACCCAAACAGAGAGTATTTTCCTTTCACAAGAGTCCTCCAGCAGACACAGTTCTTCCACACAGCCAGCAAGAGAGCTGGACAATATTCTTGGTTGTGCCTATGCTTTGGCCTCTTTTGCCAGTAAATTAATACAAACTTGATCAAGAAAATGCAAATTGTTCTTTAACACCCAATATTTCTTTTCTGCCCATCAGCTAAAGCTGCCTTTTTTATCCTCTCCTTCAGGTCTTTTTTTTTAGAAAATAAGTTGCATGCACTAATTCCCATGAAAACTGAAAGCAGTTGCCCAGAAAATCTTCCCCCAAACCCCCCTGAACTGTCATAGTTCTACTTTGAACAGCCCAGGAGCAGCTCTGCGGTTCAAGAGCAGACACTCACTGTTTTGGAATTTGCACTTCATTGCAAAAAGAATCACTATTTTGGCACTCAGTAAAGGGTCTTGTTAGACAGTCAAATCCTTTAATGACAAAATGTAGAAAAAAAGCAGCTTTCTCTGAATTCCAGGCAGAATGGTTCTTTGAAGGCCTTCTGAGAACATCTCCCAGTCTGCCTTTTCAAAGTTGTCCTGCTTGACCCAGCACACTGAGGAAATGACAGACTTGGCTGCCACAGACTCTCCCTTGGAGGCAAGGGAACCCCTGCACGTTCCCTTGCAAATGCTGCCCGCACCTCCCTGGCTACAGACACCCTCTTTTTAGCTGAATGTGGCTAAGCTAATAGTCTTTTTGTTTCAAAATCAACTCAGTTACTAAGAAAGAGCAGGAAGACCTACACAAGCCTGGTTAGGTTACACCCAGGGAAAACCTCTACTCACGTGTCAGGTTAGTCAGGTAATAGCTGGAATAACCAATGCCATACACAGTGCAAACTGCAGCAGCAAGTGCCTCCATGATTTTAGCACTGCTGTGCAAGTTTGCAGACTGTGCTCTACCACAAGAAAAAACAAGGCTCCTGTCAGAGTGCAGCTGCCCCCTGACAAGGCCTCAACCAGGAGGATGCTCCTGCTCTGAGCAAGCCCAAGAGCTGCTCTGACACTCAGGCCTTCCATGCACCAAGGCAACCTTCTGATGACAGCACCACAATGTGGCAACCATGCCCTGACATCACAAAGCAGCTGCTCTGCGTTGGTCTGTGAAGTGATGCAAAGCAACACAAAATAGCCTGGGAAGTTCTCCTCTGTCCCAAAGCAGCACAAACTCCCCTTGTGGGCCAAACCCTGTTGTTCAAGGGGTCCAAGAGTAACTCAAAGAGTGCCCCAAGCATCTACAGCATGTACCCCAAGTGAATACTGAGACGGGACCAAAGCAAAGGAAACTAGACCAAGAAAATGGCCCAAAGCATTGCACAGATTCAGGAGAGACGGCACTAATTGCATAACAGCTGTAATAATTCCTAACAAATCTCCCCACACATTTGCACTTTCATTGGACGTGCCCTGGGCCCCTCTGTAGGTACATCTCTACCTCTGCCTTTATTCCTCTTTGGAAGCAGTCAAACGGGCAGGATTTGCCCACCCGCAGGAGCTGCTCCAAGCTGGGAACGCAGCTGGCAGTGCTGATTTCCAGAGGCTTCTGGCTCCCCCGTGAAGCCAAGGCCAGGAGCGGGTTGAAAGGTGCTGGCGCTGCTGCTCTCTGTGCCAGAGAGCCCCGGCTGGGAGGGCACGGTACCCACTGCGCCGTGGGCTCTCTCTCTCCTGCCACAGCTGGGCGCACCTGGGAAGGAGTGATGATGACTTGTGGGAAAACCAAGGGCTTTGCGGGGGCTGCATTTCTCTGCACACACCCAGGCCACCTGGGGCACAGAGCTTTGGCCCCCAGAAAAGGTCAGCCAGAGGGAAAGGACTGGAAAATGTTTCATTTTGACCTTTCTTTGCTCTTCAGTAGAAGTGACCACAATGAGAGGTTACCAAGCAGGGCTCCATGCCTGCTGCCAGCTCAGCCTTAGAAAGGAGGCGTTACTTGATTTCAGCGCTGGGTGCATGGGGAATCACTTCCCTAACACGTGCACACCCAGCAATCTCACTTAGTGGTTTGTATCAATGGAACTCATTACTTTGCTGAAACTCACAGTCTAAACATGACTTCAAATTATTGGACATATTTAAATCACTTGTCAGAAGTTCTTGATGTGAGAGTAGGTGTGTCCTGAGGGTCTCTGGTGGTCATTTGGGGAACATCCCCATGTGTCAGGGATAGGAGACAGATCTGAGGCCTGACATGTTTGGTCCGCAGTGTTGCACATCGACAAGATAATGCAGAAGATGACTCTATTGTTAGTTAGCGAGACTAACTTCTAGAAATGAAACTAGGTATCGGTCACCTGGTGGAATTCATCCTGGGAAAGGAGAAACAATACATAATAGAGCCATTGTTGGCATGGAGTATGATCATGGGCCAATGTGACTTCATCTCGTAAGTTGGCCCTGGACAAAATGATGTTGAAACGGGCCACTCCTGAGGAGGAGATAGAAGGTGTGTTCCTGGGGTGGAGGGGAGAGGACGACATGATGCACGCCATTTTTATCCAGGGGATGCCCTGAAGGAGTCCTGCCCTTCTGCCCCTCCCACTCAGGAACCATGCTCTAACTCCTTCTCCTGCTCGGTGGCTTTTCCAGCATCCAGGGCTCGGTATGTATTTATTGCTAATGTGACTACTAAAATTCATTGGCTTTGCAATTCTAACTGTGTCTTGAGTTTTCTGGGCATGGGCGTCCTCCTGAACCCATAACACCCATTCCTCAAATTCTCTTCTGATGGTCATTTACACCTTCCTTCCCTGCGAATTGAACACAAGCATTTCGTCACTGCACCCTGCAAGTGCTTTTGCTGCGTGAAGCCACGTTGCATCTTTCTTTCACAAAGTAATAAAGAAAACACAAATTGCCTACTGAAAGCCTTCTGCTCCCTTCCAAATCAGTTCACTACTCAAGCACAAGCCTCAGGCACATTCCCAATTCCCTCTGAGAGAGGAAGTAATATTTTGCTGCAGCCAAAAGTGGTTTAGGTAAAAGAATGAAAATTGTTGGATGTATGTTGGATTTAGGGTTTGGAGTTGTTCTAGTTAATTTGCTGGGCGTTGCTGTGAGCTGGGAGAAGGGCAGGGTTAAGACCTAACTAAAAAGGAAGTAGGATGAGAGGGGAGGGGTGTTACGATCCGCTAATGCAAGCGGGAGTGGTGATGGTTCGTTTAGCCATCTCAGAGTGTAAAAGGACACAAGAGATTTCAGTTTTAATCAAAACACTGCACCTTTATTAAGTGCCCACAACAGAGTAATGCAATAGAAGAGAGTAAGAGAGAGAGAGAGAAAAAAACAAAGAAGAGAGGGGAAAAAAGAGGGGCAATAGCTACCAACGGATGAGACGAAGTCCTCCTGGTCTTCTGCAAATAGATCTCGGACTCGGTTATTTCAGAAAGTCCCTTTATAGTCCTTTTCAGAAGTGAGGGGCAACTGGCCAAGAGGTGGGGAAATCTACAGCCGTTGTTATGGGGTCCGTTGCTTTGGGAAACAGGAATAGGACAGACGTACAAGACAAGTGTACAGGAGAGGTGTAAAGGACAGGTCATTCCTTTCCGCTTCAGCGCAGTCCTTCCCGCCCGGGCAGCAAGAACGACACAGTCCATTGTGACCTGCACTAATTATCCTCAGGAACGCGTACCAGTTCCCAGTGGGCACACCTGCAGGCAACACTTGGTAGACATCCCACCTGAGCAGGGCTAGGACATCTGTGTGCAGTCTCTGCCCTCGGCGATGATCGCGAGGCAGATGAGAGATCTTCGGACCGTCTCTTACAAGAGTGAAGCCAGGCCTTGCCCAGTGCTGCCTGGAGTGCTGGCGGCTGCCATCAGAGAATTCAGCAGCTCCCAGTGCCCATCCCAGAGCCACCGCTCCTGTTTCTCTGCTCTGCCTGCTTGGGCCATCCGGGCTCGGCAGCTGCAGCACCGAGGGCGACAGCCCTGGGCCCTTGCGGGGACGCTGGGGCAGGTAACGGGGCCCAGGGCGACAGGAGGGTGTCCTTGTGCAGAGGCCTGAGCATTTCTTGCCTTTCATTCCTTTCCTTGCCACAGCCAGTCATCATGGCCTTGGCCTTCTGCAGTGTGTGACACCACCACTGATGTCCACCGCAGCCAGCATGCACTGAACACTCCCACCTCCCGCCCCCCCTCTCTCTTTCTCAACTTTGTGAGGCCTGGCTCGTTCTTTTATAGTGCCTTTGCTCTGCCCCAGCCCGCCCACAGCCCGCCCCTTCGGTTTAAAGTGATTGGTGCTTTCTCTTTGACAGATCATCTCCGTCCACCAATGGCTCATCATTGTCAGAGGGGTGGCATCAGTTGAGATAAGGGTGCTAAAATGCCTTCATTAAAATTCAGGGTGCCATGGAGCTTGCCTGCAGGGTTAACGGCTAGGGGGCTAAAAATAGCTGCTGGCTGTTAGAAACTGGGGTTTTTGCAGTTAGTCCTTGGACCAAAGTGGAAGTAAAAACACCTAAAAAAATATTAAAATACATCCAACACATCTTAAAACACTTGTAAAAGTATACAGTAAACACAGGAAAGATAACTCTTACAGTGTACAGGTGGTTTGAAGTTTGAAAAGGGAGCAGAAGTTGGGCATTTTTAACTGGGGAATTTTTAACTGGGAAGGGTGCAATTCCCTTAATAAACTACTTTGAACAACTGAAAACACTGATAATGGAACTTGATTTTTGTACCTGGGCTGATGGGTTAATTTTAACATTTAAAATATTTAACTCAGAATTAATTAACTAAAGCACTTAATATGCAAAGACCAAGCACAATTAGGGGTTTCACGTATGACAGTTTAGTTCATCTGCTCTGAGTCAGGTTGTTACCAAAACTCAGTAAAATAAAACTCCTTTATACCAGTGTAGCATTAAAGAGCAGGGATCCTTCATTTGACCAGATGTTTGAGGGATAACTCCACGTAGCCTCATGGCGAGTACAGAAAAAGCTACTGTTGATAGACTAGATTTTACATCCAGATTCACTGATTTTCCTGGAGTAAACATGCATATGATTATCATCTGCCTGAAATCATTAACAGGGATTCCCTCTCCTTTGTGCATGTGCTCTTCTGTCCCTGGTGGTCAGTGATCCCCAGTGATCACCTGACCACCTGGTGAAATGGTGCTGCTTCCCAGAAAGGAAAAAGTTGGCATAACTGAGCTGGTTGCTCCCCCTTTCTTCTTCTGAGCCAATGTTTAACATGGTCCTACAGAAGGAGCATTTTACAGTTCCACAGAGCAGTGCTTTTTGAAGAATAAGCATTGTATTAACCCACCAGGTGTACACACAATTCTTCATCTGGCAACAAGGTCAATCATACCATGGTAACTCTAATTTCTTTGGAATGCTGCAATTCAATCAGAGGTCTGATGTGGTTTGGGGGTTAGTTGGCCTTTTCTTTGCTCTGGTTGTTTGGTTTGGTTTTTGGTTTGGTTTGTTCTAGATAGTTTGCATTGTGTTTTGATTTATTTTTAAAGAATACTGTATTTTTGAAGGACGATATATCTTTTGAAACAAGCAGTTATTTTTTCCAGAAACCTGTGGAAATGGAGAAATAATTAACAGAAGTGAGAACGAGGTCAGGATTTAAGTTCCTAAACCATCAGAAAGCTGCTCACCAGAAGGTGCTCTGCTGTAGCCTTGAGTGAGGGATGGCTCAGGCCTGATAGCTGTGTTCTAAATGACAGCATACTCCCAGCCAGTAGGAATCATGTAATTTTTCATCATATATTTACTGAATTTTTCATGCAGTTCATTACCTTACTATAAATAAAAGATTATGTTTCGTAGATGTTTGCCACACAAGATTAGCAGTCATACATTTTGGTGTAATTCTGCTGGAATGATACTCTCTTGCAAAAGAGTCTCAGCATGGGGAAAATCAATTTATTCTCTGTTTGGACAGTGCTGAACAAAGACAAGTATTAGAACAGGTTTTCTAACCTCTTCATCAGGACGAAATTTTGAACTATGTTTTCTTTATCATATGCACATGACATCGGAGTTGTTCTGTATCCTTCAGTGAGGAATCCACCACTGGTTGAAAACAGCACCTTTACAGGTGATTTTGAGCAACTTTACAGAGCAGAGATGGGCTCGCTCCTCTCTCCTCCCAAAGCAGGGACACCTCTTGGGTAGGATCTGCACCTCCAGCTGCACTGGAACTTTCCTGGCACACCTGTACATAGCTCTTGCAAAGTGCATGCTTTGTCAGTGGAGGCTGCTTAGGTCAAAAGAACTGGTTAAGGTTTTTTTCCGTGGGCAGAGGAACTGCCCATCATCTGCTTCATCAGAATAAAGGACCAAGTCTTTGGCTTCCTTCAGAGTCACAAGTGTCTAAAACTGAAGAGATTCCCCCAAAAAGCAAAGACTGTTTGGAGGAGTGGGGTGATACCCATGGGCCCAGGGTAAGATACTGCTGTCCAGAGCCCCAGCCCAAAGTGTCCCTGGAGCTTTTACACATCCTCTGCCTCCTCTGGTAGTGCTGCCCCATGTCCCTGAGTAGAGCACGAGGGATTCCAGGGATTCAGGAGCACAAGGAGGCAGAGCACCAGCTCCTACTGGTATTTCCACTCTGTTGCAATGACCGCCACTGACCACTGCCCAGGCCAGCTCCTGCGGTGTGCGACAGGAGTGGGGAGCAGCTGGAGGCTCTTGGCTTTAAAGCTGCTCCTCAGGAGCTCAGCTCTGCCCACGGGAGCTGAAGCTCCAGGCACAGTGGCTGTCAGCAGTCCGGACGAGGGAGAGGATAAAAAGTAGCAAGGAGGCTTGCCACACGGGATAATCCAAGCTTACTGGAGGCAACTCACAGGGGACAAGCCTCGAGCACCTCCAGGGAACCTCTTAGAAAGGGACGTGGCACAATGGGCATGGCTTAACTGGGGACCAATAGAAATCTCTAAGGGAGGGCTATGGACGAGGATAGACATTTCCTTGGGCCAATAGCCTCAAGGGGAGGAGGGAAAGGGATCACATGCCCCAATGGGGCATCGAGGTTTAGGGGATTTCCAAAGGGGGAGGGATCTAGAGGGGTAGGGTCTCGGGGGATTGATGGGGACCATATTAGGGTAAACTGGGAGGTTTCAGATGATGGACACTGGACCTTCGGGAACAACAGGAGGGGTTTGGGTGATTGATAGGGAAAGAGCTAGAACAAGGGGAGGAGAACAACCATGTAGGGAGCACCGGGGGAGCGGCTTGGGTCTGGGACAAACCAGCTGGGAATAGGAGTGGGGAAGGTAGGGATGAACCATTGGGGTACAGAAAACTTCTGTAAAAATACAATAAAGGTATCGCATCACCACACCACTCCAAGGGAAGTGCCTCAGGCCAGCATAAATTTTGCAGCTGTGACTTCACAGGTGCTGGTGGCAGCCTCTGTCACCAAGCAAGAGCACCTGCACGGGCAGGATGGTGTAGAGATGCCTCTGAGAGAACAGAGAGGACACTTTCAGACAGTATCTGACAGAGGTGATGAAGGGCTGGTAAATTACATTTGGATGGGACAGATGATCGAAAACTCTGTATGTGAAAATAAGAGACAAAATGAGTGAAGGGAGAGGGAGAGGGAGAGGATAGAATCCTTGGGATTTCTGATTCTGTCTACAGGGCATTTTCTGACAACCTAAAGTCAGAACCTACCTATCAGTCACTACCTAAAGCCCCTGGATTTCAGAGCAGTGAAAATTCAGGCTGTTCAGATCCTGGTCATAATGGCCACACACAACTTCTCAGCTCCTCAGCATGTCTGCAGCTGCTGACACATTGGTTTGGGACAAAATCCTCTATTGTCGTTGGAAAACAAAAGAGAAGAGGAAGTTTCTACCTGTTGGAAAGTCTCCTCTGGGAACCCTGAAGGGCTCTGCCTTTTCCTTTCTCTGCAGCAGCTCAGTAGCAACAGCCAGAGGCAAAGAAAGACACGAGAGGGTGTTTGGCTGATGTGTCTGACAATTTAGCAACACTTGTAAACAAGAGCTGTGTCTGTTCACATTTCAATGGCAAGTCCTTGCTGAGGAGGAAGAGCTGTGTCACTTGTGCTTAGCTTACATCAAAGTAATGGCACAGAGGGTTTTCATCCTGCAGATGTGACCTCTGTGATGACAGTCGGTTCATCTTGCACGGAGGTCTGTACTCACAAGGACAGTGTTACTTTTGCCAACAGACCAGAGTTTGTCAAAAAAATCCAGGCAAAATTACTTCTTAAATTAACATTTTCCTTTTGCTCTCAAACCAATGGTTTAACTGTAATAGTTCCTAGGAATGAATTTGTTTCCCTGCTGTCCCCCAGCACAGGTGCACATTCCTACCACATCCAGGTAGCAAGGCACATGGCACAGCCTTTGTTTCCACTGGGGAAGGTCTCTGAGCCCCAGCAAGGCAGAGGGACTTGCAGGAGCTGCTGAAGCCCTTTCTGTGCTGGGACAGTGTAAAGTTCTGCCAGGCTAGATCAGCATGAGGCCTGCAGGGCTTTCCAGCAGCTCTGCACCTCTGGCCGTGTTACACAAGTGCACAAAGCTCAGTGGAGCTTTCCCAAGGGCTTGCCCAGCCAGCCAACGTCCTGAAAATGCATCTGCTAAAAGCAGCACACACCTGGAACATCCACAGCTGGGTAACTCAGAGAAATCCATCGGCCAGCGTTCCCCTGGAGCTGTTCCCCTTTTCACCTCTTCCACAGGGAACTTGTTCTGGATCTTGGAGTTATTGACACAGTGGATTGGGCTATCAAAAATCTGTGGTTTTATAGCCCCGCTTTACTGAACTGAGGGATCTGCTGGGCATGCTTGGATATTTTCCCCCAGTTGCCTTCACTCATTGCCAAAGTCCTCCAGTATCATAATGTTTACCTCTGCTAATTGCTTTGAGTAACACAGATCAACACCCATTCCAATTAAACTTTAATTGATGGGAAATTGCTACAACTGCACTGCTAATACATGAACTATCAACTTCAGTCTAAAAATGTCTTCAGATGACTACAACAGCGGTTACAATAAACAAACAAACAAGTGTCAACTAGGACCGTGCCCGGAGGCGGCATCGGTCAAAAGCCCCTAAATGCTCAGAGTGGTGACCACTTTCTCTGGAAGAGCTGGGGAAGCCTCCTTACCTGGGAACAATCCAGAAGCCCCTTCACTTGTCCTCGAAGGGTCTGGAGAAAGCCAGAAAAAGGGACACTGAGTCAGTATCAGCTGTGTGCACAATTCTCTTGGCAGCAACTGGACTTCTCTCAGGGACTATAAAATCCCGGATCCTCCCAAGCAGGCTTAGAAAGAAAAAAAAACCCAGCAAGGTCTGGGGCTTTCCAAGAACAAAGGCCTTGTCTATTTAGGAGGCTCTCAGCTCCCCATTCCCTCGTCCTGCAAACCACTACAATGGCCTACCTTGCACTTCTTTGGCAGGAAAGCACTGCCAGAAGCCTCACTGCCAGGTCCTTTCCCCTCTGCACACAAGTGACAGATGCTCCAGCTCTCCCTGCACACTACTGACCCCACCTCTACACGGACCCAAAGATTTTCAAACCCCACACCACCCAACCCCCCCAGCCCCCCATTTCCCCCCAGTCTCACTGCTCAGGTGGCTCAAGGGTGGAAGCAGCAGGTCCCTGCTCAGGATTGGCTCCAGGTGCTGCTGGGAGCAGCTGGAAGCGGGGCTGGGCAGCTCCAGGCCGCCTGCCAGGCTCTCCTCATGGTCCCTCTTCAGTCTCTTGGTGTCCACAGGGACCTCGGGGCAGCAGTGGGGGCTCTGCACGAGGCGCTGTGGCCTCGCAGTGCTGCCACCATCATCACCCCCAGGGCCGGCCCAGGCTGGGAACTCGGCCCCTTCTTGCCGTGCAGGGCAGCGCTCCTGGCCAGGTACAACGAGCAGAGCTCTGGGCAGCACAGAGGACTCTGGGTCAGTATCAGCCCTTGGGCACCTTTCCCTAGGGCAGCAGCTGTACTTCTACTGGGGACTGGGAAAGATGGCTGCAAAGGCAGACCCTCACCTGGCATTGGAGGCTGCTCCCTAAGGAACAGCAATCGTTCTGGCGTTTTCCATACTCAAAAGCTTTGAAGCATCCTCGTAAAGTCTCAGCACTTTCAGTGCAAGTGGCACCCACGAGAGCTTTAGCCACAGACAGAAGCAGCCCACACAAAGAACCCCAGCCCTGCTCTTTCCCTGTGCTGACAGAGCCCTCAGTCCTCGCTGAAACGGCTGAAGCTGAAGGGTGCTGGGAGCCGAGTCATGAACCAGCTCTGTTCCCTGGGATTGAGGAACTCCCTCTGCAGTGAGACACAGCTCTGCCAACTCTGCCATCAGCTCTGGGAGGAACAGCTGGGAGGGAAAGAGCTCCACACAAGGACTGCAGGCTGCACCAGCTTTGCTCTGGAATACAGATCCAAAGTGCTCCCTCTCTCCTTGGAGCTCTTGCTAATCTGAGCTCAGGCTTTTCCTTTAGTTACTGGATTTTTCCTTTAGTTACTTTTCCTTTAGTTACTTTAGAGTTGAGAAATTTTTGGCCTCGGCTGTTCTGCTGCTTGTTTTTCTCCTGTGTCTCAGGTTATCAGCAGACCGGTACCAAATTTTGTGATTTGAGGCAAGAAGTTTGGACTTTTGCACTGGCTTCAGCATTTTGGTGGGGTTTTCCCTGTTGCTCCAACACTCACCTCACTCAGTGCTGCCTGCATAGCGCTGTCACCCTGCAGCAAATGGATCCATGGCCTTCAGCTGGAATGGGGACATCGGGGTTGGTGACACAACTGCCACAAGGTCAGGTTCATTCACTGCTCTGTTGCCACAGCAGAGGACTCGGGGTCAGTGCCTCTGCAGGAGCGTGGGGGACAGTGCTGGGGAGGTGATGCCGGTGCAGGATTTCAACGAAAGGCCCAGGAAGCACCGACCCTGCAGACAGGGACTGAACTCTTCTCATCTCCCTTCCTGCCCGTCAGGCTCAGAGCAGCCCTCTCAGAGCTCTCTCAAGGAATGTGGGCTCTCCCCTTACCAGGATCCTCTGGCTCCAGGGAGCTGGTCCCATTGCTTGTGCTGCCAGGCAAGGCTGTCTCTGTGGCAGCCCTGTTCACAGGCTGCTCTCCTGAACGCTCAGGGGCAACACTGACATCCTCCTTAAAAGAGAAGAAAAAACAAGTCCACCAAAGGTCACTCGGTATTTTCTTGGAATCACTTCAGGCACTCAGTAATTACTCTTCTTCCCCCCTCCCAAAGGATGTGTAACACCAGGGGAACACTGGCCTGATGTCCTCACACTCTGACCCTGGCCTATGCCACGAGCTGTAAGGAATCCTCCAGCAGAAATCCAGGTGCTCTCCTTGTTCCCAGCACAGGTGAGCAAGGACAGATCTCACTCCAGGTACTGCCCAGGGCTGCGTGCTGCAAACCCACACACAAACCACACATTTCTGCCTGGGAACCTCAAGCCCACCCCACCCAATTGCTCCGACATGAAATTCTAATGTGCTGCTTCTTGGAGCCCTCTGCTGCTGCTCCATAGTTTGCAGGCAAATGGGCACTGAAATTGGGTTATTTATTTCCAGGAGCATGTGGCAAAAACCTATAGGGTATAAAAACCCCAAAATCTGTAACCAAGTGTAACACTGAGTTATGTTTCTGTTCCACTAAGGCAGTAAAGGCCCAAAGTCAAGCAGCTGGAATTCTCACTATGACCTTGTCATAGGTTAGCAAGCATAGTCCCAGAAGGGATGTCCTTGCTAAGGGGTGCTTACAGTTTCCTCTGGGACCTGATAGAACCTATCAGCTGGCCAGTTTGAATATGGACAATTCTCTAAGCCACTTAAACTTGTGACCGCCTCTGTGATCCACATTTAAGAATAGGCAAACCTCCCCCCCAAGCTCTCTCTCGTTTCCGCTGCTGGCACAGGTGGCTGCGGGCCCCGTGTGGGGGCCAGCGGGCCCGGCCAGGCCCTGCTTGGGCCAGGCTGGGCCGGGCCACGGCCATCCTGGAGCCGATGGACCTGTTCCAGCCGTGGAACCCCCCCCACTGCCTTGCCATGGGCAGCCGGAGCGGCTCGGCTCTCCCCCCCTCTCCACTGCGATGAGAAAAATTCAACATTCCAGCTGCAAAGCTGCAAGGCCGAGGTGAGATTAACCCTTTTTATTGCTGTGAAGAGCTGAAAACCCTAGGGAAGAGAGAGAGGAGATGCTTAAAGCTGAAATTCTGTTGTGAAGCTATGCTATATCAGAGTATCCTGCTGTGATTTCATGAAGATCTGGGGGGTGGAGTGTTCAACTCGTAAGCAAAAGCACCTGCGCTGAGATAGGCAGATGCTGACGCAGCTGTAATTTCATGAGAAGTTTGGACAGGGAGAGATGGACCAGATGAGGACTTTTGCTCCAAATGGGAAAGGAGAAAACCTCAGTCCCTAGAGATGCTCCCAGAGATAGTCCTAACAATGAAGATGAGGAAGACCCTTTGCTCCCAGGGAAGGAGAAGGGCCTCTGTTTTTGTTTCTGAACGGCTCAACCTTAAAATTGTACCCCAAAAAACTTCAAGAGTGGACCCTCGAACGCGGGAAAACCAATTGCTATCTGTGTGTGACCTTGAACAAGCTGCAAGTCGGGGGAAGGGACTCACATGCAGGCAGAGAGACTCCTCTTCCTAAATGGACTGAACAATATTTGGAAGTGGGCGGCTGTCTCGTTGTGATACTGTTTTCACAGCGTGAGCAAGAAGAGACTTCTCTTTCTAAATGGACTAAACAAGGTTATATGGCAGTGGTAAACAGACTGAACATCTTAAGGGTTGTCTTTTTGCATTGTCAGTGGGAGAAGGGAGGAAGGTGGAGGGAGGAGGAAAGTTCTGAAGGTGGTATAATTTTTTTTCCCCTTCTTTTAGGTCTGTTAATAAACTTCTTTATATTCTTTCAAGTTTGGTGCCTGCTTTGCATTTCTCCTAATTCTTATCTCACAGAAGATAAACAGTAATGAGTATTTTAGACCAAACCACTACAGGGGCCGAGGGAGAAGCTGTGAAGATGGGGCAGCTGGAACCCCTCTCCCTCTAGTTCTGCTTCTAGATGTTTATAGTGACACCTATCAAGCTAAGGTTTTCATTCTAGAGGCCGCTCTTTCACATGCTCTGTGTCAATGGATAATTAGGTACGTCTCTTGGTACCTGTCAAGGCATCTGCTGCTTTGTCACCTCTATCCCCACTCTGCTGCCTCTGTCCCCATTGCCTTGTCTGCTGTGCCACCTCTGTGCCCTGTGGCCGTGCTGGGGGCTGGGCTGGCGGCCAGGCCCAGCCGAGCAGCGCTTTCAGCCGCGGTCTCGGCTGCCCACATCCGAGCGTGAGAAAGAGAAAGAGAGCAGGCAGGAACCACCGGTGGCGGAGCAAAAAACAGGGTGGGAGCTGCAGGCACAAACGGTGGCGTGGGCTTTGGCCGCGGGCCCTGCCCGTGCTGGGGCCGCTGAGCGCGGCTGCCCCGGGCGGCACAGGGGCTGTCCTTGGGCAAGGCAGCTGTGCCGGCAGGGCCCGGCAGCGGTGCCGGCTGTGCCGCGCTGCCGGGGGCTGCGGGACGGTCCCGCCGCGGCTGCGCTCGCCACAGCCTGGCCCGCTGGGCCTGCTTTTTCTTTCTAACCCTCCTGGGGAGGCGCTGAGATTTCTCTTGCCTGATGGAAGCGCAGCTGCTGCCAAGGGAAACGTCCCGATCCTGACCCGGTGTTCCCTTTGCTTGCCACGTGTCCCATCTGCTGTCCCCGTCCAGGAGAGCTGCTCTGCACGGGAGGAAGAGACCGAGGGAGAGCCTGGGAACATCGGCGGCTGCAATCCCTCCTGATTTAATTCTATTTATAGATGTGTGGAGTATGACTAAGAGCGTTCGAAGAATGGGGATATTTCCATCTGTGTATCTATTTGTATGGGTATATTGATGCATGTATATCGATCTGTTTACATCTGTAGTTATATTTTCATACTTGTTCAGTTGGGTACCTGTATAGATCGATTGATGGGGTTGGAATGATTTTTATATTAGTACATTGATATTTGCATATTTATAGAGGAATTTGATATGTGCATATTATAGATGTCTCGTTATATCTCACATGAAATATTTAATATCTATATTTACATCTGTATGTTTTTCTGATTTTATATGTATTTACTTATATTTCAGTATGTATGGAATTGTATAGCTCTAGAATTCTATTTTTTTAGTTCTGGAGATCTGGGATTATTTTAGAGAGGGATATCTGTATTTCTGTATTCATATATGGGCCGTACAGTTGTAGAATTATGTAATCAATTAAATTGTTAAACTTCAGTTGATATTTGTGTGTAGTGAGTGGTAGTAGAGGGTTCCAGTAAATTACTTTTTTTTAACTGAAGTGGGTATTTGTATCTATTTACATAGCATGATTGTAACAATAAATTAGGTTTGTAAACTTCAGTTGATAGTTTTATGTTCATGTATTGGCAGCAATTTAAAATAAATGTCATTTTTAAACTGAAATTGCTTTTTGTGTATTTGTACATTAGCAGTGCAAGGGTAGCAATCTGCAATAATTTCGATGTTTAAACTGCAAGAAGGGTAGATTTGTGCTGTACAAAGGACTGGGCAGATGTAAACAGGATGCTGCTGGAGGATTTTGGCCATGAAAATCCCCAGCCATGCCCAGCAGATCCCCCCAGCTGCAGCCAGGCTGGGCAAGGGAACGGCACATTTGGGATGGCAGCAGAGCCACTCGTTGGCTACAGACTCGCTGCAGAGGCCTGCTGAGAAAACGGGACTCCCCTTGATGTCTTTTCCTGGTCTTAAAATCAAGAGTCAGACACGGTTAGAAGGGGACAAGGGATTTTACCTTGGTATTTATTTTAAGGATCCTTAGGTGCACACGTCCAGGTCATATGCATCGAGATGCACACCGCTGAGCATGTGTGTGTCTCCCCAGCATCGGGTATAACATTACAGGTTTTACTAATTAGCATATCTATGCAAGATTCCCCAATGAGAGGCTCAAGTGAGCCCCCTTCTCTAAGGAACCTTCCCCTGGATGGTTCTATCTTGGTTTACAGAATGTGTTCTGGAGAGGACCTTGGGCTCTGGGGCACACTGATCCCTAGCTACAAAGCTTCTAAACTGTTTAGTCTCTCAGTTTGACAAACAAGTCTAAGAATGTAGGCAAAAAGCACGAGGAATACAGAAGTTGTAAAAAGGGATAACAGGGGTATGAAAGAAAAGGCAAAAATCTTCATGGCATCATTTCGCCCTTTTTAGAGGCTAACAAAACTCTATCTTGTCTAGTCTCTACTCTATTCTTTACCCGCAGAACCGGTTTACACAACCGGCTGCTCCACAGGAAATTACACAGAAAATAACTACAATTACAGCTATGATGAATATTTCTTTTACCTAGGCTCAGTTTGGTAATCATGAGGTGAGGGTATCAAAAACATGATCAAATTTTAAGGTGTTATTTCTAGAAGCTACTTCATGTAGAATTTGAGTTCCCTTCCAAATTTCATCTAAATCTTTCTTAATTCTTCCACTTTGGTCCACATAAGAACAACAAGTGGTATTGACAATAGCACATACACCTCCTTGTGCAGCAAGTATGAAATTGAGAGCTACCCTGTTTTGCACAACTGCACGGGACAGACTGTCAGCTTCCTCCTGTAAGGCTGAAATTGCATCTGCAGTATGCTGCTCAATACGTTCAATGACAGCCGAGATGTTTACAATTGCTCTCTCCAGTGCAACTACTCTGTAAGCGGGTACAAGGGCTCTGATTATGCTATGAAAAAGTGTGGGACTTTCAATGAGGGGATTAAATGATCTTTTTTTCTTCTCCTTTGGTTTTTCAAGATGGTCAAATATTGTTATATTTGGGACCACAGCCCCAATAGCACAAGCCTGGTCTTTGTTCACGGCCATAACTTTCCAGGCCTTATTACCACATATCCAATACAACCCTGTCCCAAATGGCTGAGCCACTCTCCACCCTGTCAATTTCATCTTTGCTGCAATTCTTGGGTCTGTTATTTCTCTGAAATGGGTCTGATGACAATATGAAGGAAGAAGGGCTTTTCCTGTGGCGTTTACAATTGCACAAGGAGCCTTATAGTTTGCACGCTCTACCAGGCCACTCAGGGTAATGGGGGGCAGAAGGGTGCTATTCATTGGTTCCCACGTTTCAGTGCGGTTCTCTTCCATTAAAATGCCAATCAATGGCCAATGACCCTTCCCATCTAGGGGTGGTAACTGAGTACAGATCTAGCAATCGCTCTTATTAAGAATTTTGGACACATTTTGGACCACAATCTTATGCAAATCATGGGGTGAACCTTGAACCATGGTTACCAGTTGGGCAAACAGCAAACACGTAAAAAACAGTTTAAGCTGCATCTTTCTGATTTGAATCAGTCTCTGTCTTCTTGGTGATTTTGGGAGCAGAAGCTTTCCTCACCCTGGAGTAGTGAATCCACGGTCCCTTGCCAGCAACCTTGACCGCAGTAAAAGTGGTCAGCAAAACTTGGAATGGTCCCTTCCACTTGGCTTGCAAGGGGTCGCTGTCCCAGCACTTGATGTAGACCCAGTCTCCAGGCTGGAATGGATGAGCAGCTGTGTCCAATCCTATTGGTTTGGAGAACGCGACGAATCTCTGGAGCTTCTGCAAAGTGGAACTCAGAGCCATTAAATACTTTTGCAAATCATTTTTACTTCTCATATGAATTTCCTCTGGGATATGTGGAACCTGGTATGGCCTGCCATATAATATTTCATAGGGACTGATGTTGTCCCTTCTCCTTGGCTGTATGCGGACTCTCAGCAAGGCTACGGGCAGGGCTTGAACCCATGTCATGGATGTCTCTTGACAAATCTTGCAAATCTGGGTTTTGAGGGTCCCATTTCTACACGCACAGCTTCTCTCTCTGGGTTGTCCCTGTACTTGCCAATTGAGTTTTTCCACTGCTGTAATTCTCGATGCATATGACCTGGACGTGTGCACCTAAGGATCCTTAAAATAAGTACCAAGGTAAAATCCCTTTTCCCCTTCTAACCGTGTATGACTCTTGGTTTTAGAACCAGGAAAAGGCATCACCCTGAACGTAGAACTGCAACCAGGAGCCACCCGGGGAGGAGAAATCCACCCCCATCCCACCGGGAGCTCTTTAGGGAGCGCTCCAAGTGTCCCTCCGAAGCTCATCCTGGAGAGCAGCAGCAACCAGGGATCCTGAGCCAGCTGCGCTGCCTTTGGCAGCACTTTGGCAAAGGGTCTGGAGCAAGGGCGAGGGAACGGTGACTCTAACTGCTGCAGGGCAGGGATGAGGGAAGGGCCATTGACCCAAGTGCTGAAATGCTCCAAAATCCAGAAGGATGCTGGAGAACTGGGAAGCAACAAGTTCTCACAAGTGCTGAAGTGATGGAAGCCCTTGGAGTGAAGTTCCCTGAAGGAACTCGCAGGGGAAACGATGCTATAATAAGTAGGACCAGAAGGCAAAACTGTAGCACTGCTAGGAGATGGTCTATAAGCCCCACAGGCTATGGCTTAGGAAAAGATCAAGTATAAATATGACATATTCTATTTATTATATCTATTAAAATACATCGTATATCATACTAGATAAGATAAATTGAATTTATGATAAATTAATATGTATTATTTGATACATTTTGAGAAATTTTGAGAAATATTTTCATTTCATGTAGATTTGAAATATTCTTCCAACTTGGGAGAGTGAAGATGTACTGCTGTCCAAAGCCTTCTGCCCACACAGCAATCAGCCCACGGCTGTGTCCGTGCACACCCACCCACCCACCGTCCTTGCTCTTCTCGGCATCTCTGGGCTGCTGTTTGCACACAATTAGGGTGAATTCAACTCGACAGACCTACGAGTGGGGTGTCCAGCTTGTCACGAACGCTGATGTGGCAAGGCACAACACACAGCTGTCAAATCACGTACATTATCACACGTGCTTTCTTTCCTGCTGGGGACTGAGGAACTCTTAAAAGCACCAAGGATACAGAAAAGAGGTGCAAAGAATTGGCATCTTACTACTGCTGGTATCCTCAGGTAGGAAAACCTGTGGGGTTTTTTAAGGTTGCAACTTCCCAAAAACTAGGAAAGCTGCTTAGCATCAGTACCGCCATTGTAAATGGTTTTATTGACTTGGCAAAACTGGAACGTTACCTTTGGACTCCATCCTTGGTTAAAATCACCTGCCCTGACCTGCAGACTAAAGCACCACCCGCAGCAGAAGCTCCGTCAGTGACTTCTCTCAAAAAGATGTCTTAAATTTGCAAGAAGAAAGGAAAACACGTCAGAAACTATGGATTAATGACAAGACTCGGAGAAATAGTCCAAAGAAGAAGTCGGAAGAACTACTGGGAGAAATAGTTCCAAAGCAGAGGGCCGCAGCTTCTCTGGGACGCGCCTGGTGCTCCAAGGCAGCTGGGCTGCCCTGGCTGCCCAGGACGCTGCGCACCACGGGCCCCGCAGAGCTGCGCAGCAGGGAGGCAGCTTCGGGCACCTCAGCCCCTGGGCAGGAGCGGCCTCCTTGCTCTGCACGGCTGCCTGTGGGCAAACGCAGCGTGCCGGCCTTCTGCTCTTGGCCCCAGCCCGGCCTGGCAGGGCTAATCCCCTTCCCTGTCTGCACTGTGCTAAAGAGGGACTTGTTCCTTTCCAGCCCTCCAGGGCATTCATTTGCACCACAAAGCACTGAAGGACTGAGGCCTCAGCAACAGGCCCTGAGCCAAAGTTGCCCTCTAGATGGCCCTTCTGACCAAATGTTCTACGGGTCTGCTCCTTAACCAGGCATTACCATCAGTGGGATCTGTGCATCCCTTCATTCAAGGAACGTGTCTTTACCTTTCAGTATTTAGAATCCGGACAAGACCACGAGTGGCCCTGTTTGGGGTGTAGGATCCAAGACAACTCCCTTGGTTCCTCCTTCAGCCATGGCTGCGCTTTGGAAGGAAACAAAGAGTAGAATGAAATCAGATGTCCCTGCAATAGAAGTTCTGTCAGATTGGTTGGTCAGCACTAGCAAAGCCAGCCTACTGGTGCCTAGGCAACAAGATAATGCTTGAGCTCTGCAAAAAGCTGTAGCTATGCAGAAAGAAGTAGTTCCTTTGTAACAGGGTATGGGAAGGAAGCCCTTTCTAGAAATCAGCACATTTAGCAGAACAGGCTAACTGCAAAAGCTAACCACTGGCTATTTGAGCCGGCAACCTTAGAGAGCATGTGCAGGAAGCAGGGGTGAAAAGTTCAGGAAGACTTAGGAGCCTTCATCAGGAACGACCACCAGGACGCTGACCACCACCTCGTGCAGAGACTGTGCATGTGCTGCAAGGGCTGACATCATCACGCGATTAGAAAACATGTTGCAACATGAAGGTTAGGAAAGTATAATGTGCATATTAAGGAAAAAAAGTATAAAATCTAGTAGTGTGCGAAGAATGGAGTGAGTTTGTGGTGGAGTTACTCCCCTCACTCCCGGTGTCCAATAAACAAATACCTGCTCTATAGGCCTTATACTACGGAGTACTGCTTTCTTGCCCAGTTTTTGGGCATCAGACTTTGAAAACTATTGTTGATTTCAGACCAGAGGAAGAGAACAACTCCACCGTTCCTTTTTTCCCAGCTCTTTCAAATGGTGTTATAAAATTTTTGTCTCTTCCCTTATTCTTTCATGGTCAGACAAAGATTTACTAGAAAACCATCAATTTACCCAAGCAAGCACATTCCCTTTTCCACTGCTTAAGTCAGGACAGTTCTTGCTCTCCACGGGGTTCATAACTAGAATCAGACTGGCCATGGGGCAGAAAGCTGGGCCTGTGTGAGAGCCCAGCAAGCACAGACCCCTGCTTTTCATGCTAAGATGGCTCATGCTCCTCCTTTCTCAAAGCATTTTCACCTCTTTCTCCTTGTCATAGTATATCCTATTGTTTGTCCAGCACAAATACAGTTAAGATCTAAATCTCAGAATGAAGCAATCAGCCTTGCATTCTAGTTTGCCTACAACAGACATATTTGATTGCAATTTCCAAAAAATCTGCTGTGCTGTCTGCAAAAAATAAATTTACATTCTGTCATCAAAATAATGTTGTCCGATAAATTTGTCTAATTCTTAAACAATGCCATTGCTTTGACCTTAACAGGGGTAATTTTGTGTGTTGGCTTCACAGAAGCACGCAGTCCTCAGCTGGTGCCAGGGAGTGCTGAGTGTGCCTCAGCACTCAGCACTCTGAATGTGTGGAGTTTGATTGCTGGAGTGCAGTGTTTTAGCAAACATCCCCGAGGCCCGTATCTGTTCCCATAAACAGCAGGAGCTCAGAGGAGATGCCTTGTGCTCCTTTTCACCTGCTGCTGATCTCCACACACCGAAATACCTGAGAATCGTGGCTGTATTCGTCGGCAGACAAGGAGCTGTTATTTGGCCGAGTCAGGAGTGACTGTAATACCATAAACAGAAGTGATGTTTCCAGGAAAGTAAGGTACCAATTTGTTTGCTGAAGAGTAAGGGTCAAATTCTCCCGACACTAAAATGTCCTTCTTATTTATTCAGTGAAAATTGAATCTTGCTACCTAGAATGTATGGTTTTCTTTTACATTCCAAAAGAGTAGGTCTAAACTGTCTTGTGTCAAAGGAGTGACATTATGGGAACAAGTTTCTCCACCTACTTTTTATTTGGTTTGGTGGGGGATTGGTGTTTGGGGGGGTTTTTTGTTAGTTTAGTTTAGTTCAGTTTAGTTTTAGGTTGGGGATTTTTGTGGAGTTTTTTTGGTGGGTTGGTTGGTTAGTTTGGCCTGGTTGGGTTTGCCTGTTGATGCTTTTAGCCTGAAACCTACAGCATACAGAAAGGTAAAATCCCTGGCAGGTGCATACCTGGAAAGCAGTTGGGTGCATAAGCAGGTAGACTTATATCCCTAGCTTTAATAGAGTAAACCCTACTTTGTCTCTTCATTTCTTCACTTGAGCCTTTTGCAAATATTTGCATTTTCTTGATCCTAAATGCCGACAGCAGATGCTTTAATTTCTTTCTTTTCTTTTACTTTGGCTTAGGTCTCGAATGTCTTCAAGTTCTTCTGGTAAGAAGACATCCTTTACTGAAGGACACAGCAAACATATGAGGTGAGTTTAGAGTCTATGAGATGTCCAGGTCCCCAGTACTTCCCTTGACATGAGCTGCAAGATGCAGGGGGCCGAGATGATAGTCCTGGACAAGAAGAGGGAGATATTTCTTCCATTGCTTGGCAAGAAGCTTTTCCAGCAAGCAGAAGGATGCAGGAGGGCACCTGAACCCCAAGAGCCCTGCAGAATTTGTCTGCCTCTCTCAGCTTGTGTGTCACTGATAAACACACAGGCTCACAGCCACACATCTGGATGAGGAAGAGTCCATACCATTTAAAGTCCAACAGCAGTGTTCCAAAATCACTTCTGAGCTACCTTAGCCAGTGACTAAACTACCTGTGACAGCAGCCATAACGAGACGCAATTATTACTGAAAACTCCCCTTAATCCCAGTTTTGTTCCTTTGCCACAGTCCTCACCAGAGTATTTCAGCATGACCTTTAGTCCTCCTGGAGCTACTCAGGTAACAAATGCCATTTCCCCTCGGCACACTCACAGCCAGCCTGAATGGGCACAGACGATGAGAATTTCTTCCTCCTGAGGTACCTGCGCTCTTAAACGTCCCTGGAGTGCTTCCACTAGCTCAGCTCACTTGAGGGAGGATAACCATCCTGGCACACCTGAGCAGCATGTCCAGGAGACAGGGTTACCCAAACCAGGCCATCACAGCTTCACGTTTGACAAGACTTGTGCACGCATCACACAAAACAGTTCATGCAGATATTCAGTGGAGGCTGCAGAATGTGCAGAGAGATTTTAGTCGGGGGGGAGCAGCACTAGAACAACCGGAGATGCTGTTTGCAGACAAACAAACCCAAGTGAGCAAACACAAAGAGGCAGAAGCTGCTTGTGAAGTTCAGCAAAGAACCATTTCAGACCAAGTTCATCCCAAAACTAAGGTGCAGTTTCAGGGCAGTTACCATGAATTCTTGCTTTGTGCTTCCGGTTTTTTGTATAAAAGACTTTATGTTCTCTCTTCTTACCCTCTAAAGTCCAGGGACTAAGGTGGCCCCCTCAGTGTTGGTGAGCAGGTTTCAAAACCTGGGTTTTGAATTCACTGGACTCAAAAGCGTGGATGCTCTGTACCTGCTGTTGCAGTAAGATTCACTTTGCCTGATGGGATTCTACCTCCTATGCAAATATTGTTAGTTATGTAAAACTTGGGGTCTACGTGTTCATATACTGCGTTAAAACCACATCTGTAAGGAGGAAGAAAGGCATGAAGATTCTCTTCCCCATTCTGTAGCCAAGGAACCCAAGAAATACATGCTAAATTCACTGACTTATTACTTGTTTCCCAGGAAGTTCTCACTTTTATCAGCAATCTAAGTCCAAATACAAACTCCAGGTAAATTGGTCAGAAAAATGTACATTTATTTCTTCAGCTTCTACTCTTCATGGTGCTGTGCTTAGACCAAGTCACCTACAACACTGGCAGGAACAGCCTTTGCCACAAGTACAGTAGAGAAGTAAACAGCAAAGGATGGGTTCAGCACCAGCAGTTAGTTCCCAGAAGATCAGGAACGGCTTGGCTGCTTGTCATAGGTTAGCAAGCATAGTCCCGGAAGGGACATCCTTGCTAAGGGGTGCTTACAGTTTCCTCTGGGATCTGATAGAACCTATCAGCTGGCCAGTTTGAATATGGACAATTCTCTAAGCCACTTAAACTTGTGAACACCTCTGTGATCCACATTTAAGAATAGGCAAACCTCCCCCCCAAGCTCTCTCTTGTTTCCGGCGCTGGCACAGGTGGCTGCAGGCCCCGTGTGGGGGCCAGCGGGCCCGGCCAGGCCCTGCTTGGGCCAGGCCGGGCCGGGCCACGGCCATCCTGGAGCCATGGACCTGTTCCAGCCGTGGAACCCCCCCACTGTCTTGCCGTGGGCAGCCAGAGCGGCTCGGCTCTCCCCCCTCTCCACTGCGATGAGAAAAATTCAACATTCCAGCTGCAAAGCTGCAAGGCCGAGGTGAGATTAACCCTTTTACTGCTGTGAAGAGCTGAAAACCTGAGGGAAGAGAGAGGAGATGCTTAAAGCTGAAATTCTGTTGTGAAGCTATGATATATCAGAGTATCCTGCTGTAATTTCATGAAGATATGGGGGGTGGAGTGTTCAACTCGTAAGCAAAAGCACCTGCGCTGAGATAGGCAGATGCTGACGCAGCTGTAATTTCATGAGAAGTTTGGACAGGGAGAGATGAACCAGATGAGGACTTTTGCTCTAAACGGGAAAGGAGAAAACCTCAGTCCCTAGAGATGAACCAGATGAGGACTTTTGCTCCAAACGGGAAAGGAGAAAACCTCAGTACCTAGAGATGCTCCCAGAGATAGTCTTAATGATGAAGATGATGAAGACCCTTTGCTCCCAGGGAAGGAGAAGGGCCTCTGTTTTTGTTTCTGAACGGCTCAACCTTAAAATTGTACCCCAAGAAACTTCAAGAGTGGACCCTCGAAAGCAGTTGCGGGAAAAGCTGCAAGTCGGGGGAAAGGACTCACATGCAGGCAGAGAGACTCCTCTTCCTAAATGGACTGAACAATATTTGGAAGTGGACGGTGTCTCGTTGTGATACTGTTTTCATAGCATGAGCAAGAAGAGACTTCTCTTTCTAAATGGACTAAACAAGGTTATTATGGAAGTGGTAAACAGACTGAACATCTTAAGGGTTGTCTTTTTACATTGTCAGTGGGAGAAGGGAGGAAGGTGGGGGGAGGAGGAGAGTTCTGAAGGTGGTATAATTTTTTTTCTTCCCTCTTTTAGGTCTGTTAATAAACTTTATATTCTTTCAAGTTTGGTGCCTGCTTTGCATTTCTCCTAATTCTTATCTCACAGCAGATAAACAGTAATGAGTATTTTGGACCAAACCACTACACTGCTGCATGCCCACCATGTCTGCATCACCTTAAGGGACATTGCTGTCGCAGGTGTTGGAGGAAGAACTGTCTGAGCATCTGAGATGGAAAGGTGAAGGCAGTGACACAGCTGTGTGCCAGTCAGAAAGTGAAAATTGTGTCTTCCTACGCTGCAAGGAGATCCTACATGCTAGCAGAAGAGCACAAAGGACAGTTTCACCTGAAACACACACACTAATGTATTGCAGATATACTGAAAAGATTTATCATTTCTAACAGCTTCTCAAAAATAAGTCAGTTTAGACTGCTTGAACGTTGCCCCTGTTGCACGTAATACCAGGAGACTAGTGAAAAAATGGATTTACATAAGGCATATTTTGCTTTCAGAACTGACTGGTCTTTAACTTGGAACTGGTAAGTAGTCACCAGTAGGAAAAACATTAAAACTGCATTTTCAAAGTGGTAGAAATTGTGATTCAAAAGCTACAGTGGCAGGTAGGGAAAAAGGAAAGCTATGGAACAGCAACAATGCTTAAAGTCATCAGGCCTGTACATTGAGTGATGTTCTCTACAAATTACTTCTAAAGGGGAAAGGATTAATTTTAAGAGAAAAATCTTAATCTAAAACCACATACCACAGCTTTAAGGATTTTTCTTTCCTAAAAATTAACAACCTTTTCTGTCGTTAATTATTAAACCAATTTTTGGCCCAAACACTGAAATCTAATATCCATTATTTGCCTTGTGGTGTTTGTAACTGACATTAAATTCTACCAGTAGGGTAGAAAATTGGGAATGAGTCATGCTGCCAGACACAAGATAAGCACACTTCTTTTCAAGTTTCAGTAGCCTTAAAACACAGCTAAGGGTAACTTCTCATTCTTAGCCACAGAGTACTGTGGAAAAGTCAATGCAACCATAACCATCCTGCAGGGGTGACTAAACATTCCAGTGGACAATCCGCTCTTCAGCCACCTGCTTCCTCATCTCTAGTAGGGCACAGGTCCAGTGTCCGTGTGTTTCTCAGAACTCACAGAGATTACAGAGGAGATCTTCAAAAAGAGGCTTTTCTGGATGAAGCAGTGCATAGACAAAGGAAACATGGGGAAAGATGTCCCTTCTTTTCTGAACTCCTGTCTTCTCCTTTTTGCCTATTCCTTAGAAATGTTCTTGCAATTCGGTCGCTGGGATAATTTTTACAAGAGTTGTTACACTGCGCTTAAAGAAAGACAAACCCCATCCCACCGAGGTGGATCATTCGTAATTCAGGTACTGTTTTAAGCTGTTGAAGATGAATTGGGAAGAGATTTTCTAGGTAGTGGGTTTCAATTTTTCTGAGAAAGCCAGCACACAGAGGAAGAGATGACAGGGCATCTCTAAACCACTCAGTGCAAAAGACTATTCCAGAATGTGGTGAGACCAACAATCCTTGGGTCACCCATAGGGCAGGGCTCCTCACAAAGGGACCTGGAAGGAGGCCAAGAGAAGGCAGTGTTAGCTGGAACTCAAGACAAGCTGGATGTAAGGAGAACATCCCCTCTGTGTGTGGGATGAGCTTATGCCACAGCACCAAACATACTCACATGAGCCTGCAGGGTTAAATGATGTAGAGACATTAAAAAAAAAGGGCATGAATTAAAGAGATGGAAGAATTAGGTCTATTTTTTTCCTGCTACAAACAGAAAAATGTTTCCAGTTCCAGAGAGAATTTAAAATAACAAGTGACACTAAGCAGAGAGGATTGGAAGATCACCTTGGTTAGTCTCCATTGAGAAGACTTGGCTGCAGGAGGGATTTTGCATTGGAACTCTCCCCAGACTGGGGGAAAAAAAGAAGAGAAGAAATGATTCCTGAGGAAAGAAAAAGGCAAAATCTCTTGGAGAGACACCAGCGTGAGTTCACTACAACTCTAGGTCATTAATCCCTTGGGGAAAGCAACATCCATCCACGGTGCAGGATTTAAGCTTTGATGGCAACGCTGACAAAATTGCTGCCCCGTGCTGTTGCTGCTTCTGACTCCAAAGAATGAGAAATGGGCCAAATGTGCCCAAGACAGGCAGAGACAGTGAGACAGAACCAGCCAGTTAGCTGGAAAAGAGGCAAAAAGCAAGTCCTCAAGTCTCTGCTTTCCATCATTTCCCCTGGTCCTGTTGGACCAGACTGCTTTGAAGTAGGGAACTCTGTTAGCAACCCCAAGCAAAAGAGTGAAGCTACTCAGTCGAAGATCTTTTTCCTCCCTCCCTCCCTTCAGCCATGCAGAACACAGAGAGATGCGGCTGTCACTTGACACATAGGAACAGTTTCCCATGGCATTCCTCAGTTTGGAGCCTTTCTGAAATTTGCTGCGCTTGCCTTGGTGCTTTGGGGTCGTGCTGCGAAGCAAAGGCAGAAGGCCGATTGCAGGCAGAGGAAGCAAGGGTTTGCCCCGTGCCGCTCCGTGCCGTGCCCGGGCAGCGCCCCGGGAGCCGCCCCGCCCGCGCTGTGCCCGCAGCCCCGGCTTTGTGCCGCTCGTTCCCGCGCGGGGCCGAGCGCAGCGCCCCCCTCAGGCCGCGCGCCGCCGCTGCAGCTGCGGCCGTTGCGCTGCGGCCGTTGCGGCGCCAGTGGGCGACAGGCGCGATGGCCGAGCTGCCGCTGCCCGCCGGGCTCGATGCCAGCACCTTCCCCGCCAAGCTGTGGCGCCTGGCCAACAGCCCCCGCGTCCGCTCCGTGCGCTGGGACACCCAGGGCCGGGGGCTGCTCATCGACCGCGCCCTCTTTGAGCAGGAGCTGCTCAGCCCGCCCGGCGCCGACGGGGCGGGCAGGGACAGAGGGGCGGCGGTCCCGGACTCCTTCAAAGCCACGCACTTCGGCAGCGTCGTGCGGCAGCTCAATCTGTACGGCTTCCAGAAAGTGCTGGGTGGCTTTGGCGGGGCTGTGCCGGGCGATGCTGGGCCCATCGTGCACTTCCAGAATCCCAACTTCCGCCGCGACCGGCCCGACCTCCTCCTGCGCATCAAGCGCCTGACCAGGGCCAACAGGCAGCGGCTGGCAGCCGGGCTGGAGGTGCGCAGCCGCCAGCGCAGCCGCTTCCAGCAGCTCAACACGGAGCGGCCGCTGCTGGACTTCCTCGCCGGGCACCCCCCCAGCGCCGGTGAGACGGGGTGGGAGCTGCGGGCGCGGGGGGCGGCGTGGGCTTTGGCCGCGGGCCCTGCCCGTGCTGGGGCCGCTGAGCGCGGCTGCCCCGGGCGGCACAGGGGCTGTCCTTGGGCAAGGCAGCTGTGCCGGCAGGGCCCGGCAGCGGTGCCGGCTGTGCCGCGCTGCCGGGGGCTGCGGGACGGTCCCGCCGCGGCTGCGCTCGCCACAGCCTGGCCCGTTCGGCCTGCAGCTGGCCCAGCCCTGAGCTGTGGCTGGCTCTGCTCCTTGCCCGGCCCTGGGGTTGCTTGGGGAGCTCTCCTGGGGGTGTGGAAGCCGAGGGCTCGGTTGTGCTCCCGCCCAGCTGCAGGGAGCCTCCTGTCCCTTTGGAGCAGAGGGAAAGACCCGGCAGCTGGGTTTCTGGAAGTTGCCTCCTGCCAAGGAATTGCAGTGGGACGGTTTTCCCAGACGGTTGAACGAGTAGGGGAGAGCTAAGTAGACAAGGAATTGCTTGTTGAATAGCCCGGGAACATGGTTGGTTTTTTTTTTTTTTCCTTCTCTGTAATCCTGCTTGGGGGGATGGGAGCTTTTCTCTTCCCTGATAGAAGTACAGTTGCTGCCAAGGGAAGCATACCTGAGAACCAATACTGACCTAGTCTTCCCGTTGCCTCCTTTCCTCTTCCCTGCCTCCTACACAGCTCCCTCATACCAGCACCTCGGTGCTGTCTCACCTGAGGGTTTAGAGCTGCCTCCCAGACCTCCCAAGGCAAGTCCAGGTGCTCAGGAGTCTGACACTTCCCCACCACCTCCCAAGAGAATGTTTACCACCTCTGGACTTCCTGAGGTCTCATCAGAGGAACCAGGCACATGGAAATTTCCACTCAAGCGTGAGCTCATCATTCCACTGGTTCACATGGACCTTAAACGCCACCCTGAGCTCATGGTTCCACTGGTTCCTGTAGACCATCAGAGAACTTCCGTGGCCCTTCCACAGAAGCGCAGCTGCACATCTTCAGAGCAGCACCCCCCAGCCTACAGCCCATCAGGTAGGGAGAGAGTTTGTACCCTTGCTTTTCAGGAAGATCATGAAAAGTGACCATTTGAAGTATTTTCCTGCAGTGCTCTGTCATGTGTACATCTCGAGTGTGAATCAGACAGGAATTGTCAAGTGAACTGGGAAGCAGGACCTTGATAACAAAACCAACCTCTGTCTGCTTTTGCTGTCCTTCCTCCAGATTTGGAGGGTGTTCTGGCCGTTTTCCAGGCAGCCTCTCTGTAGGGATGAAAGGGAGAGGCAAAAAACATTGGTCCACAAGCGGTCAGTGTCAAGTGCACCCCCATCTTCCTTGGAATGAAGCCCAGCTAGGATGCTGACAGGATATTGCAGAGGTTGCAGATTGTCTCTCCTGCAAAGAAGGCTATTAAATTTCAAGGAGCTCTGTGTGTCCCCAGAACAGCTGCAGCTGCAGAATACGGCCTCACCCACAAGGTTGCTTTTTACAATACAGTCACAGTTGAATTTTAGCATGTGTGTCTGCAGATCTGGGCTCTTCCTGGGTGCATCCACTTTCTGTGGTCTGTTGGGATGAGAAACTCAGAAGCAGCCACATCCAAAAGCTGCTGGGGAGATAGAAAAGGCTGAGATTACAAAGTCTTTGTGTGTAGATGAGTTTTACAATCCATCCTTTAATATACCTGCCTATCATCAATTAGAAGAAACACTGTTTGAGAGGAAGAAATCACTCTTCCAATCCCCTGGGAAGTTGGAATACATTTCTGGAATTGAGTTTGCTGTGGCCTTCCTGTGATGTTTGCTGCAAGGCAGCAATAGAGCTCTGTGTCCCAAAGGCACATTCTGGAGCCTGACCAATGTGTTTGGATTCCTGCAGCCACGCCGGGCAGTTCAGCTGCCAGTGCTCCACGTGGCAGTGCTGGTTGGGCAGCATCGATGGCCTCCAGCTGGGCTTGGAATAGTCCTGGGCAAGAGGAATTGCCACCCCTGGATCTCGACCTTGTTCTTGAGACACTGGAGGAGATGCTGTCACCATCCCTGCCTGAAAGGTCTCCCTGTGCTCAGGTAACTCCATTGGGTGGGAATGAAAGGGGCTGGGCTGAGAGCTGTGAATGTTGTTGCGTGGCTGAGAAGCAAAGGCTTCTTGGATTAAGCTTTGAATGGACAAGGAAGGATTTGCTTGGTCAAGCAAGCTTCCAAAAGAAGAGGGAATGGAAAGTCTCCCCCCTTAGTGAGGATGAGAGGCGTTAGCCTGTGGTGGCCAGGTTTAGGTGCTCCTTTTGCTGGGAAGAATCCCTGGTGCAGGGGCCTTTGTGGTGATGCTCTGTAGGTTCTAAGAGGCTCTGTGTGGTGGGAAAGAAGAGAAGGGTGTGGGGGGGAGAATTGCCACTGAAGGCAAAGTGTCCCCTGCAGGGAGGGGCATGCGAGAGGTGCCTCTGTTAGAGCAGCAGACGTGGGCTCTGCCTGTTTTGGCTGGGAAGGCCAAGGCCAAGCAAGGGCTGGGCTGCAGCTGCTGCTGCTGCTGCTGTGTGAGCCGTGCCGAGCGTGCAGGCGCTGCCAGAGCCGTGCTTGGGGATGGGCTGGAGCTGCAGCTTTCTTGTCCTCTCAGTAGCCTGGTGCCTCCATTCCAGTTTCTATCTGGCAAATCCTCAGCTGGGCAAACTTGCCAGTCTTGCTCTCTGTGTTCCAGAGCTCAGGCACCTTCCTCTTGGGCATCTCTGTGGGAAGAGATGTGTGCTCCCATGCAGTCCCTGCAAAGCTGCAGCTGGATGAGACTGTTCTGCTGTTCTGCTCAGGGCTGTGGAGGGAGGGGCACATCCCTGTGGCAGGAGCTGGCAGGACTCCTTCCTTAGTGCCCACTGCCTGTGTTCAGTGTCAACTTTGTCAGCTTTGGCAGCTTTTGGACTGTGTTTGAGAAGTCAATCTTCTCCACTGTTGAAGGCCTTTGGGGCCCAGACTTCTTTGTTAGGAACAAGGGATGAAAGTGTGTGAGCAGTGGAGCTTTTAGGGGGCAGAAGTGTTGGTTTTGAGGCCCCATGACTTGTGTGATTGGTGAGCAGGACAATGATGATGCTGGACATGAAAGGGTTAAGGACTCCTTGAAGCCCAGGGGCTTCTTCTGTGTGGAAGAGCAGTTCTGTCAGGGACCATGAGTCCTTGTGTTTGACAGATTCCCTCTTTGACTTAGGAATCCCCTTCCTCTTAACCCTTGCCTCTTCCCAGCCTTGCCTGGAGTGTTCAGTTCCTGTGTTGGCATTGGCCTTTTTGCGTATTATTATACAACTTTGCCAAAGAATTTCTCTGTTTTGTTTAATATGCAGACCCACCTGCCTGCTGCAGATATATTAGCCAGGAAGGGCAGAGTCAAGGTGGAGTGTGGGATTTTTTGGGATCCCCATATCTCATTGCCAAGTGTGATGAGCTTTCGTCTTCTGTAAACTCTCACACAGCAGTTTTCAAAAGCATTTTCTTCTTCAAGAGAAGAAAATGTGGCAGGCTCTGATCTACTGTGTCCCTGCAGAAAACAGTGAGTGATCTTTGGGTTTCTTTCTTTCTGGTTTTCTTTTCAGGTCAATCTTAATGTTGCCCCTGAGTCTTCAGGAGGGGAGGCTGGGAACAGGGCTGCAGCAGAGGGAGCTTTGCCTGGCACCGTGAGCTGCAGAAAGAGTTCCCTGGAGCCCGAGGAGCCTGGTAAGGAGAGAGCCCACACGGGTTTCGAGAGCTCTGAGGCGGCTGCTCTGAGCCTGCCTCTGGCAGGAAGGGAGATGAGAAGAGTTGAGTTCCTGTCTGCAGGGTTGCTGCTCCCTGGTGCCTTTCGTTCAAATCCTGCCCTGGCACAGCCTCCCCGAGCCCTGCCCTCCACGCTTCTCCAGAGGCACTGACACTGAGTGCTGTGCTGTGGCCAGAGAGCCGTGAATAACCCTGACCCTGTGGGAGTTGGGTCACCAACCCGGGTGTCCCAATTTTGAGCTGAAGTCTGTGGATGAGTTTGCTGCAGGGTGACAGTGCTCTGGAGGCAACACTGAGTGACTCTTGAAGCAAGAGAGCAAAACCCCAGCAAAAAGTCAATGTAGAAGTCTGAGCTTTTTGTCTCAGCACATTAAATCAATGTAGGACCAATCTGCTGGTAGCACTAGTTAGCCACGTTAAAAATACAAGCAGCAGAAGCTCAGAGGCCAAACAAATCATAAACCACAAGGATTTATGATTTGGAAAGGAAAAACTTAACTTACCCCAAATTAGCGAGAACTAACAGGAGAGAGAGAGCACCTTGGATCTGCATTCTTGAGCAAGGCTGGTGCAGCCTGCAGGCCTCATGGGGAGCTCTTTCCCTCCCAGCTCTTCCTGCCAGAGCTGATGGTCGAGTTGAAGCCGCTGTTGCTCACTGCAGAGGGCAGTTTGTAGGTCCCAGGTAATGGAGCTGGTTCATAACCCAGCTCCCAGCACCCTTCAGCTTCAGCCGTTTCAGTGAGGACTGAGGTGTCTGTGTCAGCACAGAGGAGGAACAAGGCTGGGCTTCTGTGTGGGAGCTGGGACTGCCTGTGCTTCAAGCTCTCCTTGGTGCCATTTGCACTGCGGGTGCTGAGACTTTATTGGGAGACTTCAAACCTTTGGAGGTTTTGAAAACTTGGAATGCTCCCTGCTCTTTAAAGAGCAGCCTTCAAACTCCCAAGTGAGAGTCTGCCTTTCAGGTCACCTTTTACAGTCTTTGATAGAAAGGCAATGACTTCCAAAAGGAGAGATGCCTGAAGGCCTATATTGACTCAGTGTTCCTTTTGCTTCCCAGATATCCATCTGATCTACCTCTCCAGGAGGGCTGCCCTGCGTGGGAGGAAGGGACCGAGGGAGAGCCTGTGACCATCGGGCAGGTGGAATCCCTCTGTTTGTAGATAGATTTATAGATGTCTATAGTTATAGTTATATATCCATATAGTTAGTTATAGTATTTATACTCTACTTATTAGTTACATATATGATTTATAGATTTACACAGTTGTGTTTATAGGTGCATGTATTTATAGATCTCTGTAAATTTATATAGTTATAGATATGATGGAATTATATTTATACATAGGCAGTTAGAGTTATAGATTTGCAGTTATATTTATATTATGTGTAGAGAAAAATTTATATATATATAAGTTGTATTGATAAATGTACATAGTTATATAGTTAGAGAGATTTGGATGTTTAGATACATAGATTGATGTTTATATAGGCCTAGGCTGCACTCTAAGCTCTTTCTGCCCTCAGCCACCTTTTTAATCTCTTGTTTTTCCCCCTGTGCCCCCTCTGTCCCCTCTTCCTGTGCTGGCTCCGAGCTGGCGGCCGGGCCGGGCGGAGCAGCAGCTGCAGCCCCGGTGTCCCTGGAGCGGTGGGAGCTGCCGGTGGCCGCAGGCACTGTGCCCTGAGGAGCTGCTGGAGGACGGTGAGCCAGAGGGGGCTGAGGGCGCTGAGGAGGCAGTGACACTGAAAGGACGGTGACCTTGAGGTGCTGGTGGGACTGGGGGGTTTGGGGGAGCAGAGGGCGAAGTGGCACTGAGGTAACAGGGAAGTGGCACAGGCTGAGGGGGGTGGCAAGTCTAAGGGGACAGGATGGATCTGACGGGACTGAGGGGTGTGAGAGGACTGTGGGGGTCTGAAGAAACTGAAGGCAGCTGTGCGTTTGCCAAGGGCCTGGCAGGGCTGAGGGGATGGAGGGGGCCAGCAGGGAGCACGGAGGGGTCCGGGACTGCGGCTCTGCCAGCCCTTGGAACCAATTCCAGAGCCTCCACTTTTGCCACAGCTGCCTTGAAGACCTTGAGAAGAGCAGAAGAGTGACGAGAACCAGCAGGGAGAAGCGGAAGGCCACAGCAAGAGCAGCGAATACGGACCTGCTGCTGCCGCCCGAGACCCTGGGTGAGGCCCCAGGGCCGCTGAGGCAGGGTGGGCGTGAGGGTGGCGTGGGCTTTGGCCGCGGGCACTGGCCGGCTGGGCAGGAGCGGGCCCTGCCCGTGCTGGGGCCGCTGAGCGCGGCTGCCCCGGGCGGCACAGGGGCTGTCCTTGGGCAAGGCAGCTGTGCCGGCAGGGCCCGGCAGCGGTGCCGGCTGTGCCGCGCTGCCGGGGGCTGCGGGACGGTCCCGCCGCGGCTGTGCTCGCCACAGCCTGGCCCGCTGGGCCTGCTTTTTCTTTCTAACCCTCCTGGGGAGGCTCTGAGATTTCTCTTCCCTCATGGAAGCGCAGCTGCTGCCAAGGGAAACGTCCCGATCCTGACCCGGTGTTCCCTTTGCTTGCCACGTGTCCCATCTGCTGTCCCCGTCCAGGAGAGCTGCTCTGCACGGGAGGAAGAGACCGAGGGAGAGCCTTTGATGATGGGGCGGCTGGAATCCCTCTTCTTGTAGCTCTGTTTAAAGATGTATTGACTTGCTCATAAGATAGTGATCATCACATGGATATTTATATGTAGGTTGCTATTTGTATAGGCATATCTGTATATGTATATTGTTATATTTATGGATGTATGCTATGTATATATATACATATATGTTTGTAATTATATATATGTGTCTATCTAAGTATATATATGTATGTTGTTATATCTGTGTTAAGTTCTGTTTCCTATGTATACTGTTTTCTAGGTATCTATTTCTATTGATGTAGTTATAGGTAGATGGCTACTTAAATAGGTATAGTAGTATTTGGTTAGGTATATATGTCTATTTTTATATTTTTATGTGTATATTGATCTATTTCTAGGTGTAACTATATTTACATATGTGTTGAGATGTACAGCTATATATTTGTATTGATTTAGTTGTATGGATAGGTAGATTGGTATGGTTGCTTATAGATAGGTTTGTTGTATGTATCTATGTCATATCTAATATTAAATCTATATTTATATCTATATTGTGGTGGTTATAAATGTCTTTCTTCTGTTTAAATATGTTTATTGAGTTATTAAATATTGAATTTTCTATTTAAATACGTGTTTATTGAATTATTAAATATGCTGTTTATTGAGTTATTGGCATAGGGCTAATTAGAGAGGCATATTGATATTTTTCTACTGATATATGTATGGGCTGTACGCTTGTAGTAGTATGCAATAAATTAAGTTGTTAACCTTCAATTGATCTTTGTGTATAGTGAGTTGTTGTAGAGATTAGCAATAAATTAATTCTTGTTAACGCAAGTTGGCATTTGTACATTTTTACCTTGCATTGTTGTAGAAATCTAATAAAGAACTTTTTTAACTTAAAGTTAGATCTGTAGAGTTCTATATTGTCAGCGCGGGTGTAGCAATCTGCAAGAAATGACATTTGTCAGCTGAGATGAGTGTTCTGTCATTTGTGCTCTCCAAAGCAATGGGCAGATGTGGACGTGAGGACGCTGGAGGCTTTTGGCCGTCAAAATCCCCAGCCGTGCCCAGCAGATCCCCCAGCTGCAGCCAGGCTGGGCAAGGGAACGGCACCTTGGGCATGGCAGCAGAGCCACTCGTTGGCTACAGACTCGCTGCAGAGGCCTGCTGAGAAAACGGGACTCCCCTGAGCGCAGAACTGCAGCCAGGAGCCACCCGGCGAGCAGAAATGGTGCACAATGAGCACAAGAAAGAAAATGTGGCCAAACAGATGGCATGATACTGTGGGAGCCTCATTCGATGCCCTAAATCACCGCTCTCTAGGCATGTATTCAGCAACAAGAATGCCTATCAAATTCCTTCCATGAAAGATAGGATTGCACTTTCCCCTTCATTTACCTTGCTGTGCAAGTGGAAGATGTCCTCGTTCCTGAGAAGTTTTGCCCTTCAGCACCTCCCTCACTCACATTAATTAAAAGATTACATCCTACAACGTGTCACCATAAATGAAAACAGCCCTGGCCTCGTGACACTGTTTGCAAAGTCTTCCCTCCTCCTGCCCCTTCCTGTCCAAACTGTACCTGAGGTGAGTGAGAGCTCCAGGAATTCAGGAGGGTGCAGTACCACCACAGGTGGGAAGGTTTTGCAAAGCTTCCAAAGTGTCAGGAAACTCTGGCTTCTTCCCCTGGAGTATTTTTCTGCTCATGAAGGATCTGGGAGGACGCTGTGCCTCCAGCTCACTCAAGTAAAGTTTGTTTTCTTCATGGCTTGAGTAGAGGAAAATGAAAATTGTACTTTTTAAAGTGAAATTTGGGGTTTGGTGCAGCTGAGTTTGCTTCACGATTTGCTGTGGAAAGTAGAGTAAAAGCTTTGAATTCCCAGCAGAAGCTGACTACCGGCCACCACAGAGACTTGAAGGAGGCCCAGGTGTGCTTGCTGCGCACTGGTCCAAGGGAAAAGTTGGAAAAAAATCCCCTTTTATTGCAGATTGAGCCTCTGTGTACTGTTGTCTGAAGGGCTGTCGGTGGCAAAACACGGTAATCCAGCCAGCAGCTGTGGATATGGGAGCTCTAACAGCAAGCTGCTTCTCCAGAGCGAGGGACAGGGCCAGCCCCAAAGGCTGAAAGGTGTTCTGGCTACTGGCGGAGGTAGTGGAAGGCCAGGCTGTCCTTGTGCAGGGATGGCCTTCAAAGGGGCCTTCACACCTTGTGCTGCTGGCAAAGGGCAGCTGGTGGCCTTCCAGAGAACGCTGCTTTTGTCCAGTTCTTGGAAATGTTCCAGCCAGCATCAAGTCCTGCTGCTCACACCAGCCCCTTTCCAAGCAGGAGGAACTTTGTGTAGGCAGCCTGACAGCGTAGTGGCAGGAGCAGAAAATACTCAGCTGACTGTTATCAGCTCTCTGTCAGAAGCTGCATCCGCAGTCCCTTATCTCTTCCAGTTGTCTCAGACGTGGAGGAAGCAGCGGTAAATCACCGATCCTGGAAAGGAAAGCGGAAGGAGCAAAGGCAGTAGCTGCTCCCTGGCGTCTTGGGAGCAGTGAGAGCCATCCAAACTAGGACCATTGCTGGGTTGTGGAGATGAGAGTGAGCAAGCCAGCAATCCTCTGCATGCGACTGGAGCCATCTGTGAATAGGAGCATGGAAATCTGACCTTGTAAAACAGAAAAGGTGTCCTTGGGTATTTGCCCAAGCTTGGATGTGGTCTGAGCCACCTGGGCTAGTGGAATGTGTCCCTGCCCAGGGCAGAGGGGCTGGATCTAGAGTGTCTTTAAGGTCCCTTCCAAGTGAAGCCCTTCTCTGAGTCTGTGAATTATAAACCCATCATGACAAAGAGAACACAACAAATCTGCGTTCCCTGCTACGGTATTGGAGGTTGCTGTAGTCACTTGTGTCACCTGGAGACTGGCTTGTATTTGGAGAGATTTTCATGGTCCTGCAGTATCTAGGTGTGACTTTCCCCGGTTCCGAGCGACAACAGATGCCAGAACAGGCTATTTGCAAGCACAGAATTGGTTAAGCTGCCTGTGAACCTGATGGCAGAAGTGTGTTTGTGTTATTGCAGTGTTTACCCTGGACAGGTGATAGTTGGTTTTCATTCTGAACGTGCAATGTTCATGCACAATGCTCATGTATGCATAAATACTGGCTGTAAGTCCGAATTCCCTCTTCACACAAGGACGTGCAATCCATCAGAAATATTTAACAAGGAGCCATATTAGCTTTGGGCTTGATGGTATGGCTTGTTCAAAGTGTGTGACGAGTAATGGTAGCCCTAAGAAACACCACTCTTGTTAATTTGGGTTTCTCCTTTATCAACCCTCTTGCACAGAAATCACTTACTTAGAGCAGAGACTAAATGCAATTCCTTAATACAGATGAGAATTGTGCACTCCAGGCAGATTAAAGGGGGCGTGTTCTGTTGCTGTGAAAAGACAATCTAGATAACCTGTTTGCTGTACGTCCTGGAGAAGGCTTTGCAGTTAAGAATGAAAAGGAAAAACCCGTTTCTCTGTCTTAAGACGTATCTTGAAAGAGCTTTTTGTATTACCAGAAGCAGCTACACTGATATTGACCTGCACAATTAGAAACGCACAACAACCACTTACATAATTTAACCTGGCCATGATTTTTAGCTGCAATTCCACAATCTCAGAAAATATGTTTCTATACGGTAAACAGTGAAGGAGAGCGGAAATACCAACATTTCTCATTGGCCTTTTGGCTTGGAAAGACCATTTAATTTATGCTCCCTTAGCTGTCAGCCTAAACTCGGCTGTGCAAACCTTAGGTCTGTGTTGGGCCTTATGTACTTCTTTAGCATCAGCTTAGGTGCAAACCCGGTATAAAACCCTCCAGGCCTCACACTGATTTAGAGTGACAGAACTTCACTCTTCCAGCACAGAATTTCCTTTACTTTACTTGCTGCTGCAAGTCATTGCCACAGTGCAAGTGGAATCAGTGCCTCGCTCTCTGGATGTGGTAGGATTTTACACCTGTCCTGACAGACAACAGGGACGCAAATTTGTTTTCAGCATACCATTACATCTAAATCTTTGGTTTGAGAGCAAAAGGAAAATGTCCATTTAAGAAGTAATTTTTGCCTGGATTTTTTGACATGAGGACAACCTGGGGTCTGCTGGCAAGAGCAACACTGTCCCTGTGGGTATGGACCTCCCTGAAGGATGAAGAGACTGTTGCCACAGAGGTCACATCTGCAGGATGGAAACCCACCGTGCCATTAATTTGATGCAAACTGAGCCCAAGTGGCCCAGCTCTTCATCCTCAGCACGGACTTGCCATTGCAGAGATGTTATTAGCAGACTCAGCTCTTGTTTACAAGTGGTGTTAAATTGTCAGACAAATCAGCCAGCCCTCCCTCTCTTGTCCTTCTTGGCCTCGGGCTGCCGAGCTGCTGCTGAGAAAGGGAGAGGCAGAGTCCTTCCAGGTAAACAGAGATTTCCAACAGGTACGGACTTTCTCCTTTCTTTTGTTTTCCAGTGACAATAGAGGGGTTTGTCTTCAACCTCTGTGTCAGCAGGGAAGTTGTGCTTGCCCATCATGCCTAGGATCTGAACAACCGTGATTTTTATTGGTGTAAAACCCAGAGTGACCTGACCTTCTTCAGGAATGTGGAGAGAAGAGTCAAAAGGGATTCCTGGAATGGTGTCATAAGCACACAGTGGTATTAAACATATTTCGATAAAAAGGCATAAAAGCTCATAAAGCGTATAGAACTGATGTAAAGCTAATCAAAAAGAAGTCTTTTCTTGTAATAAACAGTGAGGATTGCAGATCACAGGAAAAGAGGTTTCTGGTGTGTCCTGGGTTGCAGTGTATTCTATTACCATCCCCATCAGCCGTTGAAATCAGGTGGGGCAGTGTTTCCTTGCCTCCTCCCCCCAGACTATCTTGCTGTTAATGGCCCATCATTGTCCTGCTGCATGACTCATAGATAACTCCCTCTGGACTATCATCTGTTAATGAGCCCAATCAACACCTGGCCTCATGACTCATTACCCCATTGTGAGATGCTCCACCCAGAGGGAGGAACCAAGCATCCCAGCGTGGATATAAGCTGAGGCTGAACACCAGAGAGGAGGCCTTTCCACTGGATTTCCAGAGGACAGGAGCTACGCAGCCACCACTGGACCTTCTGAGGAAGAGCAAACCCTCTTTTCTACAGGATCACCGCTTCAGAGGACTGCAGCCACCATTCTAGCAGACTGCTACCACCACCCTGCCTAACAGGGACTCAGGTTGTATCTTGACTCTGTCAGTTTGAACCAGTGTTTTCTTTTAGTTTTTTTTTCTTTCCTTTTCTTTAAACTTCCCCATTAAATTGTTATTCTGACTTGGTGCCTCCCACTGGTTTGTTTTCAAACTAGTACATAATTTGGCGCCCAAAGTGCGGCAGCTCTGAGAGAAAGTCGGATTTACAATTTTGTGTTAACGGAAACCTATTCACCATGGTGCTCAGCTTGTCTACGTGGGTACTGTATCTTGCTCTCTATATTTTTCCTCACATGGGGAACTACCTGCCTGTAGTATTACTCCTGTTAAAACCAGGGAATGGTATGAGAATTGCTTTAATGGTTTATGATGTCTACAGCATAATAACCTGCGAGGCGATGAATACCATTCGGAGTATATACTCAGTTTTGTTTGGCTGTCCTAGTCTGGGCTCCTATGTCTGGGATCTCCTCAACAATCGCACCCAGCCCCTGGTGGGAGGAGTAGAGAGTGGTTTCTTCCAGCCTTTCAGGCCAGGCACAGCAGTTTTTGAAAATATTGAATTCCCTCTGGATGTCAAAGACGGCATAAACTTGCTGTCAGTTCTGCTTTGTCTTCTCTGTACAGCCTGCACCATGTACACCATGCTTAGGATCAGAGCCATGGCACAGCATCCTCAGGATGAGGGAGGGAAAAAGAGCAGAGCAACAAACATCATGCCTACGCAGGCTGACACAGAGGAGAAAGGAACCAAATGCAAAGCAACAGTGTCCATGTCTACGCAGACTGACACCGAGGAGAAAGGACCCAGATGCAAAGCAACAGCGTCCATGTCCACGCAGACTGACACAGAGGAGAAGGGAACCAAAAGCACTCTCAGTGTCCCCATGCAAACCGTCACCGAACCAGAACAGCCTAAACCAATTGCAGTTGCCCCCGTTCAGAAGAAGAAATCAAAAAGCAAATCAGCCTGCATTGTGACTGACGAGGATGCAGCAGGACCTTCGCACCCAGCAGAAGAGGCAGAGCCAGAGATCATCACTCGGTCGCTATCCCTGGGTGAGCTGCGTGACCTGCGGAGGGAATTCACCCGCCAGACGAACGAGTCTATCCTGACCTGGCTGCTCCGCATCTGGGACGCTGCAGCCAATGACACCATTCTGGACGGAAGTGAGGCCAGGCAGCTGGGATCTCTGTCCCGGGATGTGGTCATTGACCAGGGGATCGGAAGAACCCAAGAAACTCTCAGCCTCTGGCGGCGACTGCTTACAAGTGTAAGGGACAGGTACCTTTGTAAAGAAGACCTCCAGGTGCACCAAGGGAAATGGAGCACAATGGAACAAGGTATCCGGTGCCTGAGGGAATTGGCTGTGCTGGAGATCATTTTCTCAGAAGACGAGAGATTTCCTAAGAGCCCAGATGGTGTCCAGTGCACGTCACAGATGTGGTTGAGGTTCGCACGCCTTGGACCAGAGATATACTCCCGTTACCTGGCAACGCTGCAATGGAGGGAAGGCGAGGACAGGGTGGACTTCTTGGTGAACAAACTGAGGATTTACGAGGACACCGTCACAGCCCCGTTTCGCACCCATGTCTCATCCGTGGAAACAAGTCTTTTGGCTGAGCAAGTCCGGAGCTTGATTGAAGAAGGCCATCAGAAACTGAAAAAGGAACTTAAGGAAGAGATTTACCCGATCTCGCCAGAACCAACAAGAATCTCTGCCATTAGGAGCCGGCGTCCCCCAACCAGGGAGAGAGGATACACCCCACGAGGTAACCTCTGGTTTTTCCTTCAGGAACATGGAGAAGACATGAGTAAGTGGGATGGAAAACCCACCTCCTCCTTAGCAGCTCGGGTACGTGAACTAAAAAGAGGGACAACTACCACAAGAAGCGCATCTAGAGTCAATATTGCTCCGGTCTCTCGCACACAGAACTCCAGACGGTACCGGAATGATAATATGACCGATCCTCTTGAAGGGACCTCAGGAACGTATTCACCGGAAGGGAGCAACATGCAACATGACCAGGAATAGAGGGGCCCTGCCTCTAGCCAGGTAGAGGAAAGGGAGAATCGGGTCTTTTGGACTGTGTGGGTCCGATGGCCTGGCACATCTGACCCACAAAAATACACGGCTTTGGTTGACACCGGTGCTCAATGTACTCTGATGCCATCAAGGTATGTGGGAGCAGAACCCATTTCTATTTCTGGAGTGACAGGAGGATCCCAGCAGCTAACTGTAGTGGAAGCTGAAGTGAGTTTAACTGGGAACGAGTGGCAGAAACACCCCATCGTGACAGGCCCGGAGGCCCCGTGCATTCTCGGCATAGACTATCTCAGAAATGGGTATTTCAAGGACCCAAAAGGACATCGTTGGGCTTTTGGGATAGCTGCTGTGGAGACAGAAGATATCAGACAACTGAGTACATTGCCTGGCCTCTCAGATGACCCCTCTGCTGTGGGACTGCTGAGAGTTGAAGAACAACAGGTGCCAATCGCCACAGCAACAGTGCACCGCCGGCAATACCGCACCGACAGAGACTCTGTGGTTCCCATCCATGAGATGATTCGCAAACTGGAGAGCCAAGGGGTGGTCAGCAAGGCCCATTCACCTTTCAACAGCCCTATATGGCCAGTGCGTAAGTCCAGTGGAGAATGGAGGCTGACGGTGGACTACCGTGGCCTGAATGAGGTCACGCCACCATTGAGCGCCGCTGTGCCGGACATGTTGGAACTTCAGTACGAGCTGGAGTCCAAAGCAGCCAAGTGGTACTCTACTATTGACATTGCCAATGCCTTCTTCTCCATTCCTTTGGCAGCAGAATGCAGGCCCCAGTTTGCTTTTACCTGGAAGGGTGTGCAATACACCTGGAATCGACTGCCCCAGGGGTGGAAGCACAGTCCCACCATTTGCCACGGACTGATCCAGACTGCATTGGAAAAGGGTGAGCCTCCAGAACATCTGCAATACATCGATGACATCATTGTGTGGGGAAACACAGCAAAGGAAGTGTTTGAGAAAGGAGAGAAAATCATCCAGATTCTCCTGGAAGCTGGCTTTGCCATCAAAAGGAGCAAAGTCAAGGGACCTGCTCAAGAGATCCAGTTCCTGGGAGTAAAGTGGCAAGATGGACGACGTCAGATTCCCACTGAGGTCATCAATAAGATCACTGCGATGTCTCCACCGACCAACAAGAAGGAAACACAAGCTTTCCTAGGCGCCATAGGTTTCTGGAGGATGCACATTCCCGAGTACAGCCAGATCGTGAGTCCTCTCTACCTGGTTACCCGCAAGAAGAATGATTTCCACTGGGGCCCTGAACAGCAGCAAGCCTTCGCCCAGATCAAGCAGGAAATCGCTCATGCGGTAGCCCTTGGCCCAGTCAGGACAGGAGCAGAGGTGAAGAACGTGCTCTACTCTGCAGCCGGGAACAATGGTCTGTCCTGGAGCCTCTGGCAGAAGGTGCCTGGTGAGACTCGTGGCCGACCACTGGGATTCTGGAGCCGAAGCTACAGAGGGTCTGAAGCCAACTACACTCCCACAGAGAAGGAAATCTTGGCAGCCTATGAAGGAGTCCAAGCTGCCTCTGAGGTAATTGGCACTGAAGCACAGTTGCTTCTGGCACCCCGACTACCGGTGCTGGGTTGGATGTTCAAGGGAAAGGTTCCTTCCACGCATCACACCACCGACACCACATGGAGCAAATGGATCGCCCTCATCACACAGCGTGCCCGTATTGGAAACCCAAATCGCCCTGGGATTCTAGAAATTATTACAAACTGGCCTGAAGGTGAGACTTTTGGATTATCTTCTGAAGAAGAGGAAGAGCAAGTGACTCATGCTGAGGAAGCCCCACCATATAATGAGCTACCGGAGACTGAAAGACGTTATGCCCTCTTCACTGATGGTTCCTGCCGAATTGTAGGCGCTAACCGAAAGTAGAAAGCTGCAGTATGGAGCCCCACACGACGAGTTGCACAAGCCACCGAGGGACAAGGTGGATCGAGTCAGGTTGCAGAGCTTAAAGCCGTCCAGCTGGCTTTGGATATTGCTGAACGAGAGAAGTGGCCGAGGCTCTATCTCTACACCGACTCATGGATGGTAGCTAATGCTCTGTGGGGATGGCTGGATCGCTGGAGAAAGGCCAACTGGCAGCGCAGAGGGAAACCCATCTGGGCCGCTGAGATTTGGCAGGACATCGCCGCCCGAGTAGAGAAGCTGACCGTGAAGGTTCGACACGTGGATGCGCACGTACCCAAGAGTCGGGCTAATGAAGAGCATCGCAACAATGAGCAGGTGGACCGAGCTGCCAAGGTGAAAGTATCTCAGGTGGATCTGGACTGGCAGCACAAGGGAGAATTATTCCTAGCTCGTTGGGCCCATGATGCCTCTGATCATCAGGGGAGAGATGCAACATACTGATGAGCCTGTGACCGAGGGGTGGACCTTTCCATGGACAGCATCTCACAGGTCATCCACTGTTGTGAGACCTGTGCTGCAATCAAACAGGCCAAGCGGGTGAAGCCTCTGTGGTACGGTGGACGATGGTCAAAGTACAGGTATGGGGAAGCCTGGCAGGTTGATTACATCACCCTTCCCCAAACCCGCCAAGGCAAGCGCTACGTGTTGACCATGGTTGAAGCGACAACTGGATGGCTGGAGACCTACCCTGTGCCTCATGCTACAGCCCGGAACACCATCCTGGGCCTGGAAAAGCAAGTCCTGTGGAGACATGGCACCCCTGACAGGATCGAGTCGGACAACGGGACTCATTTTAAGAACAGCCTCATCAACACCTGGGCCAGAGAACACGGTATTGAATGGATATATCATATTCCTTATCATGCACCAGCTGCCGGAAAAGTTGAACGCTGCAATGGACTACTTAAAACCACCCTAAAGGCACTTGGTGGGGGTACCTTCAAAAATTGGGAAGTGAACTTAGCAAAGGCCACCTGCATGGTCAATACCCGAGGGTCCATCAATCGAGCTGGTCCCGCCGAGTCTGAACCCTTGCACACAGTGGATGGAGATAGAGTCCCTGCGGTACACCTGAGGGGTATTTTAGGAAAGACTGTTTGGATCAATCCCACCTCAGGCAAAGGCAAACCCATCCGTGGGATTGTCTTTGCTCAAGGGCCTGGTTGCACTTGGTGGGTAATGCAAAAAGATGGGGAAACCCATTGTGTACCACAAGGAGACCTAATCTTAGGTGAGAACGGTGCGTAGGGTTTCATTGTATATATATATATATTATATATATATATATATATATATGTATGTGTGTGTAGAGTTTAAAGAAGGTATTGATTTGGGATGATGTAGGTGGTAATAGAATAAGGGGTGGATAATGTCCTGGGTTGCAGTGTATTCTATTACCATCCCCATCAGCCGTTGAAATCAGGTGGGGCAGTGTTTCCTTGCCTCCTCCCCCCAGACTATCTTGCTGTTAATGGCCCATCATTGTCCTGCCGCATGACTCATAGATAACTCCCTCTGGACTATCATCTGTTAATGGGCCCAATCAACACCTGGCCTCATGACTCATTACCCCATTGTGAGATGCTCCACCCAGAGGGAGGAACCAAGCATCCCAGCGTGGATATAAGCTGAGGCTGAACACCAGAGAGGAGGCCTTTCCACTGGATTTCCAGAGGACAGGAGCTACACAGCCACCACTGGACCTTCTGAGGAAGAGCAGACCCTCTTTTCTACAGGATCACCGCTTCAGAGGACTGCAGCCACCATTCTACCAGACTGCTACCACCACCCTGCCTAACAGGGACTCAGGTTGTATCTTGACTCTGTCAGTTTGAACCAGTGTTTTCTTTTAGTTTTTTTTCTTTCCTTTTCTTTAACTTCCCCATTAAATTGTTATTCTGACTTGGTGCCTCCCACTGGTTTGTTTTCAAACTAGTACAGTTGGTTTAAACAATTTCTGGATTCATGGGAGCTGAATTTAGGTCGCTGCTCGACTGTTGGGACAAGGAAACATTAAGCTTGAGTTTGAGGTTGCCATGAACAGTTGGCACTGATGTGTGTACATGTGTTGCACTCCCCGCACCAGTCTGCAACTCCACAAACCATCCAGAATGGTGCACTAAATGATGTTTACATGATGCCTTTGAATAGGGCAGGGTGCAGTCAGAAAGAGAGAAGTGCAGCTCAGACGTGTTTTACTTGGAATTTAGATGTGATGTGATCTAAAAGGCAGAAAATTAAATTTTTTTTTGTTCAGAAGACTTATATATATTTTGGACTCAAAGAGCAGATTAGGTTAAAATGAAAAGATTGGTAAACATTGTTAATAAATGTTAAGAAGGTTTGGAAGAATGTCTCCTATTTTGCAATAAATGGAGTGCAAGTCACATTTCAGCTCAAACAATGGGAGTAGAAAATAATAGATATTCATTGACTTCATTTGGGAACGCATTCTATAATTATGGCATTGATTCAAAATTTAGTGCCAACCTCTTACTTCAGTATGCTCGTTATAAAATGTCTAAATCAAATAAATCACCATTAAACCCTTTAAATTCCTTACTATCAAAAAGAGAAAGGAACTGCCTGATAAAATGCCATGCATTTGGCTTATGAGTGTGTGCAGGAGCTGTAATAACACACAGCGATGGTGTCACCCCTGGAGCACTTGTGCCAGTCACACAGCCCTGGGGTGACTTGATGCTGAAGAGCCCTGGTAGAGCGGTGAGAGCTGAGCGCAGAAACACCCTCAGCACCTCCCTGTGCTGTGCTGGCCCTTCAAACGCTTTCCCAGGCCCCACAGCTGGCAGCCACAGCCTGGGGCTCCCAGGGAGCCATCAGTGTCCTGGGTCTCTTGCTGGGAGGTTTGTGATGGTATTGGTGGGGGTTTCCTCCTCTGCCTCGGGAAGGGGTACACACTGATGGTGGTAACCCCTTCCTAGGTGGCCTTGGGTCCACCTGAGTTTGTTTTTACAGGTTTTCTCCTCAAAGTCTGCCCACAGGCTCCTTTTTGTCCTCTTGCTTCCCACTTCTGCAGTTTTTCTGGGGATTTTGTTGTCTCCAGAACTGTCTGTACCCGATGAAGCTGAGGGACCCTGCGGTGACCTGTGCCCAGGCTGGCCTCTGTCCCTGTGCTGTCCCTGCGCTCTGCCCCAGCAGCGGTGCAGCCACGGGGCTTCACCCCACCCAAAAATAACTCCTGGCACTGTGAGCTGGAGAGAAGCTGCACCAAAGCAGGACGTGCTCTCCTGCTTGTGAGACAGCTGCCCCAGGGCTGCAGTGGCCTGGGCTGGACAGAGCCCAGGGGAGCCTGGAGACACTGCAGTGTCTGGCCAAAGCAGAGATCATGTCCCTGCTAGCACCAGTGTCACATTTCCTGGCTCAGAACACAGAAGGTACAGCACAGTGACAGCACGAGGCTGAGGGGATGTGAGAGCCACCAGCCTGCTGCTGTGGGAGAACCTGCTTTTCCTGTGCAGTCGGAAGAGGCGTGGAGGATCCCGCAAGCCATCCTCAGAATGGGCTTTGCTGTGGCTTTTGCTTGTGCTGCTGCAGATTTTGGAGACAACTGCACATAAAAACATGCCAGAGAACCAGATTTGGGGCTGACGTGCTCTGCATTTCCAGCATGGCTCATTGGCAGGGTAAGGCGGCGTCAGTTGCCTCTGCATCAAGCTGTGATTCTATGAATAGTTCAGAAAGAGAGGATTTCTTTTCAGGATGATTAAACCTTCGTTCTTACTATGCTTTTTGTGACATTTACATCTCTATTTTGTAAAACTTCAGAAATCTTAATCAGCTTTGGCCCTGTGAAAAGTTACTAATATCAGCAAAAGTCATCATATTTTGCAGGCAAAAATACATAATTTTTAACATTTGGGAACTGGAAGAAACTCTTTTGTGGAAGACACACAAAGAGGGCAGGTTGGTGCCCTGGAGCCTATTGTGTGCTACTGTTGACTGAAAAATAGCTTTTGAAGTAGCACCCTATGGCCCTGCATGGCCAAACTGGAGGTCCAGGAGGCTAGACAGGTGTTTACTACAGAATCTTTGACCTTTTGTGCCAAATAAAAATTACAAATCCTTAAAACTATGTATTTATAAAAGAAAAGTATAAAGGAGAGGTGGTGTGCTCTGTGCGTGTGTATGTGTGTGTCATACCTTGAACATATCACATTACAAGAACACACCCTCTGAACATCCATTCTTTTTTATGATCATTACCCATGAGGAAATGCCATGTAAAACTTAATCCTTTGTTCATAAGTACCTCACCTACTGACAACAATTAGAATTGCTTACAGGGCCTCAGTTGCAAATGCAAAACATTCAAAACCCAAACTAATTGGTTCTATTAGAAAACACACTTGGCTTTTTTCAAGAGGCTGATTGTGAGCCATTTTATGAGCTACTCATGAAAACATCCTGGGCTGTTTGCATCTAGCACTGGGATTTTGTTAGAATAGAAGGGGGAGAGTGCACCATGAGTGGGGAAGGAATTCCCTTGCAAAGTATGTGCTTGGAGGCTACTTAGGTCAAAAGAATTTATTGGTTATTCCACGGGCTGAAGAACTGCCCATCATCTGCTTTATCAGGAAAAGAGGGTTGAGTCTTTGGCCCCCCTCAGAGTCATAAGTGACTGAAGCAGAAGGGATTTCCCCAAAAAAGAAAGGAGTGTTTTGAGGAGCATGGCAATACCTCTCTGCAGAAGTGACCATTGGCCAAGAGAGGGTCCTGCTGTCCAGCGCCACAGCCCAAGGTGTCCCTGAGGATTTGCCACATCCTCTGTCTTCTCTGGTAGTGCTGCCACAGACCCTGAGCACAGCAGAAGGGATTCCAGGGATTTGTCAGCACGAGGAGGCAGAGCATGGGCTCCTACTGATATTTCCACTCCAGGGGTAGCAATGACAAATTCTGCCACTCTGGCTTCACGGTTGTTGTTGGTAGTGCTGTGAGAGCCTCTCAGCGAATGCAGAGAACACCTTCCAACAGCATCTGGCAGAGTTAATGAAGGGGTGGTAAATTACTTGGAAGGGGACAGATGATAAAAGCCTCTGTGTGTGAAAATAAGAGACAATAGGAGTGAAGAGGGAAGGGGGAAGGGGAAACAGGAAAGGGGAAAGGAAAAAGGAAAAGAAAGAGGAAAGGAAAAGGGAAAGGGAAAGGGAGAGAGGGAGAGAGGGAGAGAGGGAGAGAGGGAGAGAGGGAGAGAGGGAGAGGACAGAGTTCTGAAATTCTGATTTTATCTAAAGGACATTTTCTGACAACATATATGTTTGCTACAATAAGTAGCCCTTTCCCACATGCTTTTGCTTTCTAGCTCTTGCTCTTAACTAAACACTGTGAATTTTAAAAGAGATAGGAAAAACATTAGTAAAAGGTTTCCTTCAAGACCAAATATCTGCCAAACGCTGAGTGCTATGGTTAATGGCTTTTGAACATTCCCAGGAACAATCAGAGCATTAAAGGAATTAAACAGACCTCTTAGAATCCAGCATAAGTTGCACTGTTAAAGACATTAACTAGAGATTCACACTGTACTGTGTGTCTTTACAGTCTTGAAAACAGAGGCTTCATACCACTCTTTCATGCACACGTAATAAGAGAAAATGACAGCCCATGCCTTTTTGTCCTGATAAGTATTTGCTGCAGCAGCCACCTTTCTTGTCAGTAAAGATGTGTTCAAAGGCCTTTTTCTCCCCTTTTCTGCTGAAAACTGTTTCATATCAGAAAAAGGATTAGTCCCATATGTAGCCTTTTCTTCTTGTCAAGGAATGAGCTCAAATCTCCAGGTAAATATAAAAGGATACAAGCTTTTAAGAAGTCTGTAAGTTACAGTGTTTATGAACCTGACTTGAATTCAGTTTTGATTTCTGAAGAATTTCAAATTTAGCTGAGAATAACACAGCCTCAGCTTTCCTTAGTGATCTGTGAAAGGCCAGAACAAGAAAAGAGAATCTGACTTGCTCTGCTGGCGCTTGATGAAATCAACACGGACTGGGAAATTAGTGCTATTAGGGAAAGAACAGTTTAAATGACATGGGGCTCTCTTGCCTGGGTGAACTCTTAGCCCTCTGTGACACACTTCACCTTGAGACTTCAGGCACTTTGTTGTTCTCTTCTTCTCTGTCCGAAACACAGAGAGATCAATATTCTTAGTAAAAACAGGACTTCTACTTTCAATCAAAGCCAAAGGGAAGCTCTGCAGGGCTTCTTCCTAGATACAGATAAAAGAGGAAACAAATCAAACCTCAAGAGCTGGTCCTACATTTAAAACCTGTGCTCCTCCCACCAGAAACCTCTTTTCCTGTGATCTGCAATCCTCACTGTTTATTACAAGAAAAGACTTCTTTTTGATTAGCTTTACATCAGTTCTATACGCTTTATGAACTTTTATGCCTTTTTATCGAAATATGTTTAATACCACTGTGTGCTTATGACACCATTCCAGGAATCCCTTTTGACTCTTCTCTCCACATTCCTGAAGAAGGTCAGGTCACTCTGGGTTTTACACCAATAAAAATCACGGTTGTTCAGATCCTAGGCATGATGGGCAAGCACAACTTCCCTGCTGACACAGAGGTTGAAGACAAACCCCTCTATTGTCACTGGAAAACAAAAGAAAGGAGAAAGTCCGTACCTGTTGGAAATCTCTGTTTACCTGGAAGGACTCTGCCTCTCCCTTTCTCAGCAGCAGCTCGGCAGCCCGAGGCCAAGAAGGACAAGAGAGGGAGGGCTGGCTGATTTGTCTGACAATTTAACACCACTTGTAAACAAGAGCTGAGTCTGCTAATAACATCTCTGCAATGGCAAGTCCGTGCTGAGGATGAAGAGCTGGGCCACTTGGGCTCAGTTTGCATCAAATTAATGGCACGGTGGGTTTCCATCCTGCAGATGTGACCTCTGTGGCAACAGTCTCTTCATCCTTCAGGGAGGTCCATACCCACAGGGACAGTGTTGCTCTTGCCAGCAGACCCCAGGTTGTCCTCATGTCAAAAAATCCAGGCAAAAATTACTTCTTAAATGGACATTTTCCTTTTGCTCTCAAACCAAAGATTTAGATGTAATGGTATGCTGAAAACAAATTTGCGTCCCTGTTGTCTGTCAGGACAGGTGTAAAATCCTACCACATCCAGAGAGCGAGGCACTGATTCCACTTCCACTGTGGCAATGACTTGCAGCAGCAAGTAAAGTAAAGGAAATTCTGTGCTGGAAGAGTGAAGTTCTGTCACTCTAAATCAGTGTGATGCCTGGAGGGTTTTATACCGGGTTTGCACCTAAGCTGATGCTAAAGAAGTACATAAGGCCCAACACAGACCTAAGGTTTGCACAGCCGAGTTTAGGCTGACAGCTAAGGGAGCATAAATTAAATGGTCTTTCCAAGCCAAAAGGCCAATGAGAAATGTTGGTATTTCCGCTCTCCTTCACTGTTTACCGTATAGAAACATATTTTCTGAGATTGTGGAATTGCAGCTAAAAATCATGGCCAGGTTAAATTATGTAAGTGGTTGTTGTGCGTTTCTAATTGTGCAGGTCAATATCAGTGTAGCTGCTTCTGGTAATACAAAAAGCTCTTTCAAGATACGTCTTAAGACAGAGAAACGGGTTTTCCCTTTTCATTCTTAACTGCAAAGCCTTCTCCAGGACGTACAGCAAACAGGTTATCTAGATTGTCTTTTCACAGCAACAGAACACGCCCCCTTTAATCTGCCTGGAGTGCACAATTCTCATCTGTATTAAGGAATTGCATTTAGTCTCTGCTCTAAGTAAGTGATTTCTGTGCAAGAGGGTTGATAAAGGAGAAACCCAAATTAACAAGAGTGGTGTTTCTTAGGGCTACCATTACTCGTCACACACTTTGAACAAGCCATACCATCAAGCCCAAAGCTAATATGGCTCCCTGTTAAATATTTCTGATGGATTGCACGTCCTTGTGTGAAGAGGGAATTCGGACTTACAGCCAGTATTTATGCATACATGAGCATTGTGCATGAACATTGCACGTTCAGAATGAAAACCAACTATCACCTGTCCAGGGTAAACACTGCAATAACACAAACACACTTCTGCCATCAGGTTCACAGGCAGCTTAACCAATTCTGTGCTTGCAAATAGCCTGTTCTGGCATCTGTTGTCGCTCGGAACCGGGGAAAGTCACACCTAGATACTGCAGGACCATGAAAATCTCTCCAAATACAAGCCAGTCTCCAGGTGACACAAGTGACTACAGCAACCTCCAATACCGTAGCAGGGAACGCAGATTTGTTGTGTTCTCTTTGTCATGATGGGTTTATAATTCACAGACTCAGAGAAGGGCTTCACTTGGAAGGGACCTTAAAGACACTCTAGATCCAGCCCCTCTGCCCTGGGCAGGGACACATTCCACTAGCCCAGGTGGCTCAGACCACATCCAAGCTTGGGCAAATACCCAAGGACACCTTTTCTGTTTTACAAGGTCAGATTCCCATGCTCCTATTCACAGATGGCTCCAGTCGCATGCAGAGGATTGCTGGCTTGCTCACTCTCATCTCCACAACCCAGCAATGGTCCTAGTTTGGATGGCTCTCACTGCTCCCAAGACGCCAGGGAGCAGCTACTGCCTTTGCTCCTTCCGCTTTCCTTTCCAGGATTGGTGATTTACCGCTGCTTCCTCCACGTCTGAGACAACTGGAAGAGATAAGGGACTGCGGATGCAGCTTCTGACAGAAAGCTGATAACAGTCAGCTGAGTATTTTCTGCTCCTGCCACTACGCTGTCAGGCTGCCTACACAAAGTTCCTCCTGCTTGGAAAGGGGCTGGTGTGAGCAGCAGGACTTGATGCTGGCTGGAACATTTCCAAGAACTGGACAAAAGCAGCGTTCTCTGGAAGGCCACCAGCTGCCCTTTGCCAGCAGCACAAGGTGTGAAGGCCCCTTTGAAGGCCATCCCTGCACAAGGACAGCCTGGCCTTCCACTACCTCCGCCAGTAGCCAGAACACCTTTCAGCCTTTGGGGCTGGCCCTGTCCCTCGCTCTGGAGAAGCAGCTTGCTGTTAGAGCTCCCATATCCACAGCTGCTGGCTGGATTACCGTGTTTTGCCACAGACAGCCCTTCAGACAACAGTACACAGAGGCTCAATCTGCAATAAAAGGGGATTTTTTTCCAACTTTTCCCTTGGACCAGTGCGCAGCAAGCACACCTGGGCCTCCTTCAAGTCTCTGTGGGAGCCGGTAGTCAGCTTCTGCTGGGAATTCAAAGCTTTTACTCTACTTTCCACAGCAAATCGTGAAGCAAACTCAGCTGCACCAAACCCCAAATTTCACTTTAAAAAGTACAATTTTCATTTTCCTCTACTCAAGCCATGAAGAAAACAAACTTTACTTGAGTGAGCTGGAGGCACAGCATCCTCCCAGATCCTTCATGAGCAGAAAAATACTCCAGGGGAAGAAGCCAGAGTTTCCTGACACTTCGGAAGCTTTGCAAAACCTTCCCACCTGTGGTGGTACTGCACCCTCCTGAATTCCTGGAGCTCTCACTCACCTCAGGTACAGTTTGGACAGGAAGGGGCAGGAGGAGGGAAGACTTTGCAAACAGTGTCACGAGGCCAGGGCTGTTTTCATTTATGGTGACACGTTGTAGGATGTAATCTTTTAATTAATGTGAGTGAGGGAGGTGCTGAAGGGCAAAACTTCTCAGGAACGAGGACATCTTCCACTTGCACAGCAAGGTAAATGAAGGGGAAAGTGCAATCCTATCTTTCATGGAAGGAATTTGATACGCATTCTTGTTGCTGAATACATGCCTAGAGAGCGGTGATTTAGGGCATCGAATGAGGCTCCCACAGTATCATGCCATCTGTTTGGCCACATTTTCTTTCTTGTGCTCATTGTGCACCATTTCTGCTCGCCGGGTGGCTCCTGGCTGCACTTCTGTGCTCAGGGGAGTCCCGTTTTCTCAGCAGGCCTCTGCAGCGAGTCTGTAGCCAACGAGTGGCTCTGCTGCCATGCCCAAGGTGCCGTTCCCTTGCCCAGCCTGGCTGCAGCTGGGGGATCTGCTGGGCACGGCTGGGGATTTTGACGGCCAAAAGCCTCCAGCGTCCTCACGTCCACATCTGCCCATTGCTTTGGAGAGCACAAATGACAGAACACTCATCTCAGCTGACAAATGTCATTTCTTGCAGATTGCTACACCCGCGCTGACAATATAGAACTCTACAGATCTAACTTTAAGTTAAAAAAGTTCTTTATTAGATTTCTACAACAATGCAAGGTAAAAATGTACAAATGCCAACTTGCGTTAACAAGAATTAATTTATTGCTAATCTCTACAACAACTCACTATACACAAAGATCAATTGAAGGTTAACAACTTAATTTATTGCATACTACTACAAGCGTACAGCCCATACATATATCAGTAGAAAAATATCAATATGCCTCTCTAATTAGCCCTATGCCAATAACTCAATAAACAGCATATTTAATAATTCAATAAACACGTATTTAAATAGAAAATTCAATATTTAATAACTCAATAAACATATTTAAACAGAAGAAAGACATTTATAACCACCACAATATAGATATAAATATAGATTTAATATTAGATATGACATAGATACATACAACAAACCTATCTATAAGCAACCATACCAATCTACCTATCCATACAACTAAATCAATACAAATATATAGCTGTACATCTCAACACATATGTAAATATAGTTACACCTAGAAATAGATCAATATACACATAAAAATATAAAAATAGACATATATACCTAACCAAATACTACTATACCTATTTAAGTAGCCATCTACCTATAACTACATCAATAGAAATAGATACCTAGAAAACAGTATACATAGGAAACAGAACTTAACACAGATATAACAACATACATATATATACTTAGATAGACACATATATATAATTACAAACATATATGTATATATATACATAGCATACATCCATAAATATAACAATATACATATACAGATATGCCTATACAAATAGCAACCTACATATAAATATCCATGTGATGATCACTATCTTATGAGCAAGTCAATACATCTTTAAACAGAGCTACAAGAAGAGGGATTCCAGCCGCCCCATCATCAAAGGCTCTCCCTCGGTCTCTTCCTCCCGTGCAGAGCAGCTCTCCTGGACGGGGACAGCAGATGGGACACGTGGCAAGCAAAGGGAACACCGGGTCAGGATCGGGACGTTTCCCTTGGCAGCAGCTGCGCTTCCATGAGGGAAGAGAAATCTCAGAGCCTCCCCAGGAGGGTTAGAAAGAAAAAGCAGGCCCAGCGGGCCAGGCTGTGGCGAGCACAGCCGCGGCGGGACCGTCCCGCAGCCCCCGGCAGCGCGGCACAGCCGGCACCGCTGCCGGGCCCTGCCGGCACAGCTGCCTTGCCCAAGGACAGCCCCTGTGCCGCCCGGGGCAGCCGCGCTCAGCGGCCCCAGCACGGGCAGGGCCCGCTCCTGCCCAGCCGGCCAGTGCCCGCGGCCAAAGCCCACGCCACCCTCACGCCCACCCTGCCTCAGCGGCCCTGGGGCCTCACCCAGGGTCTCGGGCGGCAGCAGCAGGTCCGTATTCGCTGCTCTTGCTGTGGCCTTCCGCTTCTCCCTGCTGGTTCTCGTCACTCTTCTGCTCTTCTCAAGGTCTTCAAGGCAGCTGTGGCAAAAGTGGAGGCTCTGGAATTGGTTCCAAGGGCTGGCAGAGCCGCAGTCCCGGACCCCTCCGTGCTCCCTGCTGGCCCCCTCCATCCCCTCAGCCCTGCCAGGCCCTTGGCAAACGCACAGCTGCCTTCAGTTTCTTCAGACCCCCACAGTCCTCTCACGCCCCTCAGTCCCGTCAGATCCATCCTGTCCCCTTAGACTTGCCACCCCCCTCAGCCTGTGCCACTTCCCTGTTACCTCAGTGCCACTTCGCCCTCTGCTCCCCCAAACCCCCCAGTCCCACCAGCACCTCAAGGTCACCGTCCTTTCAGTGTCACTGCCTCCTCAGCGCCCTCAGCCCCCTCTGTCTCACCGTCCTCCAGCAGCTCCTCAGGGCACAGTGCCTGCGGCCACCGGCAGCTCCCACCGCTCCAGGGACACCGGGGCTGCAGCTGCTGCTCCGCCCGGCCCGGCCGCCAGCTCGGAGCCAGCACAGGAAGAGGGGACAGAGGGGGCACAGGGGGAAAAACAAGAGATTAAAAAGGTGGCTGAGGGCAGAAAGAGCTTAGAGTGCAGCCTAGGCCTATATAAACATCAATCTATGTATCTAAACATCCAAATCTCTCTAACTATATAACTATGTACATTTATAAATACAACTTATATATATATAAATTTTTCTCTACACATAATATAAATATAACTGCAAATCTGTAACTCTAACTGCCTATGTATAAATATAATTCCATCATATCTATAACTATATAAATTTACAGAGATCTATAAATACATGCACCTATAAACACAACTGTGTAAATCTATAAATCATATATGTAACTAATAAGTAGAGTATAAATACTATAACTAACTATATGGATATATAACTATAACTATAGACATCTATAAATCTATCTACAAACAGAGGGATTCCACCTGCCCGATGGTCACAGGCTCTCCCTCGGTCCCTTCCTCCCACGCAGGGCAGCCCTCCTGGAGAGGTAGATCAGATGGATATCTGGGAAGCAAAAGGAACACTGAGTCAATATAGGCCTTCAGGCATCTCTCCTTTTGGAAGACATTGCCTTTCTATCAAAGACTGTAAAAGGTGACCTGAAAGGCAGACTCTCACTTGGGAGTTTGAAGGCTGCTCTTTAAAGAGCAGGGAGCATTCCAAGTTTTCAAAACCTCCAAAGGTTTGAAGTCTCCCAATAAAGTCTCAGCACCCGCAGTGCAAATGGCACCAAGGAGAGCTTGAAGCACAGACAGTCCCAGCTCCCACACAGAAGCCCAGCCTTGTTCCTCCTCTGTGCTGACACAGACACCTCAGTCCTCACTGAAACGGCTGAAGCTGAAGGGTGCTGGGAGCTGGGTTATGAACCAGCTCCATTACCTGGGACCTACAAACTGCCCTCTGCAGTGAGCAACAGCGGCTTCAACTCGACCATCAGCTCTGGCAGGAAGAGCTGGGAGGGAAAGAGCTCCCCATGAGGCCTGCAGGCTGCACCAGCCTTGCTCAAGAATGCAGATCCAAGGTGCTCTCTCTCTCCTGTTAGTTCTCGCTAATTTGGGGTAAGTTAAGTTTTTCCTTTCCAAATCATAAATCCTTGTGGTTTATGATTTGTTTGGCCTCTGAGCTTCTGCTGCTTGTATTTTTAACGTGGCTAACTAGTGCTACCAGCAGATTGGTCCTACATTGATTTAATGTGCTGAGACAAAAAGCTCAGACTTCTACATTGACTTTTTGCTGGGGTTTTGCTCTCTTGCTTCAAGAGTCACTCAGTGTTGCCTCCAGAGCACTGTCACCCTGCAGCAAACTCATCCACAGACTTCAGCTCAAAATTGGGACACCCGGGTTGGTGACCCAACTCCCACAGGGTCAGGGTTATTCACGGCTCTCTGGCCACAGCACAGCACTCAGTGTCAGTGCCTCTGGAGAAGCGTGGAGGGCAGGGCTCGGGGAGGCTGTGCCAGGGCAGGATTTGAACGAAAGGCACCAGGGAGCAGCAACCCTGCAGACAGGAACTCAACTCTTCTCATCTCCCTTCCTGCCAGAGGCAGGCTCAGAGCAGCCGCCTCAGAGCTCTCGAAACCCGTGTGGGCTCTCTCCTTACCAGGCTCCTCGGGCTCTGGGGAACTGTTCCTGCAGCTCTCGGTGCCAGGCGAAGCTCCCTCTGCTGCAGCCCTGTTCCCAGCCTCCCCTCCTGAAGACTCGGCAGCAACATTAGCATTCCCCTTGAAAGAAAACCAGAAAGAAAGAAACCCAAAGATCACTCACTGTTTTCTTGGAATCACATCAGCGATACAACACCTCCTCTTCTCCACTCCCAACAGGAGGGGAATGCTGCCCAAACCATTCACGTGACAAGTGTTTGAAACTCGGGATTCGTGTGGCCAAGGTGCTACTGAAGCTCTTACAAAATGACCTTGGAAGCAAACCATGAACTCAGAAAACCAGGAGACACCAAGGGAGGGGACGTGCCCTCACACCCTGAGCCTGGCTTCTCCCACCAGCTGTAAGAAATCAGCCAGCAGGAAGCCAGGGGCCCTCCTGCTTCCCAACACGGCCGTCGGCAGGGGCAGAGCTCGCTGCCAGCACTGCCCAGGGCTGGCTGCTGCAAACCCGCACGCAAAGCACACGTTTCTGCCTGGCTCTCTCAGCACCCCCACCCAGCCACTCAGACCATCAACAACAAAGCGGTGCTTTCTGGAGCCCTCTGCTGCTGCCCCATATGGATGATCCAAGCAAACATTTATGGACCTAGGGTGTTTCCAGGATCCAGTGGCAAAAATCTTTCAAGCTGGAGGGTAGAAAAAAACCACCAACCCAAAAGACAAGAAAAGCCTGACCAGCAAGTTGTGTTTCCTAATTCCACTGAGGAAGCAAATGCCCAAGATTAAGCACCTGCAAGTTTCCTTTAAACAGAAAGGTATTCTCACTATGACCACTTCCAGAATATTCATCTCCTCTGCAACAGCCTGTCCACCAGAATCCTAAAGATTCTAAAGATGGTTCAGAGCCTGCAATGTTTCCTTTTGCTAAGGAATAAAATGCCTTTGAAAACTGCTGTGTGGGAGTTTACAGAAGACAGAAGACATCACACTTGAGAAGAAGATATTGGTAAATCCAAAAAGCCCCACTCCCCACCTTGAGTCTGCCCTTCCTCAACCAGAAATGTACTGCAGGCAGTGGGGCTGCACATGAATAGAAAGAGAGACATTCTCTGGCCAACATGTAGAACAACCTGCAAAAAGGCCTGTGCCAACACAGACACTCCAGGCAAGCCTGGGAAGAGGCAAGAGTTAAGAGAAACGGGATTCCTAATCCCAAGACTGCATCTGTCAAACAGAAGGAGCAGAAAGCTGCAGCTCCAGCCCATCCCCAAGCACGGCTCTGGCAGCGCCTGCACGCTCGGCACGGCTCACACAGCAGCAGCAGCAGCAGCTGCAGCCCAGCCCTTGCTTGGCCTTGGCCTTCCCAGCCAAAACAGGCAGAGCCCACGTCTGCTGCTCTAACAGAGGCACCTCTCGCATGCCCCTCCCTGCAGGGGACACTTTGCCTTCAGTGGCAATTCTCCCCCCCACACCCTTCTCTTCTTTCCCACCACACAGAGCCTCTTAGAACCTACAGAGCATCACCACAAAGGCCCCTGCACCAGGGATTCTTCCCAGCAAAAGGAGCACCCAAACCTGGCCACCACAGGCTCACACCTCTCATCCTCACTAAGGGGGGAGGGAAACTTTCTCATCCCTCTTCTTTTAGAAGTCTTGCTTGAACAACAAGAATTCAGTCACTAAATAATCATGAAATCAGTTCAACTAAAGAAGCCTTTGCAGCAACGTTCAAAAGCTCTCAGCCCAGCCCCTTCATACCCACCCAATGGAGTTACCTGAGCAAAGGGAGACCTTTCAGCCATGGATCTCCTGATCTCCCGAATCATTTGCTCGACTTGAAGGCCCAGATCCACTGAAGGCAATTCTTCTTGCCCAGGTGCATTTTGTGACCCGCTGGAGGCCGTCGATGCTGCACAAGCAGCGCTGCCAGGTGGAGCACGGGAGGCTGAACTGCCCGGTGTGGCTGCAGGAATCCAAACACACTGGTCAGGCTCCAGAATGTGGCTTTGGAGACAGAGCTCTATTGCTGCCTTGCAGCAAACATCACAGGAAGCACACAGGAAAACCAGACAGAGACTCTTTTGGTTTTCCAGGTCCCCCTCCCTTGTAGGTTTGACAATTTCTATCTGAGAATGACAGAGCGTTGTGGGGAAATACTTCAAACGGTCACTTTTCATGACCTTTGGGAAAAGCAAGGGCAGTAGAACACTTTTCCTACCTGATGGCTTGCAGGCTGGGGACTGCTGCTCCGTTTGGAGCTGCTGGAAGCTGCACGGCGGGATCCTGAGCAGCTCCCGCCCGGCCGGAGGCGGCCGCTCCGTGGGGGGCTGCTGGAAAGCCCAGGGCGGGAGCCCGGCCGGCGGCGGCTGCAGCCCGTACAGCTCCTGGAGGCGGCTGGGCCCCTCCCGCCTGACCGGCAGCAGCGGCTCCCCGTAGAGCCCGAGGAGCTCGCAGCGCGGGATCCTGGGCACCTCCCGCTCGGCAGGCAGCGGCCGCTCCCCGTACAGCTCCTGGAAGCGGCTGGGCGCGTCCCGCCGGGCCGGCTGCAGCCGGTCCCTGTGGAGGAGGTGGAAGCCACAGGGCGGGCGCCGGGCCAGGAGCGGCCGCTCTCTGGGGGGCTGCTGGAAGCGGCTGGGCCGGCGGCTGCGCAGCTCCCGCCCGTCCGGCAGCGTCCGCTCCCTGTGCAGGAGCAAGAAGCCGCTGGGCGGCCGCCCCGCCGGCAGCGGCGGCCGCTCCCGAGGCAGCGGCTGGAACCGCCCGCGCCCCTCCGGCCCCGCCGGCCGCGGCCGCTGCCGGGGGCGCTGCTGGGAGCCGCTGGGCGAGCGCCTGCGCCGCTCCGGCCCGGGCGCCAGGCGGTGCTTGTTGGCCGTGCTCCGGCGCCTGATGCGCAGCAGGAGGTGGGGGCGGTCGCGGCGAAACCAGGGGTTGCTGTAGTGGAGCCAGGCCCCGGCATCGCCCGGCACAGCCGCGCCAGCCCGGCCCGGCACCTTGGAGAAGCCGTAGCGGTTCAGCTGGCGCACGACGCTGCGGAACTGCGTGGCTCTGAAGGTGCGCGGGGCCGGCCCCTGGACGCCGGGCGGGCTGAGCAGCTCCTGCTCAAAGAGGGCGCGGTCGATGAGCAGCCCCCGGCCCTGGGTGTCCCAGCGCACGGAGCGGACGCGGGGGCTGTTGGCCAGGCGCCACAGCTTGGCGGGGAAGGTGCTGGCATCGAGCCCGGCGGGCAGCGGCAGCTCGGCCATCGCGCCTGTCGCCCACTGGCGCCGCAACGGCCGCAGCGCAACGGCCGCAGCTGCAGCGGCGGCGCGCGGCCTGAGGGGGGCGCTGCGCTCGGCCCCGCGCGGGAACGAGCGGCACAAAGCCGGGGCTGCGGGCACAGCGCGGGCGGGGCGGCTCCCGGGGCGCTGCCCGGGCACGGCACGGAGCGGCACGGGGCAAACCCTTGCTTCCTCTGCCTGCAATCGGCCTTCTGCCTTTGCTTCGCAGCACGACCCCAAAGCACCAAGGCAAGCGCAGCAAATTTCAGAAAGGCTCCAAACTGAGGAATGCCATGGGAAACTGTTCCTATGTGTCAAGTGACAGCCGCATCTCTCTGTGTTCTGCATGGCTGAAGGGAGGGAGGGAGGAAAAAGATCTTCGACTGAGTAGCTTCACTCTTTTGCTTGGGGTTGCTAACAGAGTTCCCTACTTCAAAGCAGACTGGTCCAACAGGACCAGGGGAAATGATGGAAAGCAGAGACTTGAGGACTTGCTTTTTGCCTCTTTTCCAGCTAACTGCCTGGTTCTGTCTCACTGTCTCTGCCTGTCTTGGGCACATTTGGCCCATTTCTCATTCTTTGGAGTCAGAAGCAGCAACAGCACGGGGCAGCAATTTTGTCAGCGTTGCCATCAAAGCTTAAATCCTGCACCGTGGATGGATGTTGCTTTCCCCAAGGGATTAATGACCTAGAGTTGTAGTGAACTCACGCTGGTGTCTCTCCAAGAGATTTTGCCTTTTTCTTTCCTCAGGAATCATTTCTTCTCTTCTTTTTTTCCCCCAGTCTGGGGAGAGTTCCAATGCAAAATCCCTCCTGCAGCCAAGTCTTCTCAATGGAGACTAACCAAGGTGATCTTCCAATCCTCTCTGCTTAGTGTCACTTGTTATTTTAAATTCTCTCTGGAACTGGAAACATTTTTCTGTTTGTAGCAGGAAAAAAATAGACCTAATTCTTCCATCTCTTTAATTCATGCCCTTTTTTTTTTATGTCTCTACATCATTTAACCCTGCGGGCTCATGTGAGTATGTTTGGTGCTGTGGCATAAGCTCATCCCACACACAGAGGGGATGTTCTCCTTACATCCAGCTTGTCTTGAGTTCCAGCTAACACTGCCTTCTCTTGGCCTCCTTCCAGGTCCCTTTGTGAGGAGCCCTGCCCTATGGGTGACCCAAGGATTGTTGGTCTCACCACATTCTGGAATAGTCTTTTGCACTGAGTGGTTTAGAGATGCCCTGTCATCTCTTCCTCTGTGTGCTGGCTTTCTCAGAAAAATTGAAACCCACTACCTAGAAAATCTCTTCCCAATTCATCTTCAACAGCTTAAAACAGTACCTGAATTACGAATGATCCACCTCGGTGGGATGGGGTTTGTCTTTCTTTAAGCGCAGTGTAACAACTCTTGTAAAAATTATCCCAGCGACCGAATTGCAAGAACATTTCTAAGGAATAGGCAAAAAGGAGAAGACAGGAGTTCAGAAAAGAAGGGACATCTTTCCCCATGTTTCATTTGTCTATGCACTGCTTCATCCAGAAAAGCCTCTTTTTGAAGATCTCCTCTGTAATCTCTGTGAGTTCTGAGAAACACACGGACACTGGACCTGTGCCCTACTAGAGATGAGGAAGCAGGTGGCTGAAGAGCGGATTGTCCACTGGAATGTTTAGTCACCCCTGCAGGATGGTTATGGTTGCATTGACTTTTCCACAGTACTCTGTGGCTAAGAATGAGAAGTTACCCTTAGCTGTGTTTTAAGGATACTGAAACTTGAAAAGAAGTGTGCTTATCTTGTGTCTGGCAGCATGACTCATTCCCAATTTTCTGCCCTACTGGTAGAATTTAATGTCAGTTACAAACACCACAAGGCAAATAATGGATATTATATTTCAGTGTTTGGGCCAAAAATTGGTTTAATAATTAACAACAGAAAAGGTTGTTAATTTTTAGGAAAGAAAAATCCTTAAAACTGTGGTATGTGGTTTTAGATTAAGATTTTTCTCTTAAAATTAATCCTTTCCCCTTTAGAAGTAATTTGTAGAGAACATCACTCAATGTACAGGCCTGATGACTTTAAGCATTGTTGCTGTTCCATAGCTTTCCTTTTTCCCTACATGGCACTGTAGCTTTTGAATCACAATTTCTACCACTTTGAAAATGCAGTTTTAATGTTTTTCCTACTGGTGACTACTTACCAGTTCCAAGTTACAGAGCAGTCAGTTCTGAAAGCAAAATATGCCTTATGTAAATCCATTTTTTCACTAGTCTCCTGGTGTTACAGGGGCAACAGGGGCAACGTTCAAGCAGTCTAAACTGACTTATTTTTGAGAAGCTGTTAGAAATGATAAATCTGTTCAGTATATCTGCAATACATTAGTGTGTGTTTCAGGTGAAACTGTCCTTTGTGCTCTTCTGCTAGCATGTAGGATCTCCTTGCAGCGTAGGAAGACACAATTTTCACTTTCTGATTGGCACACAGCTGTGTCATTGCCTTCACCTTTCCATCTCAGATGCTCAGACAGTTCTTCCTCCAACACCTGCGACAGCAATGTCCCTTAAGGTGATGCAGACATGGTGGGCATGCAGCAGCCAAGCCGTTCCTGATCTTCTGGGAACTAACTGCTGGTGCTGAACCCATCCTTTGCTGTTTACTTCTCTACTGTACTTGTGGCAAAGGCTGTTCCTGCCAGTGTTGTAGGTGACTTGGTCTAAGCACAGCACCATGAAGAGTAGAAGCTGAAGAAATAAATGTACATTTTTCTGACCAATTTACCTGGAGTTTGTATTTGGACTTAGATTGCTGATAAAAGTGAGAACTTCCTGGGAAACAAGTAATAAGTCAGTGAATTTAGCATGTATTTCTTGGGTTCCTTGACTACAGAATGGGGAAGAGAATCTTCATGCCTTTCTTCCTCCTTACAGATGTGGTTTTAACGCAGTATACGAACACGTAGACCCCAAGTTTTACATAACTAACAATATTTGCATAGGAGGTAGAATCCCATCAGGCAAAGTGAATCTTACTGCAACAGCAGGTACAGAGCATCCACGCTTTTGAGTCCAGTGAATTCAAAACCCAGGTTTTGAAACCTGCTCACCAACACTGAGGGGGCCACCTTAGTCCCTGGACTTTAGAGGGTAAGAAGAGAGAACATAAAGTCTTTTATACAAAAAACCGGAAGCACAAAGCAAGAATTCATGGTAACTGCCCTGAAACTGCACCTTAGTTTTGGGATGAACTTGGTCTGAAATGGTTCTTTGCTGAACTTCACAAGCAGCTTCTGCCTCTTTGTGTTTGCTCACTTGGGTTTGTTTGTCTGCAAACAGCATCTCCGGTTGTTCTAGTGCTGCTCCCCCCCGACTAAAATCTCTCTGCACATTCTGCAGCCTCCACTGAATATCTGCATGAACTGTTTTGTGTGATGCGTGCACAAGTCTTGTCAAACGTGAAGCTGTGATGGCCTGGTTTGGGTAACCCTGTCTCCTGGACATGCTGCTCAGGTGTGCCAGGATGGTTATCCTCCCTCAAGTGAGCTGAGCTAGTGGAAGCACTCCAGGGACGTTTAAGAGCGCAGGTACCTCAGGAGGAAGAAATTCTCATCGTCTGTGCCCATTCAGGCTGGCTGTGACTGTGCCGAGGGGAAATGGCATTTGTTACCTGAGTAGCTCCAGGAGGACTAAAGGTCATGCTGAAATACTCTGCTGAGGACTGTGGCAAAGGAACAAAACTGGGATTAAGGGGAGTTTTCAGTAATAATTGCGTCTCGTTCTGGCTGCTGTCACAGGTAGTTTAGTCACTGGCTAAGGTAGCTCAGAAGTGATTTTGGAATACTGCTGTTGGACTTTAAATGGTATGGACTCTTCCTCATCCAGATGTGTGGCTGTGAGCCTGTGTGTTTATCAGTGACACACAAGCTGAGAGAGGCAGACAAATTCTGCAGGGCTCTTGGGGTTCAGGTGCCCTCCTGCATCCTTCTGCTTGCTGGAAAAGCTTCTTGCCAAGCAATGGAAGAAATATCTCCCTCTTCTTGTCCAGGAGTATCATCTCGGCCCCCTGCAGCTTGCAGCTCATGTCAAGGGAAGTACTGGGGACCTGGACATCTCATAGACTCAAAACTCACCTCATATGTTTGCTGTGTCCTTCAGTAAAGGATGTCTTCTTACCAGAAGAACTTGAAGACATTCGAGACCTAAGCCAAAGTAAAAGAAAAGAAAGAAATTAAAGCATCTGCTGTCGGCATTTAGGATCAAGAAAATGCAAATATTTGCAAAAGGTTCAAGTGAAGAAATGAAGAGACAAAGTAGGGTTTACTCTATTAAAGCTAGGGATATAAGTCTACCTGCTTATGCACCCAACTGCTTTCCAGGTATGCACCTGCCAGGGATTTTACCTTTCTGTATGCTGTAGGTCTCAGGCTAAAAGCATCAACAGGCAAACCCAACCAGGCCAAACTAACCAACCAACCCACCAAAAAAACTCCACAAAAATCCCCAACCCGAAACTAAACTGAACTAAACTAAACTAACAAAAAACCCCCCCAAACACCAATCCCCCACCAAACCAAAAAAAAAGTAGGTGGAGAAACTTGTTCCCATAATGTCACTCCTTTGACACAAGACAGTTTAGACCTCTTTTGGAATGTAAAAGAAAACCATACATTCTAGGTAGCAAGATTCAATGTTCACTGAATAAATAAGAAGGACATTTTAGTGTCGGGAGAATTTGACCCTTACTCTTCAGCAAACAAATTGGTACCTTACTTTCCTGGAAACATCACTTCTGTTTATGGTATTACAGTCACTCCTGACTCGGCCAAATAACAGCTCCTTGTCTGCTGACGAATACAGCCACGATTCTCAGGTATTTCGGTGTGTGGAGATCAGCAGCAGGTGAAAAGGAGCACAAGCTATCTCCTCTGAGCTCCTGCTGTTTATGGGAACAGATACAGGCCTCGGGGATGTTTGCTAAAACACTGCACTCCAGCAATCAAACTCCACACATTCAGAGTGCTGAGTGCTGAGGCACACTCAGCACTCCCTGGCACCAGCTGAGGACTGCGTGCTTCTGTGAAGCCAACACACAAAATTACCCCTGGGTTAAGGTCAAAGCAATGGCATTGTTTAAGAATTAGACAAATTTATCGGACAACATTATTTTGATGACAGAATGTAAATTTATTTTTTGCAGACAGCACAGCAGATTTTTTGGAAATTGCAATCAAATATGTCTGTTGTAGGCAAACTAGAATGCAAGGCTGATTGCTTCATTCTGAGATTTAGATCTTAACTGTATTTGTGCTGGACAAACAATAGGATATACTATGACAAGGAGAAAGAGGTGAAAATGCTTTGAGAAAGGAGGAGCATGAGCCATCTTAGCATGAAAAGCAGGGGTCTGTGCTTGCTGGGCTCTCACACAGGCCCAGCTTTCTGCCCCATGGCCAGTCTGATTCTAGTTATGAACCCCGTGGAGAGCAAGAACTGTCCTGACTTAAGCAGTGGAAAAGGGAATGTGCTTGCTTGGGTAAATTGATGGTTTTCTAGTAAATCTTTGTCTGACCATGAAAGAATAAGGGAAGAGACAAAAATTTCATAACACCATTTGAAAGAGCTGGGAAAAAAGGAACGGTGGAGTTGTTCTCTTCCTCTGGTCTGAAATCAACAATAGTTTTCAAAGTCTGATGCCCAAAAACTGGGCAAGAAAGCAGTACTCCGTAGTATAAGGCCTATAGAGCAGGTATTTGTTTATCGGACACCGGGAGTGAGGGGAGTAACTCCACCACAAACTCACTCCATTCTTCGCACACTACTAGATTTTATACTTTTTTTCCTTAATATGCACATTATACTTTCCTAACCTTCATGTTGCAACATGTTTTCTAATCGCGTGATGATGTCAGCCCTTGCAGCACATGCACAGTCTCTGCACGAGGTGGTGGTCAGCCTCCTGGTGGTCGTTTCTGATGAAGGCTCCTAAGTCTTCCTGAACTTTTCACCCCTGCTTCCTGCACATGCTCTCTAAGGTTGCCGGCTCAAATAGCCAGTGGTTAGCTTTTGCAGTTAGCCTGTTCTGCTAAATGTGCTGATTTCTAGAAAGGGCTTCCTTCCCATACCCTCTTACAAAGGAACTACTTCTTTCTGCATAGCTACAGCTTTTTGCAGAGCTCAAGCATTATCTTGTTGCCTAGGCACCAGTAGGCTGGCTTTGCTAGTGCTGAACAACCAATGTGACAGAACTTCTATTGCAGGGACATCTGATTTCATTCTACTCTTTGTTTCCTTCCAAAGCGCAGCCATGGCTGAAGGAGGAACCAAGGGAGTTGTCTTGGATCCTACACCCCAAACAGGGCCACTCGTGGTCTTGTCCGGATTCTAAATACTGAAAGGTAAAGACACGTTCCTTGAATGAAGGGATGCACAGATCCCACTGATGGTAATGCCTGGTTAAGGAGCAGACCCGTAGAACATTTGGTCAGAAGGGTCATTCTAGCGGGTTGAGTTCGAAACCAGGCAGAAACACCAATTAAATGTAGTGGTTTTGGTTCAAAATATTCATTACTTACTTGTTTTCCTTCTGTGAGATAAGAATTAGGAGAAAAGCAAAGCAGGCACAAACCTTAAACAGTTGCAGTACAATGAAAGAGTTTTATTACTAATAGAATTAAAAGTAAAGAGACAATAACAAAACAAAATTAAAGCAAATCCCCCCCCCCTCCAGCCAGCACTTCTCTCCTTTTACCTAGCTCACACAAGGGATAACAGAACATGGGATGTTAGTCAGTGTTCCAGTTCTTGAAAAGTCTCTCTCTTATGCTTAAGGGAAAAAAAGGTTTTTCCTTCAGTTGCACGTGGTTCCCAAACTGCCACTAACAGCAGATCCGCCCGGAAACAAACAATCTGCTGTGTGTAGAACATCTCTCCCATGAAAAATCTCACAGTTCCTTCACACTGCAAAACATGGGCCATCACATGGGGTTATTCATCTTTTTAAGGATAAGTTCTTTTGACCTGCACACAAAGGCTTTTCTTCGCCACAAGTCTCTAACAGCCTCTTACTACTATAAAGCCTGGCATCGGCATTCTTCACAATCTTCACAGGCACACGGAGATACTCCATCCCCCCATGTTCTTCAAATGGATTAAAGAGACGAACAGTTTGTGGTATTACAGTTTCTTACCACGGCATGCAAGAAGGTTTCTTTTAAGCTGCGCGCCAGAATCGCGGCACCGCCCTCTTTTCTCCCGTCGCCATTTCCAGCTCCGTCCCACGGGACTCACTTCTCTTTCTCTCTGACTCTGACGCCGCCATGCTGAAGGGTGTTCTTGTTCGGCCTTTACGGTGGGGAAAGCCTCGCTCCCTTTGTGCTGCTGGCTGCGTGGTGTCTTCTTCAGTTCAGCACGAAGTGTGCTGGCTGCAGACAGGAGGCTCTGCCGGCTCCCGCTGACTCCGCCGGCTCCGCATGGAGAGGAGGGACCCGCCGGTCCCCAGAAGCCGCGCTGGATGGGTTTAGCTGTGAGCAGTCCATGGCTGGGTTTAGCTGCCTGTGGCTCTGAGGCAGTCCCCCCCAGCCACCCAGGGTCCGTGCCACAGCGTTGGGAGAGGGGGAAAGGGGCAGTGGCCCCGGCCCGGCCCGGCGGGGCCGGGAGGCTCCGGAGCCCCCACCTTCCAGCAGGCGAGCTCCGACCAAAAGGGGAAGTCCCGCCTTTCTGTGCGGTTTAAATATGTAAATTGTGAGAAGCGTAATTGGTCTTAAAGACTGTCCATCAACTCAGGGTCAACCCAATACAGTCATCTAGAGGGCAACTTTGGCTCAGGGCCTGTTGCTGAGGCCTCAGTCCTTCAGTGCTTTGTGGTGCAAATGAATGCCCTGGAGGGCTGGAAAGGAACAAGTCCCTCTTTAGCACAGTGCAGACAGGGAAGGGGATTAGCCCTGCCAGGCCGGGCTGGGGCCAAGAGCAGAAGGCCGGCACGCTGCGTTTGCCCACAGGCAGCCGTGCAGAGCAAGGAGGCCGCTCCTGCCCAGGGGCTGAGGTGCCCGAAGCTGCCTCCCTGCTGCGCAGCTCTGCGGGGCCCGTGGTGCGCAGCGTCCTGGGCAGCCAGGGCAGCCCAGCTGCCTTGGAGCACCAGGCGCGTCCCAGAGAAGCTGCGGCCCTCTGCTTTGGAACTATTTCTCCCAGTAGTTCTTCCGACTTCTTCTTTGGACTATTTCTCCGAGTCTTGTCATTAATCCATAGTTTCTGACGTGTTTTCCTTTCTTCTTGCAAATTTAAGACATCTTTTTGAGAGAAGTCACTGACGGAGCTTCTGCTGCGGGTGGTGCTTTAGTCTGCAGGTCAGGGCAGGTGATTTTAACCAAGGATGGAGTCCAAAGGTAACGTTCCAGTTTTGCCAAGTCAATAAAACCATTTACAATGGCGGTACTGATGCTGAGCAGCTTTCCTAGTTTTTGGGAAGTTGCAACCTTAAAAAACCCCACAGGTTTTCCTACCTGAGGATACCAGCAGTAGTAAGATGCCAATTCTTTGCACCTCTTTTGTGTATCCTTGGTGCTTTTAAGAGTTCCTCAGTCCTCAGCAGGAAAGAAAGCACGTGTGATAATGTACGTGATTTGAGAGCTGTGTGTTGTGCCTTGCCACATCAGCGTTCGTGACAAGCTGGACACCCCACTCGTAGGTCTGCCGAGTTGAATTCACCCTAATTGTGTGCAAACAGCAGCCCAGAGATGCCGAGAAGAGCAAGGACGGTGGGTGGGTGGGTGTGCACGGACACAGCCGTGGGCTGATTGCTGTGTGGGCAGAAGGCTTTGGACAGCAGTACATCTTCACTCTCCCAAGTTGGAAGAATATTTCAAATCTACATGAAATGAAAATATTTCTCAAAATTTCTCAAAATGTATCAAATAATACATATTAATTTATCATAAATTCAATTTATCTTATCTAGTATGATATACGATGTATTTTAATAGATATAATAAATAGAATATGTCATATTTATACTTGATCTTTTCCTAAGCCATAGCCTGTGGGGCTTATAGACCATCTCCTAGCAGTGCTACAGTTTTGCCTTCTGGTCCTACTTATTATAGCATCGTTTCCCCTGCGAGTTCCTTCAGGGAACTTCACTCCAAGGGCTTCCATCACTTCAGCACTTGTGAGAACTTGTTGCTTCCCAGTTCTCCAGCATCCTTCTGGATTTTGGAGCATTTCAGCACTTGGGTCAATGGCCCTTCCCTCATCCCTGCCCTGCAGCAGTTAGAGTCACCGTTCCCTCGCCCTTGCTCCAGACCCTTTGCCAAAGTGCTGCCAAAGGCAGCGCAGCTGGCTCAGGATCCCTGGTTGCTGCTGCTCTCCAGGATGAGCTTCGGAGGGACACTTGGAGCGCTCCCTAAAGAGCTCCCGGTGGGATGGGGGTGGATTTCTCCTCCCCGGGTGGCTCCTGGTTGCAGTTCTACGTTCAGGGTGATGCCTTTTCCTGGTTCTAAAACCAAGAGTCATACACGGTTAGAAGGGGAAAAGGGATTTTACCTTGGTACTTATTTTAAGGATCCTTAGGTGCACACGTCCAGGTCATATGCATCGAGAATTACAGCAGTGGAAAAACTCAATTGGCAAGTACAGGGACAACCCAGAGAGAGAAGCTGTGCGTGTAGAAATGGGACCCTCAAAACCCAGATTTGCAAGATTTGTCAAGAGACATCCATGACATGGGTTCAAGCCCTGCCCATAGCCTTGCTGAGAGTCTGCATACAGCCAAGGAGAAGGGACAACATCAGTCCCTATGAAATATTATATGGCAGGCCATACCAGGTTCCACATATCCCAGAGGAAATTCATATGAGAAGTAAAAATGATTTGCAAAAGTATTTAATGGCTCTGAGTTCCACTTTGCAGAAGCTCCAGAGATTCGTCGTGTTCTCCAAACCAATAGGATTGGACACAGCTGCTCACCCATTCCAGCCTGGAGACTGGGTCTACATCAAGTGCTGGGACAGCGACCCCTTGCAAGCCAAGTGGAAGGGACCATTCCAAGTTTTGCTGGCCACTTTTACTGCGGTCAAGGTTGCTGGCAAGGGACCGTGGATTCACTACTCCAGGGTGAGGAAAGCTTCTGCTCCCAAAATCACCAAGAAGACAGAGACTGATTCAAATCAGAAAGATGCAGCTTAAACTGTTTTTTACGTGTTTGCTGTTTGCCCAACTGGTAACCATGGTTCAAGGTTCACCCCATGATTTGCATAAGATTGTGGTCCAAAATGTGTCCAAAATTCTTAATAAGAGCGATTGCTAGATCTGTACTCAGTTACCACCCCTAGATGGGAAGGGTCATTGGCCATTGATTGGCATTTTAATGGAAGAGAACCGCACTGAAACGTGGGAACCAATGAATAGCACCCTTCTGCCCCCCATTACCCTGAGTGGCCTGGTAGAGCGTGCAAACTATAAGGCTCCTTGTGCAATTGTAAACGCCACAGGAAAAGCCATTCTTCCTTCATATTGTCATCAGACCCATTTCAGAGAAATAACAGACCCAAGAATTGCAGCAAAGATGAAATTGACAGGGCGGAGAGTGGCTCAGCCATTTGGGACGGGGTTGTATTGGATATGTGGTAATAAGGCCTGGAAAGTTATGGCCGTGAACAAAGACCAGGCTTGTGCTATTGGGGCTGTGGTCCCAAATATAACAATATTTGACCATCTTGAAAAACCAAAGGAGAAGAAAAAAAGATCTCTTAATCCCCTCATTGAAAGTCCCACACTTTTTCATAGCATAATCAGAGCCCTTGTACCCGCTTACAGAGTAGTTGCACTGGAGAGAGCAATTGTAAACATCTCGGCTGTCATTGAACGTGTTGAGCAGCATACTGCAGATGCAATTTCAGCCTTACAGGAGGAAGTTGACAGTCTGTCCCGTGCAGTTGTGCAAAACAGGGTAGCTCTCAATTTCATACTTGCTGCACAAGGAGGTGTATGTGCTATTGTCAATACCACTTGTTGTTCTTATGTGGACCAAAGTGGAAGAATTAAGAAAGATTTAGATGAAATTTGGAAGGGAACTCAAATTCTACATGAAGTAGCTTCTAGAAATAACACCTTAAAATTTGATCATGTTTTTGATACCCTCACCTCATGATTACCAAACTGAGCCTAGGTAAAAGAAATATTCATCATAGCTGTAATTGTAGTTATTTTCTGTGTAATTTCCTGTGGAGCAGCCGGTTGTGTAAACCGGTTCTGCGGGTAAAGAATAGAGTAGAGACTAGACAAGATAGAGTTTTGTTAGCCTCTAAAAGGGGGGGAAACGATGCCATGAAGATTTTTGCCTTTTCTTTCATACCCCTGTTATCCCTTTTTACAACTTCTGTATTCCTCGTGCTTTTTGCCTACATTCTTAGACTTGTTTGTCAAACTGAGAGACTAAACAGTTTAGAAGCTTTGTAGCTAGGGATCAGTGTGCCCCAGAGCCCAAGGTCCTCTCCAGAACACATTCTGTAAACCAAGATAGAACCATCCAGGGGAAGGTTCCTTAGAGAAGGGGGCTCACTTGAGCCTCTCATTGGGGAATCTTGCATAGATATGCTAATTAGTAAAACCTGTAATGTTATACCCGATGCTGGGGAGACACACACATGCTCAGCGGTGTGCATCTCGATGCATATGACCTGGACGTGTGCACCTAAGGATCCTTAAAATAAATACCAAGGTAAAATCCCTTGTCCCCTTCTAACCGTGTCTGACTCTTGATTTTAAGACCAGGAAAAGACATCAAGGGGAGTCCCGTTTTCTCAGCAGGCCTCTGCAGCGAGTCTGTAGCCAACGAGTGGCTCTGCTGCCATCCCAAATGTGCCGTTCCCTTGCCCAGCCTGGCTGCAGCTGGGGGGGATCTGCTGGGCATGGCTGGGGATTTTCATGGCCAAAATCCTCCAGCAGCATCCTGTTTACATCTGCCCAGTCCTTTGTACAGCACAAATCTACCCTTCTTGCAGTTTAAACATCGAAATTATTGCAGATTGCTACCCTTGCACTGCTAATGTACAAATACACAAAAAGCAATTTCAGTTTAAAAATGACATTTATTTTAAATTGCTGCCAATACGTGAACATAAAACTATCAACTGAAGTTTACAAACCTAATTTATTGTTACAATCATGCTATGTAAATAGATACAAATACCCACTTCAGTTAAAAAAAAGTAATTTACTGGAACCCTCTACTACCACTCACTACACACAAATATCAACTGAAGTTTAACAATTTAATTGATTACATAATTCTACAACTGTACGGCCCATATATGAATACAGAAATACAGATATCCCTCTCTAAAATAATCCCAGATCTCCAGAACTAAAAAAATAGAATTCTAGAGCTATACAATTCCATACATACTGAAATATAAGTAAATACATATAAAATCAGAAAAACATACAGATGTAAATATAGATATTAAATATTTCATGTGAGATATAACGAGACATCTATAATATGCACATATCAAATTCCTCTATAAATATGCAAATATCAATGTACTAATATAAAAATCATTCCAACCCCATCAATCGATCTATACAGGTACCCAACTGAACAAGTATGAAAATATAACTACAGATGTAAACAGATCGATATACATGCATCAATATACCCATACAAATAGATACACAGATGGAAATATCCCCATTCTTCGAACGCTCTTAGTCATACTCCACACATCTATAAATAGAATTAAATCAGGAGGGATTGCAGCCGCCGATGTTCCCAGGCTCTCCCTCGGTCTCTTCCTCCCGTGCAGAGCAGCTCTCCTGGACGGGGACAGCAGATGGGACACGTGGCAAGCAAAGGGAACACCGGGTCAGGATCGGGACGTTTCCCTTGGCAGCAGCTGCGCTTCCATCAGGCAAGAGAAATCTCAGCGCCTCCCCAGGAGGGTTAGAAAGAAAAAGCAGGCCCAGCGGGCCAGGCTGTGGCGAGCGCAGCCGCGGCGGGACCGTCCCGCAGCCCCCGGCAGCGCGGCACAGCCGGCACCGCTGCCGGGCCCTGCCGGCACAGCTGCCTTGCCCAAGGACAGCCCCTGTGCCGCCCGGGGCAGCCGCGCTCAGCGGCCCCAGCACGGGCAGGGCCCGCGGCCAAAGCCCACGCCACCGTTTGTGCCTGCAGCTCCCACCCTGTTTTTTGCTCCGCCACCGGTGGTTCCTGCCTGCTCTCTTTCTCTTTCTCACGCTCGGATGTGGGCAGCCGAGACCGCGGCTGAAAGCGCTGCTCGGCTGGGCCTGGCCGCCAGCCCAGCCCCCAGCACGGCCACAGGGCACAGAGGTGGCACAGCAGACAAGGCAATGGGGACAGAGGCAGCAGAGTGGGGATAGAGGTGACAAAGCAGCAGATGCCTTGACAGGTACCAAGAGACGTACCTAATTATCCATTGACACAGAGCATGTGAAAGAGCAGCCTCTAGAATGAAAACCTTAGCTTGATAGGTGTCACTATAAACATCTAGAAGCAGAACTAGAGGGAGAGGGGTTCCAGCTGCCCCATCTTCACAGCTTCTCCCTCGGCCCCTGTAGTGGTTTGGTCTAAAATACTCATTACTGTTTATCTTCTGTGAGATAAGAATTAGGAGAAATGCAAAGCAGGCACCAAACTTGAAAGAATATAAAGAAGTTTATTAACAGACCTAAAAGAAGGGGAAAAAAAATTATACCACCTTCAGAACTTTCCTCCTCCCTCCACCTTCCTCCCTTCTCCCACTGACAATGCAAAAAGACAACCCTTAAGATGTTCAGTCTGTTTACCACTGCCATATAACCTTGTTTAGTCCATTTAGAAAGAGAAGTCTCTTCTTGCTCACGCTGTGAAAACAGTATCACAACGAGACAGCCGCCCACTTCCAAATATTGTTCAGTCCATTTAGGAAGAGGAGTCTCTCTGCCTGCATGTGAGTCCCTTCCCCCGACTTGCAGCTTGTTCAAGGTCACACACAGATAGCAATTGGTTTTCCCGCGTTCGAGGGTCCACTCTTGAAGTTTTTTGGGGTACAATTTTAAGGTTGAGCCGTTCAGAAACAAAAACAGAGGCCCTTCTCCTTCCCTGGGAGCAAAGGGTCTTCCTCATCTTCATTGTTAGGACTATCTCTGGGAGCATCTCTAGGGACTGAGGTTTTCTCCTTTCCCATTTGGAGCAAAAGTCCTCATCTGGTCCATCTCTCCCTGTCCAAACTTCTCATGAAATTACAGCTGTGTCAGCATCTGCCTATCTCAGCGCAGGTGCTTTTGCTTATGAGTTGAACACTCCACCCCCCATATCTTCATGAAATTACAGCAGGATACTCTGATATATCATAGCTTCACAACAGAATTTCAGCTTTAAGCATCTCCTCTCTCTCTTCCCTAGGGTTTTCAGCTCTTCACAGCAATAAAAAGGGTTAATCTCACCTCAGCCTTGCAGCTTTGCAGCTGGAATGTTGAATTTTTCTCATCGCAGTGGAGAGGGGGGGAGAGCCGAGCCGCTCCGGCTGCCCACGGCAAGGCAGTGGGGGGGGTTCCACGGCTGGAACAGGTCCATCGGCTCCAGGATGGCCGTGGCCCGGCCCAGCCTGGCCCAAGCAGGGCCTGGCCGGGCCCGCTGGCCCCCACACGGGGCCCGCAGCCACCTGTGCCAGCAGCGGAAACGAGAGAGAGCTTGGGGGGGAGGTTTGCCTATTCTTAAGTGTGGATCACAGAGGCGGTCACAAGTTTAAGTGGCTTAGAGAATTGTCCATATTCAAACTGGCCAGCTGATAGGTTCTATCAGGTCCCAGAGGAAACTGTAAGCACCTCTTAGCAAGGACATCCCTTCTGGGACTATGCTCGCTAACCTATGACAAGGTCATAGTGAGAATTCCAGCTGCTTGACTTTGGGCCTTTACTGCCTTAGTGGAACAGAAACATAACTCAGTGTTAACACGTGGTTACAGATTTTGGGGTTTTTATACCCTATAGATTTTTGCCACATGCTCCTGGAAATAAATAACCCAATTTCAGTGCCCATTTGCCTGCAAACTATGGAGCAGCAGCAGAGGGCTCCAAGAAGCAGCACATTAGAATTTCATGTCGGAGCAATTGGGTGGGGTGGGCTTGAGGTTCCCAGGCAGAAATGTGTGGTTTGTGTGTGGGTTTGCAGCACGCAGCCCTGGGCAGTACCTGGAGTGAGATCTGTCCTTGCTCACCTGTGCTGGGAACAAGGAGAGCACCTGGATTTCTGCTGGAGGATTCCTTACAGCTCGTGGCATAGGCCAGGGTCAGAGTGTGAGGACATCAGGCCAGTGTTCCCCTGGTGTTACACGTCCTTTGGGAGGGGGGAAGAAGAGTAATTACTGAGTGCCTGAAGTGATTCCAAGAAAATACCGAGTGACCTTTGGTGGACTTGTTTTTTCTTCTCTTTTAAGGAGGATGTCAGTGTTGCCCCTGAGCGTTCAGGAGAGCAGCCTGTGAACAGGGCTGCCACAGAGACAGCCTTGCCTGGCAGCACAAGCAATGGGACCAGCTCCCTGGAGCCAGAGGATCCTGGTAAGGGGAGAGCCCACATTCCTTGAGAGAGCTCTGAGAGGGCTGCTCTGAGCCTGACGGGCAGGAAGGGAGATGAGAAGAGTTCAGTCCCTGTCTGCAGGGTCGGTGCTTCCTGGGCCTTTCGTTGAAATCCTGCACCGGCATCACCTCCCCAGCACTGTCCCCCACGCTCCTGCAGAGGCACTGACCCCGAGTCCTCTGCTGTGGCAACAGAGCAGTGAATGAACCTGACCTTGTGGCAGTTGTGTCACCAAACCCGATGTCCCCATTCCAGCTGAAGGCCATGGATCCATTTGCTGCAGGGTGACAGCGCTATGCAGGCAGCACTGAGTGAGGTGAGTGTTGGAGCAACAGGGAAAACCCCACCAAAATGCTGAAGCCAGTGCAAAAGTCCAAACTTCTTGCCTCAAATCACAAAATTTGGTACCGGTCTGCTGATAACCTGAGACACAGGAGAAAAACAAGCAGCAGAACAGCCGAGGCCAAAAATTTCTCAACTCTAAAGTAACTAAAGGAAAAGTAACTAAAGGAAAAATCCAGTAACTAAAGGAAAAGCCTGAGCTCAGATTAGCAAGAGCTCCAAGGAGAGAGGGAGCACTTTGGATCTGTATTCCAGAGCAAAGCTGGTGCAGCCTGCAGTCCTTGTGTGGAGCTCTTTCCCTCCCAGCTGTTCCTCCCAGAGCTGACGGCAGAGTTGGCAGAGCTGTGTCTCACTGCAGAGGGAGTTCCTCAATCCCAGGGAACGGAGCTGGTTCATGACTCGGCTCACAGCACCCTTCAGCTTCAGCCGTTTCAGTGAGGACTGAGGGCTCTGTCAGCACAGGGAAAGAGCAGGGCTGGGGTTCTTTGTGTGGGCTGCTTCTGTCTGTCGCTAAAGCTCTCGTGGGTGCCACTTGCACTGAAAGTGCTGAGACTTTACGAGGATGCTTCAAAGCTTTTGAGTATGGAAAACGCCAGAACGATTGCTGTTCCTTAGGGAGCAGCCTCCAATGCCAGGTGAGGGTCTGCCTTTGCAGCCATCTTTCCCAGTCCCCAGTAGAAGTACAGCTGCTGCCCTAGGGAAAGGTGCCCAAGGGCTGATACTGACCCAGAGTCCTCTGTGCTGCCCAGAGCTCTGCTCGTTGTACCTGGCCAGGAGCGCTGCCCTGCACGGCAAGAAGGGGCCGAGTTCCCAGCCTGGGCCGGCCCTGGGGGTGATGATGGCGGCAGCACTGCGAGGCCACAGCGCCTCGTGCAGAGCCCCCACTGCTGCCCGAAGGTCCCTGTGGACACCAAGAGACTGAAGAGGGACCATGAGGAGAGCCTGGCAGGCGGCCTGGAGCTGCCCAGCCCCGCTTCCAGCTGCTCCCAGCAGCACCTGGAGCCAATCCTGAGCAGGGACCTGCTGCTTCCACCCTTGAGCCACCTGAGCAGTGAGACTGGGGGGAAATGGGGGGCTGGGGGGGTTGGGTGGTGTGGGGTTTGAAAATCTTTGGGTCCGTGTAGAGGTGGGGTCAGTCGTGTGCAGGGAGAGCTGGAGCATCTGTCACTTGTGTGCAGAGGGGAAAGGACCTGGCAGTGAGGCTTCTGGCAGTGCTTTCCTGCCAAAGAAGTGCAAGGTAGGCCATTGTAGTGGTTTGCAGGACGAGGGAATGGGGAGCTGAGAGCCTCCTAAATAGACAAGGCCTTTGTTCTTGGAAAGCCCCAGACCTTGCTGGGTTTTTTTTTCTTTCTAAGCCTGCTTGGGAGGATCCGGGATTTTATAGTCCCTGAGAGAAGTCCAGTTGCTGCCAAGGGAATTGTGCACACAGCTGATACTGACTCAGTGTCCCTTTTTCTGGCTTTCTCCAGACCCCTCGAGGACAAGTGAAGGGGCTTCTGGGTTGCTCCCAGGTAAGGAGGCTTCCCCAGCTCTTCCAGAGAAAGTGGTCACCACTCTGAGCATTTAGGGGCTTTTGACCGATGCCGCCTCCGGGCACGGTCCTAGTTGACACTTGTTTGTTTGTTTATTGTAACCGCTGTTGTAGTCATCTGAAGACATTTTTAGACTGAAGTTGATAGTTCATGTATTAGCAGTGCAGTTGTAGCAATTTCCCATCAATTAAAGTTTAATTGGAATGGGTGTTGATCTGTGTTACTCAAAGCAATTAGCAGAGGTAAACATTATGATACTGGAGGACTTTGGCAATGAGTGAAGGCAACTGGGGGAAAATATCCAAGCATGCCCAGCAGATCCCTCAGTTCAGTAAAGCGGGGCTATAAAACCACAGATTTTTGATAGCCCAATCCACTGTGTCAATAACTCCAAGATCCAGAACAAGTTCCCTGTGGAAGAGGTGAAAAGGGGAACAGCTCCAGGGGAACGCTGGCCGATGGATTTCTCTGAGTTACCCAGCTGTGGATGTTCCAGGTGTGTGCTGCTTTTAGCAGATGCATTTTCAGGACGTTGGCTGGCTGGGCAAGCCCTTGGGAAAGCTCCACTGAGCTTTGTGCACTTGTGTAACACGGCCAGAGGTGCAGAGCTGCTGGAAAGCCCTGCAGGCCTCATGCTGATCTAGCCTGGCAGAACTTTACACTGTCCCAGCACAGAAAGGGCTTCAGCAGCTCCTGCAAGTCCCTCTGCCTTGCTGGGGCTCAGAGACCTTCCCCAGTGGAAACAAAGGCTGTGCCATGTGCCTTGCTACCTGGATGTGGTAGGAATGTGCACCTGCGCTGGGGGACAGCAGGCAAGCAAATTCATTCCTAGGAACTATTACAGTTAAACCATTGGTTTGAGAGCAAAAGGAAAATGTTAATTTAAGAAGTAATTTTGCCTGGATTTTTTTGACAAACTCTGGTCTGTTGGCAAAAGTAACACTGTCCTTGTGAGTACAGACCTCCGTGCAAGATGAACCGACTGTCATCACAGAGGTCACATCTGCAGGATGAAAACCCTCTGTGCCATTACTTTGATGTAAGCTAAGCACAAGTGACACAGCTCTTCCTCCTCAGCAAGGACTTGCCATTGAAATGTGAACAGACACAGCTCTTGTTTACAAGTGTTGCTAAATTGTCAGACACATCAGCCAATCACCCTCTTGTGTCTTTCTTTGCCTCTGGCTGTTGCTACTGAGCTGCTGCAGAGAAAGGAAAAGGCAGAGCCCTTCAGGGTTCCCAGAGGAGACTTTCCAACAGGTAGAAACTTCCTCTTCTCTTTTGTTTTCCAACGACAATAGAGGATTTTGTCCCAAACCAATGTGTCAGCAGCTGCAGACATGCTGAGGAGCTGAGAAGTTGTGTGTGGCCATTATGACCAGGATCTGAACAGCCTGAATTTTCACTGCTCTGAAATCCAGGGGCTTTAGGTAGTGACTGATAGGTAGGTTCTGACTTTAGGTTGTCAGAAAATGCCCTGTAGATAGAATCAGAAATCCCAAGGATTCTATCCTCTCCCTCTCCCTTCACTCATTTTGTCTCTTATTTTCACATACAGAGTTTTTGATCATCTGTCCCATCCAAATGTAATTTACCAGCCCTTCATCACCTCTGTCAGATACTGTCTGAAAGTGTCCTCTCTGTTCTCTCAGAGGCATCTCTACACCATCCTGCCCGTGCAGGTGCTCTTGCTTGGTGACAGAGGCTGCCACCAGCACCTGTGAAGTCACAGCTGCAAAATTTATGCTGGCCTGAGGCACTTCCCTTGGAGTGGTGTGGTGATGCGATACCTTTATTGTATTTTTACAGAAGTTTTCTGTACCCCAATGGTTCATCCCTACCTTCCCCACTCCTATTCCCAGCTGGTTTGTCCCAGACTCAAGCCGCTCCCCCGGTGCTCCCTACATGGTTGTTCTCCTCCCCTTGTTCTAGCTCTGTTCCGGTTTGGCCAAATTTAGAAATATATCCTCTGAGAGAAGGTACAACCACCCCTCCCCCCACCAGGTTCGGGAAAAAATAAAATTTTCCTCGAAGGAAAGTGAAGAAGATAAAACTATTTATTTAACAAACACCCGGGAAAGGAAAAATAATGTTAAATGGTAAAATCTTTCACTGTGGAGGAAAAAACCTGGGAAAGCGTTAGAGTCCTCCCTTTGGTCTCCTCGGAGCTGGGGCTTGGGCCAGGGCCAGGCCCTCTGTGCCTGGTGGAAAGTCCTCCCGATGTGCTCTGAGGTTGAAAACAGTCCAGTAGGAAAGGGAGAAAATCCGGAATTCCAGAGAAGGAAAAAGCAAAGTCCAACTCTCACTCTCTCTCCAGAGAACGAGAAACTCAAAAAAAACCTGGCCAAAAGCTGAGTGCAAAACAGCAAGCTGGGTCCTTCCTCACTCCCCTGCCGCAGCTGGGGGGAAAAAAAAAACCTGCTATCTTTATATGACCTTGAACGAGCTGCAAACTGCTTGGAGAAAGTTTTGCTCAGTTTTTTTTTTTCCTCTTCCCCCTCTCAGGCTCAGCCTAGAGGCATAGAAAGGCACAAAAATTAATTTCTGGGCATAGGCAGCGACATGGGATACACATCATAACGTCACCCCAAGACATTCCACCCCTTATCCCATATTGCTGGCTCAATGCCCAAACTAAGATATTTTAATTCTACACACACATTAATACATATATATATATATATATATATATACACAGCTATATATGAACAGTGACAGTGACACTCAGCCAGCAGTGGTACACAGGCATTCCACATTACGGTGGTTCTCACCCAACAATCAGATCTCCCTGTGGTACACAACGTGTTGTTCCATCTTTCTGCATTACCCACCATGTGCAACCAGGTCCCTGAGCAAAGACAACGGATGGGTTTGTCTGTACTCGAGGCAGAATTTATCCACACAGTCTTTCCTATCAGACCTCTGACATGCACTACTGGGACCTTATCTCCATCTGTCATATGCAAGGATTCAGACTGGGCTGGCCCAGCTCTATTGGTGGAACCTCAGGTGTTAACTAACCAGGTGGCCTTTGCTAGATTCTGTTCCCAATTTTTGAAAGTTCCCCCACCCAGTGCCTTCAAAGTGGTTTTCAACAATCCATTACACCGTTCCACTTTGCCTGCAGCTGGTGCATGGTAAGGGATATGGTACACCCACTCAATGCCATGTTCTCTAGCCCAGGTATTAATAAGGCTATTCTTAAAATGAGTCCCATTGTCAGATTCAATTCTCTCAGGGGTGCCATGCCTCCAAAGGACTTGTTTTTCCAGGCCCAGGATGGTGTTCCGGGCAGTAGCATGAGGCACAGGGTAGGTCTCCAGCCATCCTGTGGTGGCTTCTACCATTGTGAGCACATAGTGCTTGCCTTGGCGGGTTTGAGGCAGTGTGATGTAATCAATCTGCCAGGCCTCCCCATACTTGTATTTGGACCATCGCCCACCATACCACAGGGGCTTCACCCGCTTGGCCTGCTTGATCGCAGCACATGTCTCACAATCATGGATAACCTGGGAGATACTGTCCATGGTTAGATCCACCCCTCGATCTTGTGCCCACTTATAGGTGGCATCTCTGCCCTGATGACCTGAGGCATCATGGGCCCATCAAGCTAGGAACAACTCTCCCTTGTGTTTCCAGTCCAAGTCTACCTGTGACACTTCTATCTTTGCAGCCTGATCCACCTGCTCATTGTTTTGGTGTTCCTCATTAGCCCTACTCTTGGGGACATGGGCATCTACATGGCGGACTTTCACAGTTAGCTTTCTTACTCGGGCAGCGATGTTTTTCCACTCTTCAGCAGCCCAGATTGGTTTTCCCCTACGCTGCCAATTAGCTTTTTCCCACTTTTCTAACCATCCCCACAGAGCATTGGCTACCATCCATGAATCAGTGTAGAGGTAGAGCTTTGGCCACGTCTCTCTTTCAGCAATATCCAGGGCTAGTTGAACAGCTTTGAGTTCAGCGAGTTGGCTTGATCCACCTTCTCCTTCAGTGGCTTCTGCAACTTGTCGTGCAGGACTCCATACGGCTGCTTTCCACTTTCGTTTCATCCCTACAATGCGACAAGAACCGTCGGTGAAAAGAGCGTAGCGTGTGTCTTCTGATGGCAGTTGATTGTATGGTGGAGCTTCTTCAGCGCGTGTCACTTGTTCTTCTTCATCAGCGAGACCAAAGTTTTCACCTTCAGGCCAGTTTGTAATTATTTCCAAAATCCCAGGGCGATTCAGTTTTCCGATACGGGCGCGCTGTGTGATGAGAGCAATCCATTTGCTCCATGTGGCATTGGTGGCGTGGTGGGTAGAGGGAACCTCTGCTTTGAACATCCACCCCAGCACTGGTAGTCGGGGTGCTAGGAGGAGTTGTGCCTCAGTGCCAATTACCTCTGAGGCGGCTTGGATTCCTTCATAGGCTGCCAAGATTTCCTTCTCTGTGGGAGTGTAGTTGGCTTCAGATCCTCTGTAACTTCGGCTCCAGAATCCCAGTGGTCGGCCCCGAGTCTCACCAGGCACCTTCTGCCAGAGGCTCCAGGACAGACCATTGTTCCCGGCTGCAGAGTAGAGCACGTTCTTCACCTCTGCTCCTGTCCTGACTGGGCCAAGGGCTACGGCGTGAGCGATTTCCTGCTTGATTTGGGCAAAAGCTTGTTGCTGTTCGGGGCCCCAATGGAAATCGTTCTTCTTGCGGGTAACCAGGTAGAGAGGACTCACAATCTGGCTGTACTCAGGAATATGCATCCTCCAAAAGCCTATGGCACCTAGGAAAGCTTGTGTTTCCTTCTTGTTGGTTGGTGGAGACATTGCTGTGATCTTATTGATGACCTCAGTGGGAATCTGACGCCGTCCATCTTGCCACTTTACTCCCAGGAACTGGATCTCTTGAGCAGGTCCCTTGACTTTGCTCTTCTTGATGGCGAAACCAGCTTCCAGGAGAATCCGGATAACTTTCTCTCCTTTCTCAAACACTTCTGCTGCAGTGTTCCCCCACACAATGATGTCATCAATGTACTGCAAATGTTCTGGGGCCTCACCCTTTTCTAGAGCAGTCTGGATTAGTCCATGGCAGATGGTGGGGCTATGCTTCCACCCCTGGGGCAGTCGGTTCCAGGTATACTGCACACTCCTCCAGGTGAAAGCAAACTGAGGCCTGCACTCTGCTGCCAAAGGAATGGAGAAAAATGCATTAGCAATGTCAATAGTGGCATACCACTTCGCTGCTTTGGACTCCAGCTCGTACTGGAGCTCCAACATGTCCGGCACAGCAGCGCTCAATGGTGGAGTCACTTCATTCAAGGCACGATAGTCCACAGTCAATCTCCATTCTCCTTCAGATTTGCGCACAGGCCAAATGGGACTATTGAAGGGTGAGTGGGTCTTGCTGACCACCCCTTGGCTCTCTAGCTCACGGATCATCTTGTGGATGGGAATCACAGCATCTCGAGTTGTTCGGTACTGTCGGCGATGCACTGTCGAGGTGGCAATTGGTACTCTTTGTTCTTCCACCTTCAGAAGGCCGACTGCAGATGGGTTCTCTGATAGCCCAGGCAAAGTGTTCAATTGCTTAATGCCCTCTGTCTCCACAGCAGCTATTCCAAAAGCCCACTTGAGTCCCTTTGGGTCTCTAAAATACCCGTTCCGGAGGAAATCGATGCCCAAAATGCACGGGGCCTCTGGGCCAGTCACAATGAGATGTCTCTTCCACTCATTTCCAGTCAGGCTCACCTCAGCTTCCACCAAGGTCAAATTTTGTGATCCACCTGTTACACCAGAAATAGAAACAGATTCTACCCCCACAAGCTGCGATGGAATTATTGTACACTGCGCACCAGTGTCAACCAAGGCATCATATTTTTGTGGTTCTGATGTACCAGGCCAACGAATCCACACAGTCCAAAAAACACGGTTTTCCCTGACCTCTACCTGGCTAGAGGCAGGGCCCCTCTATGCCTGGTTATCCTTCTTTCCTTGGGCCTGTATCTTAGAGGTTCCTTCATGGGAATTGGACATGCCATCGTCTTTTCCATCATTTCCGGCAGTTTGGCTACATGCAACTGGAGCTACTTCCTTTTTGGTAGATCCTCCTTTCTGAGACTTGCGCTCCTTCAATTCACTCACTCGTGCTGCCAGAGCAGAAGTGGGTTGTCCACCCCACTTCCTCATGTTTTCCCCACTGTCACACAGGAAATTCCACAGCTCACTTCGTGGGATGTACCTTCTCTCTGGGGAACGTCCACGGAGAAGGCACTCTTTAATCTCCTGGTGATTCCTTTCCATCTTATCTTCCATTTTCTGCATACGTGTTTCCACAGCTGCGATTCTTGCATGTGTTGGGCCATGCACAGAGTCTGCATATGCTCGGAGCTTCACTGCCATATCCTGCACGGTCTCATTTGCACCATAGTCCGGTTTCATTATTGCTAAAGCAGAAGCGTCTTCTGGTGGCCCAAGATGTATGAGTTTTCGCCACATGTATGGAATAACTCTGGCCCGGTCTGGACTTCTCAGTCCGGGGTCATTTGTGAAGATAACCTCTACCACCCCTAGTTCTCTCAGGCGCTGGATCCCTTGTTCTATGGTCTTCCATGGGGTTTGCTGCATGTAGAGATCATCTCCGCACATATATCTTTCAATCATGCCTGTCAAAACTCGTCTCCAGAGGCTGGTAGAGTCAGCCCCCCTTTTCATCACTTGGTCGATCACTGGATCATGTGACAGGGATCCCAAATGCCTCACTTCAGCACCACCCAGCATCACATCATCACCTGCAGCATCCCAAATACGGACCATCCAACTTATTATGGATTCATCAGACCGTCGGGTGTAATCCTTTCTTAGGCTGTGAAGGTCCTTTATGGACATGGACTCAGTAATGGTTTCTGTGCCTGAGTCCATTGGTGGTTTTGAGGTTCCTCCCCCGGCATCTTTTGAGGTCCCTTCCCCTGCATCATCATCATCTTTCACTGGGCGATCAGTTTTGGTTGTGTGCTTTTTCCTCCTGACAGGAGCCACTGTCAGTGGCTTAGACTCTCCATCTGGTTTGGGCTTGCTGTCTGGTTTATCTGCAGCCTGAGTGACTGGGGTATCTGCAGGCTTTGCTGATTGATCTTCCTGCCTCTCTACCATTACCTGCTGCAGTGTGCGATAGGCATATGCCAAGGCCCAACATATTGCAAGGAGCTTGTTCTCATTAGAATTGTCATTGTATTTCTCTTTCAGATATTTTGCCACCTCAGCTGGTTTCTGAACTTGTTCAGGGGAAAAAATGCAAACCATTGGGTCAGAGAATTTCTTCAGGATTTGGCCTATATCCTCCCATTCCCCACACCACTCAGGATGTTCCACCTTTGGGTCAGGTGTCTCAGCAGTCGCCCGGGAAATCTGAGCTCTTATTCTAGACAAGCTGCGAACCACATAGAGGAAGCTTACCAGATAAAATACCAGGAAGGTGGTCTCTTTAACATCCAGGGGAAACGGAACATTCTCAAAAGATAACCTATCAAATTTAAAGGGAAGGGAACCCCCGACTCCTCCTCCTCTAACAATCTGGGTGGAGTTACTAATAAATTCCCAAAACAGGCTACTGAAGCTAGGACGGGGGTTAGGAGGGAGAAACCATTTATCATACACACTTTGAGCAGCTGCCTGTACCTCTGTCAACTTCTTATAAATCATTATCACCGAGCACAGCAAAATAGAAATCCGAATTCGTGTCCCTGCTCTGCAAAAATTCCTTATCAAGGATAAGATCGGACCAAGTTGTGGATAGGCAAATAAGCCTAGGGACCAGAAAGGCACTAGTACCTTAAACAAGCCTACGGACCAGAAATACATGAATACATCAAGCCAGAGAAATGTTATGAACTCAACCAGCATGGTGACTACTTTGCCCCAACACAAAATAAGTAAATTCAAACCAAAATGTAATTAGCACAAGTTTTTTTTTCACTTTCCTTCGAGCCACACAGTTGGGCGCCACTAAATTTGTTCCGGTTTGGCCAAATTTAGAAATATATCCTCTGAGAGAAGGTACAACCACCCCTCCCCCCACCAGGTTCGGGAAAAAATAAAATTTTCCTCGAAGGAAAGTGAAGAAGATAAAACTATTTATTTAACAAACACCCGGGAAAGGAAAAATAATGTTAAATGGTAAAATCTTTCACTGTGGAGGAAAAAACCTGGGAAAGCGTTAGAGTCCTCCCTTTGGTCTCCTCGGAGCTGGGGCTTGGGCCAGGGCCAGGCCCTCTGTGCCTGGTGGAAAGTCCTCCCGATGTGCTCTGAGGTTGAAAACAGTCCAGTAGGAAAGGGAGAAAATCCGGAATTCCAGAGAAGGAAAAAGCAAAGTCCAACTCTCACTCTCTCTCCGGAGAACGAGAAACTCAAAAAAAAACTGGCCAAAAGCTGAGTGCAAAAGAGCAAGCTGGGTCCTTCCTCACTCCCCTGCCGCAGCTGGGGGGAAAAAAAAAAACCTGCTATCTTTATATGACCTTGAACGAGCTGCAAACTGCTTGGAGAAAGTTTTTCTCAGTTTTTTTTTTTTCCTCTTCCCCCTCTCAGGCTCAGCCTAGAGGCATAGAAAGGCACAAAAATTAATTTCTGGGCATAGGCAGCGACATGGGATACACATCATAACGTCACGCCAAGACAAGCTCTTTCCCTATCAATCACCCAAACCCCTCCTGTTGTTCCCGAAGGTCCAGTGTCCATCATCTGAAACCTCCCAGTTTACCCTAATATGGTCCCCATCAATCCCCCGAGACTCTACCCCTCTAGATACCTCCCCCTTTGGAAATCCCCTAAACCTCGATGCCCCATTGGGGCATGTGATCCCTTTCCCTCCTCCCCTTGAGGCTATTGGCCCAAGGAAATGTCTATCCTCGTCCATATCCCTCCCTTAGAGATTTCTATTGGTCCCCAGTTAAGCCATGCCCATTGTGCCACGTCCCTTTCTAAGAGGTTCCCTGGAGGTGCTCGAGGCTTGTCCCCTGTGAGTTGCCTCCCGTAAGCTTGGATTATCCCGTGTGGCAGGCCTCCTTGCTACTTTTTATCCTCTCCCTCGTCCGGACTGCTGACAGCCACTGTGCCTGGAGCTTCAGCTCCCGTGGGCAGAGCTGAGCTCCTGAGGAGCAGCTTTAAAGCCAAGAGCCTCCAGCTGCTCCCCACTCCTGTCGCACACCGCAGGAGCTGGCCTGGGCAGTGGTCAGTGGCGGTCATTGCAACAGAGTGGAAATACCAGTAGGAGATGGTGCTCTGCCTCCTTGTGCTCCTGAGTCCCTGGAATCCCTCCTGCTCTACTCAGGGACATGGGGCAGCACTACCAGAGGAGGCAGAGGGTGTGTAAAAGCTCCAGGGACACTTTGGGCTGGGGCTCTGGACAGCAGTATCTTACCCTGGGCCCATAGGTATCACCCCACTCCTCCAAACAGTCTTTGCTTTTTGGGGGAATCTCTTCAGTTTTAGACACTTGTGACTCTGAAGGAAGCCAAAGACTTGGTCCTTTATTCTGATGAAGCAGATGATGGGCAGTTCCTCTGCCCACAGAAAAAAACCTTAACCAGTTCTTTTGACCTAAGCAGCCTCCACTGACAAAGCATGCACTTTGCAAGAGCTATGTACAGGTGTGCCAGGAAAGTTCCAGTGCAGCTGGAGGTGCAGATCCTACCCAAGAGGTGTCCCTGCTTTGGGAGGAGAGAGGAGCGAGCCCATCTCTGCTCTGTAAAGTTGCTCAAAATCACCTGTAAAGGTGCTGTTTTCAACCAGTGGTGGATTCCTCACTGAAGGATACAGAACAACTCCGATGTCATGTGCATATGATAAAGAAAACATAGTTCAAAATTTCGTCCTGATGAAGAGGTTAGAAAACCTGTTCTAATACTTGTCTTTGTTCAGCACTGTCCAAACAGAGAATAAATTGATTTTCCCCATGCTGAGACTCTTTTGCAAGAGAGTATCATTCCAGCAGAATTACACCAAAATGTATGACTGCTAATCTTGTGTGGCAAACATCTACGAAACATAATCTTTTATTTATAGTAAGGCAATGAACTGCATGAAAAATTCAGTAAATATGTGATGAAAAATTACATGATTCCTACTGGCTGGGAGTATGCTGTCATTTAGAACACAGCTATCAGGCCTGAGCCATCCCTCACTCAAGGCTACAGCAGAGCACCTTCTGGTGAGCAGCTTTCTGATGGTTTAGGAACTTAAATCCTGACCTCGTTCTCACTTCTGTTAATTATTTCTCCATTTCCACAGGTTTCTGGAAAAAATAACTGCTTGTTTCAAAAGATATATCGTCCTTCAAAAATACAGTATTCTTTAAAAATAAATCAAAACACAATGCAAACTATCTAGAACAAACCAAACCAAAAACCAAACCAAACAACCAGAGCAAAGAAAAGGCCAACTAACCCCCAAACCACATCAGACCTCTGATTGAATTGCAGCATTCCAAAGAAATTAGAGTTACCATGGTATGATTGACCTTGTTGCCAGATGAAGAACTGTGTGTACACCTGGTGGGTTAATACAATGCTTATTCTTCAAAAAGCACTGCTCTGTGGAACTGTAAAATGCTCCTTCTGTAGGACCATGTTAAACATTGGCTCAGAAGAAGAAAGGGGGAGCAACCAGCTCAGTTACGCCAACTTTTTCCTTTCTGGGAAGCAGCACCATTTCACCAGGTGGTCAGGTGATCACTGGGGATCACTGACCACCAGGGACAGAAGAGCACATGCACAAAGGAGAGGGAATCCCTGTTAATGATTTCAGGCAGATGATAATCATATGCATGTTTACTCCAGGAAAATCAGTGAATCTGGATGTAAAATCTAGTCTATCAACAGTAGCTTTTTCTGTACTCGCCATGAGGCTACGTGGAGTTATCCCTCAAACATCTGGTCAAATGAAGGATCCCTGCTCTTTAATGCTACACTGGTATAAAGGAGTTTTATTTTACTGAGTTTTGGTAACAACCTGACTCAGAGCAGATGAACTAAACTGTCATACATGAAACCCCTAATTGTGCTTGGTCTTTGCATATTAAGTGCTTTAGTTAATTAATTCTGAGTTAAATATTTTAAATGTTAAAATTAACCCATCAGCCCAGGTACAAAAATCAAGTTCCATTATCAGTGTTTTCAGTTGTTCAAAGTAGTTTATTAAGGGAATTGCACCCTTCCCAGTTAAAAATTCCCCAGTTAAAAATGCCCAACTTCTGCTCCCTTTTCAAACTTCAAACCACCTGTACACTGTAAGAGTTATCTTTCCTGTGTTTACTGTATACTTTTACAAGTGTTTTAAGATGTGTTGGATGTATTTTAATATTTTTTTAGGTGTTTTTACTTCCACTTTGGTCCAAGGACTAACTCCAAAAACCCCAGTTTCTAACAGCCAGCAGCTATTTTTAGCCCCCTAGCCGTTAACCCTGCAGGCAAGCTCCATGGCACCCTGAATTTTAATGAAGGCATTTCATCTCAACTGATGCCACCCCTCTGACAATGATGAGCCATTGGTGGACGGAGATGATCTGTCAAAGAGAAAGCACCAATCACTTTAAACCGAAGGGGCGGGCTGTGGGCGGGCTGGGGCAGAGCAAAGGCACTATAAAAGAACGAGCCAGGCCTCAAAAAGTTGAGAAAGAGAGAGGGGGAGCGGGAGGTGGGAGTGTTCAGTGCATGCTGGCTGCGGTGGACATCAGTGGTGGTGTCACACACTGCAGAAGGCCAAGGCCAAGATGACTGGCTGTGGCAAGGAAAGGAATGAAAGGCAAGAAATGCTCAGGCCTCTGCACAAGGACACCATCCTGTCGCCCTGGGCCCCGCTACCTGCCCCAGCGTCCCCGCAAGGGCACAACAGGGCTGTCGCCCTTGGTGCTGCAGCTGCCAAGCCCGGATGGCCCAAGCAGGCAGAGCAGAGAAACAGGAGCGGTGGCTCTGGGATGGGCACTGGGAGCTGCTGAATTCTCTGATGGCAGCCGCCAGCACTCCAGGCAGCACTGGGCAAGGCCTGGCTTCACTCTCCAGACCTTTTCAGTCTTGCTCTTCTGAAGTCAAGGTCTGGGCCAGCTGGTGGAGATGGCACTGTTGTTCTCTCTGGCACGACGGGAGCGCAGCCACCTCTTGGGTTCCTTGCTGCAGCGGCCCACAATGGCGCTGCTGAGGCCATGGAGCAGCGGTGCCGTGTGTTCCTCGAGGCAGTTCTGCAGCCTGAGGAGCAGGATGGCTGCGTCCAGAGCGTGGAGGCAGAGCTCTTGCCGGATGGAGCTCTGTGTAGCCTCTGCCAGCCACCACTGGTTTGGGAATATTCCCTGCAGCCTGCAGTGCGGCCAGGGCCGCACGGGCTCCAGGAGGTCCTGTCGCTGGCAGAAAAGTCCTGGCCAGCCCTCGGGCAGGAGGCCACCCACAGCCTCCTGCCCTGAGGGCCCCTGCTCAGCTGTGGAGAAGGTGCAGGGGACAGCACAGGGCCACGGGAGCTGTTGTCATCCAGGTGGCCAGGAGCTCTTCCTGCCTGGCTGCTTGTCTCTGCTGACTGTGCGGGGGAGGTGATGACAAACTGCACATAGTCCTGTTGGCCTCTCTCAGAAGACCTGACAGTCTCTCTGGGTGTTGTGCAGAGCGGGCACGAAGGATTTGTTATTGTCCACCGCAGGATGCAGCCCAGGCAGAACTGGTGGCCACAGGGCAGTGCTGAAGCCGTGTCTCCTGGCCGATGGGTCAGCTGCTGTCTGTCCGTGTAGCCATTGCTGTGCTCTGCAGATCATCGGGGCGAGCTGAGGAGCAGGAGCTGCTCCTTGTTGCTTGTTGCACATGCTGCAGGAGGGCGAGGCCATGATGACTGGCTGTGGCAAGGAAAGGAATGAAAGGCAAGAAATGCTCAGGCCTCTGCACAAGGACACCCTCCTGTCGCCCTGGGCCCCGTAACCTGCCCCACCATCCCCGCAAGGGCACAGGGCTGTCGCCCTCGGTGCTGCAGCTGCCGAGCCCGGATGGCCCAAGCAGGCAGGGCAGAGAAACAGGAGCGGTGGCTCTGGGATGGGCACTGGGAGCTGCTGAATTCTCTGATGGCAGCCGCCAGCACTCCAGGCAGCACTGGGAAAGTCCTGGCTTCACTCTTGTAAGAGACGGTCCGAAGATCTCTCATCTGCCTCGCGATCATCGCCGAGGGCAGAGACTGCACACAGATGTCCTAGCCCTGCTCAGGTGGGATGTCTACCAAGTGTTGCCTGCAGGTGTGCCCACTGGGAACTGGTACGCGTTCCTGAGGATAATTAGTGCAGGTCACAATGGACTGTGTCGTTCTTGCTGCCCGGGCGGGAAGGACTGCGCTGAAGCGGAAAGGAATGACCTGTCCTTTACACCTCTCCTGTACACTTGTCTTGTACGTCTGTCCTATTCCTGTTTCCCAAAGCAACGGACCCCATAACAACGGCTGTAGATTTCCCCACCTCTTGGCCAATTGCCCCTCACTTCTGAAAAGGACTATAAAGGGACTTTCTGAAATAACCGAGTCTGAGATCTATTTGCAGAAGACCAGGAGGACTTTGTCTCATCCGTTGGTAGCTATTGCCCCTCTTTTTTCCCCTCTCTTCTTTGTTTTTTTCTCTCTCTCTCTCTTACTCTCTTCTATTGCATTACTCTGTTGTGGGCACTTAATAAAGGTGCAGTGTTTTGATTAAAACTGAAATCTCTTGTGTCCTTTTACACTCTGAGATGGCTAAACGAACCATCACCACTCCCGCTTGCATTAGCGGATCATGACACCCCTCCCCTCTCATCCTACTTCCTTTTTAGTTAGGTCTTAACCCTGCCCTTCTCCCAGCTCACAGCAACGCCCAGCAAATTAACTAGAACAACTCCAAACCCTAAATCCAACATACATCCAACAATTTTCATTCTTTTACCTAAACCACTTTTGGCTGCAGCAAAATATTACTTCCTCTCTCAGAGGGAATCGGGAATGTGCCTGAGGCTTGTGCTTGAGTAGTGAACTGATTTGGAAGGGAGCAGAAGGCTTTCAGTAGGCAATTTGTGTTTTCTTTATTACTTTGTGAAAGAAAGATGCAACGTGGCTTCACGCAGCAAAAGCACTTGCAGGGTGCAGTGACGAAATGCTTGTGTTCAATTTGCAGGGAAGGAAGGTGTAAATGACCATCAGAGGAGAATTTGAGGAATGGGTGTTACGGGTTCAGGAGGACGCCCATGCCCAGAAAACTCAAGACACAGTTAGAATTGCAAAGCCAATGAATTTTAGTAGTCACATTAGCAATAAATACATACCGAGCCCTGGATGCTGGAAAAGCCACCGAGCAGGAGAAGGAGTTAGAGCATGGTTCCTGAGTGGGAGGGGCAGAAGGGCAGGACTCCTTCAGGGCATCCCCTGGATAAAAATGGCGTGCATCATGTCGTCCTCTCCCCTCCACCCCAGGAACACACCTTCTATCTCCTCCTCAGGAGTGGCCAGTTTCAACATCATTTTGTCCAGGGCCACCTTAGGAGATGAAGTCACATTGGCCCATGATCATACTCCATGCCAACAATGGCTCTATTATGTATTGTTTCTCCTTTCCCAGGATGAATTCCACCAGGTGACCGATACCTAGTTTCATTTCTAGAAGTTAGTCTCGCTAACTAACAATAGAGTCATCTTCTGCATTATCTTGTCCATGTGCAACACTGCGGACCAAACATGTCAGGCCTCAGATCTGTCTCCTATCCCTGACACATGGGGATGTTCCCCAAATGACCACCAGAGACCCTCAGGACACACCTACTCTCACATCAAGAACTTCTGACAAGTGATTTAAATATGTCCAATAATTTGAAGTCATGTTTAGACTGTGAGTTTCAGCAAAGTAATGAGTTCCATTGATACAAACCACTAAGTGAGATTGCTGGGTGTGCACGTGTTAGGGAAGTGATTCCCCATGCACCCAGCGCTGAAATCAAGTAACGCCTCCTTTCTAAGGCTGAGCTGGCAGCAGGCATGGAGCCCTGCTTGGTAACCTCTCATTGTGGTCACTTCTACTGAAGAGCAAAGAAAGGTCAAAATGAAACATTTTCCAGTCCTTTCCCTCTGGCTGACCTTTTCTGGGGGCCAAAGCTCTGTGCCCCAGGTGGCCTGGGTGTGTGCAGAGAAATGCAGCCCCCGCAAAGCCCTTGGTTTTCCCACAAGTCATCATCACTCCTTCCCAGGTGCGCCCAGCTGTGGCAGGAGAGAGAGAGCCCACGGCGCAGTGGGCACCGTGCCCTCCCAGCCGGGGCTCTCTGGCACAGAGAGCAGCAGCGCCAGCACCTTTCAACCCGCTCCTGGCCTTGGCTTCACGGGGGAGCCAGAAGCCTCTGGAAATCAGCACTGCCAGCTGCGTTCCCAGCTTGGAGCAGCTCCTGCGGGTGGGCAAATCATGCCCGTTTGACTGCTTCCAAAAAGGAATAAAGGCAGAGGTAGAGATGTACCTACAGAGGGGCCCAGGGCATGTCCAATAAAAGTGCAAATGTGTGGGGAGATTTGTTAGGAATTATTACAGCTGTTATGCAATTAGTGCCGTCTCTCCTGAATCTGTGCAATGCTTTGGGCCATTTTCTTGGTCTAGTTTCCTTTGCTTTGGTCCCATCTCAGTATTCACTTGGGGTACATGCTGTAGATGCTTGGGGCACTCTTTGAGTTACTCTTGGACCCCTTGAACAACAGGGTTTGGCCCACGAGGGGAGTTTGTGCTGCTTTGGGACAGAGGAGAACTTGCCAGGCTATTTTGTGTTGCTTTGCATCACTTCACAGACCAACACAGAGCAGCTGCTTTGTGATGTCAGGGCATGGTTGCCACATTGTGGTGCTGTCATCAGAAGGTTGCCTTGGTGCATGGAAGGCCTGAGTGTCAGAGCAGCTCTTGAGCTTGCTCAGAGCAGGAGCATCCTCCTGGTTGAGGCCTTGTCAGGGGGCAGCTGCACTCTGACAGGAGCCTTGTTTTTTCTTGTGGTAGAGCACAGTCTGCAAACTTGCACAGCAGTGCTAAAATCATGGAGGCACTTGCTGCTGCAGTTTGCACTGTGTATGGCATTGATTATTCCAGCTATTACCTGACTAACCTGACACGTGAGTAGAGGTTTTCCCTGGGTGTAACCTAACCAGGCTTGTGTAGGTCTTCCTGCTCTTTCTTAGTAACTGAGTTGATTTTGAAACAAAAAGACTATTAGCTTAGCCACATTCAGCTAAAAAGAGGGTGTCTGTAGCCAGGGAGGTGCGGGCAGCATTTGCAAGGGAACGTGCAGGGGTTCCCTTGCCTCCAAGGGAGAGTCTGTGGCAGCCAAGTCTGTCATTTCCTCAGTATGCTGGGTCAAGCAGGACAACTTTGAAAAGGCAGACTGGGAGATGTTCTCAGAAGGCCTTCAAAGAACCATTCTGCCTGGAATTCAGAGAAAGCTGCTTTTTTTCTACATTTTGTCATTAAAGGATTTGACTGTCTAACAAGACCCTTTACTGAGTGCCAAAATAGTGATTCTTTTTGCAATGAAGTGCAAATTCCAAAACAGTGAGTGTCTGCTCTTGAACCGCAGAGCTGCTCCTGGGCTGTTCAAAGTAGAACTATGACAGTTCAGGGAGGTTTGGGGGAAGATTTTCTGGGCAACTGCTTTCAGTTTTCATGGGAATTAGTGCATGCAACTTATTTTCTAAAAAAAAAGACCTGAAGGAGAGGATAAAAAAGGCAGCTTTAGCTGATGGGCAGAAAAGAAATATTGGGTGTTAAAGAACAATTTGCATTTTCTTGATCAAGTTTGTATTAATTTACTGGCAAAAGAGGCCAAAGCATAGGCACAAACAAGAATATTGTCCAGCTCTCTTGCCGGCTGTGTGGAAGAACTGTGTCTGCTGGAGGACTCTTGTGAAAGGAAAATACTCTCTGTTTGGGTGCACTTATTCTGCGGGATTCACCAGTACAGGTTGTATTTCACAGCATCTGGTTCATTTTCCCTTCCCACTGCAGGTCACCTGTTCCATGTATTCAGAGGTGCTGATCCTGAGGTGAGTGAGAAAGGAATCTTTGACGTTCCTGGTGTTTAGGAACTGTGGAGGAAGCTGTGATCTTGGCCTATGGGAGTAGAGAGAGGAGGGTGAACTGAGTGGGCAGAAAGAAAATGCATTTCCATGTGTGCAGCAGGGATAGCAAAGGCATGGCTGTGTAATAGCTGCTTTTGCATTTGAGAGCTGTTGAAGAACTAAAAGCCCAGCTTTGCAGAGAGAACGTTGCTTGCTGAGAGTAGCCAGGGTGCAATATCTAATTCAGAGCAATATGCAGTAGTGTTGAATTAGGCCATTTTACTTCAGTTGGAGGCACTTGGAATCCCAGTGCTATCCAAGGTTATGATTCCTCCTTAGTAGAGCTGGTTGTAGAGCTGAATAGAGATAAGGTTAGAAATGACAGGTAACTGCCTGTCCCTCACGCTGCTGCCTCTCCACAGAGCACAGAAGCAACCGCAGGCTCTCCTCTGGCTCCCTCTGCTCCTGGAGGAGAGGCCCAATGGGTGCAAAATGTCCCGACTTCTCCAGCCGTGGTCAGTTGTGAACCTGAACGTCCTGAGCCAGTAAGTGCCACTTCTGGTTGGGGCTGTCTTTAGAGGAAATGAGAGCTGCAAGTTTCTGAGCGGCCAGCACTTGCTGGTGGTGGCCGAGGATGCTGAGTGCTGGAGTCCTGCCAGGACCTAGCGATTCCCGCCAGCCACTGAGAGCTGCAACATGGCCTTTGAGCTGTCATGTTGAGGCCCCAGCTTGCTGGGATTCCAAGAGGGGCAAATGTGAATCATGAAGGCTCCCCTGTCCCCAGAGGAGGGAGCGCTCCAAGGACACCGCTCTCAGCCATGCCACACCCGTAGGGGACACGGTGGCCTGGAGAGACGTGTCCCACTCCCCAGGCTGGCCAAGTAGCTGGGGGCACAAAAGCTGTTGATGTGAGCACCCAAGTTCTTTGGGGTGGTTTGTCCACAGGAGCTTCTTGGCTGGGCCTACCTGGGAGTAGTTCAGAGACACACTGGGGACGGGGAGCTGCTGCTTGATGTAGTCAGGGGCTTTGGTGCCTTTGTTGCCAGGTTGTTCTTTCGCCTCTTCAGGCAGAGCAGTCAGCAGCAGAGCTGACAGGGGCTCTGAGCGCACCTGTGTTTTTGCTTTTGATAAGCTGCAAAGAGATGCTTGTGTTGTCCACGGAGCTGTGTGGGGCCACTCTTCTCCCGTGTGGCAAAAGAAACAAAGTGCGCAGTTGGGAACCCTTCTTCCGTGGCAGAAGCCAGAGGCTGCCGTGTTTCTGCAGCTACTTTCTGTTGTGAAGTCTGTTTTTCAAACTGCACTTGAAAACTGCATTGGAGCCTAGAGTCGGGGCAAAGCTGCAGGTCCTTGAGTGCTGTCTCGTAGGGTTAAGAAGAGGAAGGAGATCTTGAAGTTCTGGCTGCCGTATTTGAAGTCAAATGTGCAACTTTGTGCCTGGGGAGCTGCGTGGGAGAAAAGGAGCCAGGGTGCCGGTCCACAGTAGCTGAACGTGAGCCAGCGTGTGCCCAGGTGGCCAGGAAGGCCAAGGGCATGCTGGCCTGTGTGAGCAGTAGTGGGGCAGCAGGAGCAGGGCAGTGACCGTCCCCCTGTGCTGGGCACGGGTGAGGGCGCAGCTCGAGTGCTGGGTCCAGTTGTGGGCCCCTGTGAAGAAGAAAGAGCTTGAGGGGCTGCAGGGTGTGCAGAGAAGGGCAAGGGAGCTGGGGAAGAGTGTGGAGCCCAAGTGCCATGAGGAGGTGCTGAGGCAGCTTTAGGCTGGAGAAAGGGAGGCTCCTGAGGGACCTTCAAGCAGACTTCCCGAAATGCCTACATGACAGTGCTCGCCACAAGTGCCCTTGCATCCCCTGCCAAGCATCCCCTCCCTGCACGCAAGGGCTTTAGGCACTGCAGCAGGTGACACTTTTGTCTTTTGGTGTGTTGGTTTGTAGTTTGCTAGGAGGAGAAGCCCTGTTGATTTTCTCTTTCTCCAGCAAGCAAAGGTGCTTTTGCTCAACCTTTCCTGCCCTTTTCCAGCCCTGGGAGAGATTGCAATCCAGTTTTAGGTTTCCATGTGTGCAGCAGGGATAGCAAAGGCATGGCTGTGTAATAGCTGCTTTTGCATTTGAGAGCTGTTGAAGAACTAAAAGCCCAGCTTTGCCGAGAGAACGTTGCTTGCTGAGAGTAGCCAGGGTGCAATATCTAATTCAGAGCAATATGCAGTAGTGTTGAATTAGGCCATTTTACTTTAGTTGGAGGCGCTTGGAATCCCAGTGCTATCCAAGGTTATGATTCCTCCTTAGTAGAGCTGGTTGTAGAGCTGAATAGAGATAAGGTTAGAAATGACAGGTAACTGCCTGTCCCTCACGCTGCTGCCTCTCCACAGAGCACAGAAGCAACCGCAGGCTCTCCTCTGGCTCCCTCTGCTCCTGGAGAAGAGGCTGAAGAGGAGCAAAATGTCCCGACTTCTCCAGCCATGGTCAGTCGTGAACCTGAACGTCCTGAGCCAGTAAGTGCCACTTCTGGTTGGGGCTGTCTTTAGAGGAAATGAGAGCTGCAAGTTTCTGAGCGGCCAGCACTTGCTGGTGGTGGCCGAGGATGCTGAGTGCTGGAGTCCTGCCAGGACCTAGCGATTCCCGCCAGCCACTGAGAGCTGCAACATGGCCTTTGAGCTGTCATGTTGAGGCCCCAGCTTGCTGGGATTCCAAGAGGGGCAAACGTGAATCATGAAGGCTCCCTTGTCTCCAGAGGAGGGAGCGCTCCAAGGACACCGCTCTCAGCCTTGCCACACCCGTAGGGGACACGGTGGCCTGGAGAGACGTGTCCCACTCCCCAGGCTGGCCAAGTAGCTGCTGGCAGCAAAGCTGTTGATGTGAGCACCCAAGTTCTTTGGGGTGGTTTGTCCACAGGAGCTTCTTGGCTGGGCCTACCTGGGAGTAGTTCAGAGACACACTGGGGACGGGGAGCTGCTGCTTGATGTAGTCAGGGGCTTTGGTGCCTTTGTTGCCAGGTTGTTCTTTCGCCTCTTCAGGCAGAACAGTCAGCAGCAGAGCTGACAGGGGCTCTGAGTGCGCCTGTGTTTTTGCTTTTGATAAGCTGCAAAGAGATGGTTGTGTTGTCCACGGAGCTGTGTGGGGCCACTCTTCTCCCGTGTGGCAAAAGAAACAAAGTGCGCAGTTGGGAAGCCTTCTTCCGTGGCAGAAGCCAGAGGCTGCCGTGTTTCTGCAGCTACTTTCTGTTGTGAAGTCTGTTTTTCAAACTGCACTTGAAAACTGCATTGGAGCCTAGAGTGGGGGCAAAGCTGTAGCTCTGAAGTAGGTGAAAGTTTCATCTTTTTTTGTTGCTTTGTTGGTTTCCTGCGAGTAGAAGCCCTGGATTTTCTTTCTCAGCCAGCAAACGTGCTTATGCTCAACATTTATGCCCTTTTCTGCACTCGACGATATTCTGCTAGAATTTTAGTTTGCAAGGTGGTTGTTCTGGAAGTTGCAGTATTTTTGCATGGGAACACGTACTTTGGGCACGGACGGTTGTGCAGAAGGAGCTGTTCTGGTGGCCGGCCAGCCAGTAGGGCCTTGCACATCACTTTCAGGTTAACAGCGCCTGTGCCTTTTTGCAGCGCAGGGGATCAGAATGTGTTGTATTCCAGGTATGGGAATTCAGCAGGAAATCAACACCCTTGCATTCCAGCTGGTCGTCAGAGATCAGAGGGACTGGGAGGGGCTCAGCTTCATTTCTGAAGTGCAGCCACTTTAACATCATCAGTCTGGTTGAGTCCAAGAGAAGAACGTGCCCCAGTACAGATGCTCAAAGAGTGCAGTTCCCAGTGCAGTGCCCTGGGTCTGATTGCATTCCTTAAGGACCTTCCTGCTCCAGGTTCTCCAAGAGTGTGGTTTATTGAAGCAACAGGAGAATAAGTTCAGGATTGCCGCTTATCAGGGCACTGGCTCCCGAGTGTTGATGTGTGTAGTGACAGAAAGCATAGGAAAAGAGAGATGATAACAGTGAGATAGATCTATCTATCTATCTATCTATCTATCTGAAACTTCCTGGCTCTGCTCCAAGGCAATTGGAGGTGCAAAGCTCACCTAAAGACATCCTTTCAGGAGAGGAGGAGAGACATGTTCCATCAATCAATCCCGAGCAGGCAGAGATGTTTCCCCCTCCAGAGATGGTTGTTTTTTTCCCTCAGAGGTGTTCTCTTCCCCCTGTTTATCCTTTAAAGTTTGGTCTGTCCTATGGGTGTGGAACAATCCCATCCTCTAGGTGGGGTTTGGTGACTCTGGTCAAACATGCATTACAGGACACACGGTTTCCTTCATTGGCATCCTGAAGGGTGTCTAAGTTAATTTGTTAATGGGGCCTTATGAGGGTCTCTGTTACTGCCGGTCAGAATTCTCAGTTGACAAAAGAGGGAGGACAATAAACACCTTGGTCCTCCTCCATATACTGAGGTGGCCATAGAGGCCCTCTGACCTCCATCAGAGGGTCTTTGTGCGCATCCTCATCTCCTGAATAATCCAGGATTTGTAACAGGAGTGCAGATGTCAGAAAGGCAGGAATGGCAGTGCAGGCCTGAAGAGAACATGAACTCCAGAAGTGTCTCTCACAAGGAGCAAGCTCACACAGGAAGCCACCTGCAGAGCCAGGGTGGGGCTGTGGGACAGGGCTGGGTGTCAGGCACTTCTGAAAGACAAACAGGACACGGCAGAAGAGGAGCAAGGTCCTCAGCAGAGCCTTGAGAAATGCCCCACGTTCCCTGTCAGATGCCTAAGTTTCTTCTGTTGGAGCTTCAGTCCCAGATGGACCCTGACTGTACTGCCAGTGTCACTTTGGAATCTGTGCCTCCCCATGGGCAGAGAAGGACCCAGGAGAGCAGCAGCACATTGCTTTGGGAACGTGTGAGCCCATCAGTCTCTGAGTCCTGCCCCACAAATGTTTTATGGGAAGTTGAAACCCATCTTCTCTTGCTTTCTGTGCAGCTCCTTCTAGAGAAAGAGCACGAGCAGATTGCTCTACCAGAGATGCCTTGCCAGACTCGGGGAGAGCTGTTCCCAGCCCGAGAGCAGCTGGAGCAGCTCAGGCAGCAGGTGGAAGAGCCACAAGAGAATGGCCAGGTGAGCCTGACTAGCCAGGTGACAGAGTGAAGGGCAGGAACAGGGACATAAAACGGAGCTCTTGGGAGGCCAGGAGTCCCACAGGCACTGAAAGCACAGAGCCTTGTCATCTGCAGAGACCAGCCCCGGGACGGGAGGGTTCCAATGGAAGCAGAGCTGGGTAGGGAAGCAGAAGGGAGTGGCTGAAGGAATGTGATTTTGAGGCCAAAAGAGGAAAAAGCCGAGCCTGATGGCAGCTCCCAGTCACTTGCTCTGCATTTGTGTGTACAGAACATCAAGGCAGAGCCACAAGCAGAGCTGCCCAAAGCCCAGAGTGACATCCAAGCAGCGAAGAGGAGGAACAAGGAAGACATCAGAAGCATCCAAGAGGAGAAGAATCTCCATCAGCACAGGAGCGATCTACAAGACCAGGTGAGTGTAAGAGCTGAAGCCACTCCACTCATGAAACATCCTCTCTCTTCTTCTTTGCAGAACATCGACAAACAGCTGCAGGCAGAGCTGCAGGAAACTGAGGCTAGGATCAAGGCAAGGGAAAAGAGGCTGGATGAAGGAATGAAAATCATCCAAGAGGCAATGAATCTTCTACTCCAGAAGCAAGAGGCTCTAGAAAAGCGAGTGAGTGAAACAGAGATAGCCGCTGCAGTCACCAAACTGGTGCTTTCTGCCCTTCCTACCTTTCCTCTGCAGAGCAGCAGGCGGGCTGGGTGATGTCTCTGAGTGCCATCCTGCTGTGGTCTCTATCACAGCCACTCTGAAGGACACATCCTGGGCTGCTGAATCTCAGCTGCTGCCCTGGACAGTGCGACTAGTCCTTTGGCCTGTTGGCCAGCAGTCATCCAAATGGATTCCTGCTGGCCTGTTCCTGCTCTCCTTGTTTCTTGAGGTGTTTTTGCAGGTCAACTTGGTGACCCTGATGGATCTTGAAACAAGCTGTCTGTATCCCTTGTGAACCTGTTCTTTCCCTTTCCTCACAGTCTGTGACCCACGGCTGACAGGGATAAGCTGTAGCGTCTGACTGCTTTGTTGTGTTTGACTTGAGGTGGAAGTGTGGACATCTCACCTGGCAGCCTGCAAAGACTTCCAGCAAGTGATTGGCCACAAAGAGCCCCAAGGCTGGCGTGGGGCACAGGAACTGTCCCTGCTGCAGCTTGAGCCCGTCCTGAAGATGGTGGAAGAAAGGGGAGCAGGTAGAACATTAGAACAAGGAGGTGCAAGTGTGTCCATAGCCCTTGGAGGGGGAAAAGAGTGCTTGGGAGGAAGTGGAATAGTCATTGCGGCAGTCGTCCTTCAGAAAATCCATGAAAATGGAACATGAATCTGGCCATGAACTCAAGTAAAATCAGCCTTTGGTTTTGACCCCTCCGGTTTGAGAAGTGGACATCCAAAAAAATCCATTTCAAGAGCCCTGCATGTGGCTGAAAGCAGCTTCCTATGGGCCTGCATTTGCAATGTGATCCCAGGGCAGTCTCTGCCAGCCACACTTTCTGACACAAACTCATTTCTTGTCTCAGATCTCCACAGGCTCTCTCATGGAACTTGCTCCAGCAGCAGCAGCATTGTCTAAAGGAGCCTTTGCAGCCCAGCCTGAGAAGTGGAGCCAGGGCAATTTGTTCAGCTCCAACACTGACACAGCTTCTTCCCAGCAACAGGAGATGGAAGATTACTTCCTGGAGCTACTGAGTATGTCTTGTGTATTTCTTGTGTGAGGGACAGTGTATTGTGGGCCTGTGTCAGCATAGCTGTGCCAAATGTTCCTCCGCAGTTTGGTGTCACGGGGACATTTAGGACTCCTCACAGGAAGTGCTGTGCTTCGAGGCAGCGAGGGAGTGCTCTGGGTGTTCCTGCTGCCTCTGAGCACAGCTCAGACTGGCTTGGGTTTGCCTGAGCTTCCCTCTCTGCTGAAGGCAGAAGCAGGGACTGTTCCTGCATCAGTAGAAGGCTGTGACCTAGCAAATGATCTAGGCAAGTCCTCTGTGCTAGTGGCCAAACTGAACAGAATATTTGGCTTCCTAAATTCTCCTAATTCCTAAAGACTCCTGATTTCCCAGCATTCATCAGAGCAAAAGATCTTCACAGAAATTGTTTGGTTTTGGGGTTTTGTCTTTTGGTGGGTTTGTAAGGATTTTGGTTGGTGGGGGTTTTTTTGTTTGGTTTTTTTTGGTTTTTTTTTTTTTGGTTTGGGCTTTTTTTTTTTTTTTGTGAAGTTGGTTTTTCTCCATCCTGAAGGAGCTCTTCTGCCTCATGTGTCTTATTGGTGTAATTTTTATGACTGTTACTATTACCACTACTACATCTACAGTTGGTTTTTATGACAATGCAAATTTTTGCCAATGACCACTTCTTTGAAAAAACATCAAGTGACAGCACAAATTGAGAGCAAGAGGTGTTTTCCACATGTCCCCAAAGAAAAAGCAGATACTTTTATAACAATCCCTATTTAATATCCTAGTTTTATGCTTGTAAGGATGTGTCCAAGGGACACATCGATGTGGTGTGGTCAGGTAAAACTGCACTGCTCTCAGGAGTGAGCCACCAGCCCATCCACTGTCTATCCCTCAGATCCATGGCACTTTTTCATTCCTGATTCCCAATCGTTCCCGTGACTGTTAGAATGCTACCCGTTGGGCCAACCCCTGCACAGCTCACTCTCTAGGAAAACACATGAAGCCCTTTGTGATTCTGCAGCACAACCCATTTAATCTGCTTCCTGCCCATAACAGCTGCCAGTGCTGGGCTCTCAGGTAAGACCTGGTGGGGCTGAGAACAGAGCCCAGTTGACTCTGTGTCTACCATCACCTGTTGGGACAAAAAGGGCATTGATGTGCACCTCGGTGTGTCTGATCTCCAAGCCAATCCTCTTGTGTCCTGAAAGGGGGCAAGAGCTTGTAACGGGGCTCGGCCTGGATGTGGCTTCTTGCCAGTGCTTGTCAGTGCTCATCCTTGGCCCTTCCCAGCCTTGCTGTGGTACCTGCCCTGCCCCTGACGGCCGGTGCGACTGCAGAGGCTGGAGCCTTCCTTAGCTGAGAGAGTCCTGCTGCTGCCCGGCCGCTGCAGCGCGGAGCTGCCGGGAGGCAGCAGCCCCTCGTCTGGGCCGGCTTCTGCATCGCACGGCCTGGACTCACGAGAGGCTCAGCATCTCCTCTGGGCAGCTGTCCGTGCCACACCGGCGCCTGAGGAGCACTGCTGTCCTTGCTGCCCATGGCCGCTGTGCCGAGCTGGGAAGACGGGGACGTGTGCGGGGCTGAGAGGGCGAGTCCGATGCGAGCGACTGATCCGCGCGGTCAGGGTGAAGACAAGCAGCGTGGTTCTTCACGTGGGGCACGGGCATCTTTGAACTCAGCCTGCCCATAAAGGCTGAGCATCCTGATGCTGAAAGCCCCGTTGGTATTGGTCACAACATGAGCTGCTCTGGTTTACGGAGAGAAAGGCATTCTTCTGGCAAACTGCGAAAGGTGGAGAAGATGCCCTCCTCTCCTGGGAATGCATCTCTCTGGGCTTTGTTTCCTCTCAAGAGATCTCTTCAGAGGACTGTAGAAAATCAGTCTCAGTGCTGGCCATCTGTGCTGCAGAGCTGCCTGGCTTGTTGCTGTTGCTGTTGTGGTTCTTGTCGCTGTTGTTGTTGTTACCCAGATGACCACAAAAGGCTCAGAGCCCCAGACACTGGGGCTGCCTTTTGTATCTCCTGGAAGGTGGCATCTCTGCTTTAAAGTGAGCATCTTGCACTTTGTTTCCCCCAGGCAAAATGGTGAGCATGGAAAATCCGGTGACGAAATACACTGAGCTGGAAAGTATCGGCAGTGGGTGAGTCCAACCACAGTTTCTTCTACAAAACCATGGGCCGGGTGTTCTGCTGGTGGAACATCTACCAAGTGTGAAGTCAGGCAAGCTGCAAACATGTTGAGACACTGGGGTTAGATTGGCCCATCTCTCAGTGCTGGGCAGAATTTGTACGTGTGGTCAGAAGGCATTGTCAAAGACATCTCCACGCTGCCACAGTCTTGCCTGCAGCAAGGAACAGGAGCTGGAAGATCTCCTGTCTTCCACAGTGTGGGACAGCTGTGTGTTAATTTCCTTAGCATTTTTGTATGTCTCAAAATCATACGGCCACACTAATGAAAGGAGAATCTTGCTTGCCTGAAAGAGCAGCCTACCCCCTGGTAGCTGTCAGATAACAGTTCTCAGGAACAGTTCTTTCCAAGAGTTTGCTGAAGGAAATACTCGGTGCTCAGGATTAGAACTGAAACTGAAACTCAAGATGAAAGAATAAGCTCTCTTTTTGAGCTGAGGCACTAAAGCCCAAAGCTTCAGGAACAGGCCCAGTGCCCATGCACTTGAGAGGAAAATGCATCATGTGCCCTCTGGCAGACCCCTCATGCCTCCTGCAGGTTTTAGGCACTTACTGCAGAGATCTCCTGTCTGGGCTGGCTTTCACTCCAAGATCTAAACAGCTTCTCCTTTCTTTGCTGCTGTTTTATTTCTAGGGGTTTCGGAGAAGTTTGTAGAGCACTCGACAATGCCACAGGAGGAGAGGTAAATGTCAACAGTCCCTGCAGATTCTGCAGCTCTTGAGGGCTTTCCCGCTCTGGTGTGAGTTGTGGCTGGAGCTTTGGGTCACCGCGAGAGCTGTGCTGCAAAGGCACAAGAAGCACAGACTGGTGCCAGCCTGCAAAATACATTTGGGACAGTCTTTGTCCTTCTCAGCTGCCAGAAGGAAGGCAAGGAGAGCAGTGGTTCCTTTTGGAGAAGGAAGTGCTCACTCGCTCTCAGTGGCTAAAACAAAGGTGGTGCCTTAGAGCATCTCACTGCTCTTTTGTGGCTACAGCTTCAGAGTCCTGAATTCTCATTTCTGGCTGCCAGCAAATACGTCTGAATCTTCCTGGTAGTTCCTTAGCAACCTGCAGTGCTGCACTTGGGAACTGCACGTAGGGAGGGATCTGCAAGGCGTCCCTAAAAGCCCTAAGCCCTGCTTAGAGCCCAGGATCTGTAGCTATAGAGTAGCAAGGCTTGGATTACTTCTCTGCACTCAGCAGAGAGTGTGGGCAGAGCTTTGTGGGTGATAGTTGAGACACCATTGTTACCAAGTGGACAAGGCAAAACGTCAGTGGCCATGTGTCCTGTTTCTGGCCTCAAGGGAGCGGAGACATGGGCTGTTGGAATGTCAGTTCCTAATTACTCCAGTGTCTAATCACAAGGCACTTTGGCACAGCTTGGCTGTGTCATTCCAAAATCACTCGCTCCATGTGCGTTGTGGTCTCGTGCCACCAGCTTCTCAAGGTACTGATTGTCATTGTCATTTTAGGTGGCCATCAAGAAAATTAATCTCCAAGGACTGAGGAGAAAGGAAGTAACTGTCAATGAACTCATGGTCATGAAGATGAATAGGAATCCCAACCTGGTCAGCTATTTAGACAGGTGAGTGGTCGTGGTCTTATCCCATGAATGTTTGTTTACCTACTGCAAGCATGAGAGGTCAAAAGCCCACTTTGGTCTGTGGCAGAAAATAGAGCCATTAATTATTGATCAATCATTACTTCTCTACTCATCTCCAATGGATGGGAAGAGAGTGCATTTTGTCTGCATTAGTCTTCCCTGGCACACATAGTTTGAAAATTCTTCAAAAGCCTTGACCAGCGCTATCTTACTAAGTCGATACCCTCGAAGTTCACTGCCACCATGTTGTCTTGGGGCTTGGCTTTTCTCAAGAGTCTTAAATGCTGATGAACCATCCGAGAGAGGATTTCCCTTGGACTGCAGCCCCTTTTTTCCATTGCTGTGCATGCCAGGAAGACTAGGTGCTTTTTTTCCATAAACACCATGTGTGACAGCTTTTTATCTGGGCTGTTAGTAAACTGCAGTTTTCACTTGCTGGCCATCTAAGACATCTCCTTTTTCACAGCTGTGCCTTTCTCCTTGACACAGCACGGACTGCAATCACTGCACAGCCTAGAGGGAACGTCTATTGCTTTGAGTCTGTCCTCGTTTCAAAGGGACCTGGAAACAAGAATCAATCATTGTCTTTTCCAAACAGTAGCCTAGCCATGCACGTTCATCTCCATGGCCTCATTTCCTTCTTTCAGCTACCTTGTGGATGATGAACTCTGGCTGGTGATGGAGTACATGGATGGAGGCACTCTGAGCGATGCCATCGATAAGAGTTACATATCTGAATATGAGATGGCAGCCATCAGTCGGGAGGTCAGGGATCCCACCTGTGCTTCCGAGGGCTTGGGCAGGATTGTCTGGGAAACAGGGGCTGAGAACTGGAGTGGTTCCATGTGCCAAACTTTGCTTCTGTGTGGCTGCTATGCTACGGGGAAGCAGGTGAACTGCGTGGCAGTGTGCCTGCACTCACTGTGCTCTGTTCTTGTACTCTTATCTCCTGCTGTTGCATTCTCACTCTGTCTCTTGTATTTGTATTTGCTGTTCTCCACCTTGCCTCTCTGAATGTTTGCCTGGAGCCTGTCTGCACTGCATTCCTTGCCTGTAAAAGCAAAGGTGCTGGTGGCAGAATTTGAAACTAACGCTAAAAGAGACTCATTTCTCAAGAGTCCTCAGCTGAAAAGGGTAATAGTGCACCCAAAATGCTGTTTGCTTCTGAAAGGTGACTCATGTGATACTTCCAAGTCTGTGCTGAGGCCAGCAATAAAACCTTTGCCACGCAGCCTCCCACTCAAAAGTGACCCACTTCACAGCAAAGGGAGGGACTCTTTCTTTCTTGGCAAACCCTTGTTTGTCCTCTGGATGAAGAAAGCACATCCACTGCAGCAGCAGTCATTCTGGCTGGTTTGCAGAGGACAGTCTAGAACAGCAATTCCCGTTGGCTCTCTCAAAAGCTGACGTGCCTTCCCTTAGAAAGGTAGTGTTGGAGCAGCAAGCTCTTCCTCTCAATGGCACTGTGTTCTGCCATTACACTCCATTCCCCTGGAAAGGGAATATTTTAGAGCTGTTTCCTTTCTTGTGTGCTCAAATCACACCCCCAGTTTTTATCCTCCTGTCTCTGTTTTCTCTCTCAGTGCCTGCAAGGACTGGATTTTCTTCACTCAAACCATGTCATCCATCGAGATGTGAAGAGCTGCAACATCCTTCTCAGAACTGACGGCTCTGTCAAGCTGGGTTGGTATATTCTTGGCCGGACACAGCGTTCCGGGGATGTGCGGTTTGGGGCTGCTTTTGAGTGACTGCCACTTCCCCCAAAGTGGTGCTGGTGGCAGTGCAGGGACCCCTGCAGCGAGCCGAAGGCACAGTTGCAATGTGCACAGAGGTATGGCGAGGAAAAAGCAGTCCAGAGTGGCACTGCTTTGGGTCTGTGTGTGTCCCTTCCAGAGGGAGGGAGCTACAATCTAAAGGTTCCAGGGAATAAAAGCCACTTCTGGGGGCAGCATTAAAAAATGTGGGGATTTTTGGAAGCAGACACTTCCCTATTTCCTTGGCTAAAGTCCTGAGGAAACAGAGCAGGGACGGATTTCCAGGAGATTCAACAATGCATTCGCAGACTTACAGTGGGGAGTTCTTTTGCTTGGTTTCCTAATTGTACAGAACTTTTTTGTTCCCCTCAGCTGATTTTGGCATCTCTGCTCAGCTCACCCCTGAGCAGAATCTAAGGAGCTCAGTGGTCGGGACGTCTTGGTGGATGGCGCCTGAGGTTGTGACAGGTCAACCATATGGCCCCAAAGTGGACATATGGTCTCTTGGAATTGTGGGAATCGAAATGGTGGAACGACAAGTTCCTCACTGGAATGAAAGTCCTACCTCGGTAAGGAGCAAATACTCACTGATCCCTCTGTCTTTTTCACCTATCCTGTGTTCTGTCCTCCATCAGACAAAATCCCATTGCCATCTGCTGGCACTGCTTCCACCAAGGTCCCCTTCTAAAAATGGCCCTGCAGCACATCAGCATCTGCTGTAGTTTTGGTTGCATCAGTGGGGGAACTCAGGCCTTACCTGAGTGCAAACACTCTCCATTCTCAGGCAACACTTTCCTTTGGGTTTTAAGTTGTTCCAGCTCGTCTGTCTGTGTAGATGTCTCTAATAACACAAAACACACATCTCAGAGCTGGTGTTACATCTCCAGAAAAGAAGGAAAGAAAGCCAAACCAACAAAGTCTCTAAATCAGTGGTTTTCTAGAGAAGAACTGCACTCCCTGTACAGTTTCTTGTCACTTGCCTAAAACCTGGGCATGAGGGTGTAAAGGCCACATAGTATCTTCTGCTTCTTGTGCAGTGTTGCTGAAACACTTAGTGACCATATTTCTGTCATAGCCCAAGCCACGTTCTCCACGTGACCAAGCTGCAGCCTGGTGACATGGAGAGCCTGCCAAAACCTCCCATTTTTTACCTGGCACTTTCTGGGATGGGCACATCATTAATGTACTGACTTGAGTATCCAGAAGAGCAGAGGGTTACCATAGGGATGGCATTTCTCCTTCTTCTGATTTGACCACGAAAAGTTATTCGTTTGCCACATCGGAGAAGCTGGAACTTGCAGACTGCTGCGAGACAGAGCTGCAGGTGGCTCCTGTGTGCCCAAACAGGCATTTTCATCCCAATATGTTTCTGCATGCATCTTAGCGTGTCTGTGTTGAATGCAAGGTTCCAAATGTTTCTTTCCTTACCTGAGCAATAACTCCCTTTTATATAATAACACTTGAAAACAGTTAGAGCAAAGTCCCTCTTCCAAATAGTCTGTCAAGCTGGTGTGAATCTTCAGAGAAGCAAAACGTGCTTTTGTTGATGTAGTTGCCCCTAACTAGGTCAGCCAATCAAATCAGCTGCCAAGGCAAGATCCACTGGATGCTGGAAAAACTGCAGCTGCTTTGGGGTTTGGGTTTTTTGTTGGTATAGGAAAGTCATCTCTGCCTCTCTGCCAGGGCAGAAATTGCCACTGCAGAGTTGAGCTTAAACAATGGGCTCTGGGAGAGCATTTCCAGACTTGAAACTGATGCCTGGAGTGGCTACCTAAAAACAGAGACTAGACAAGAATAAGAGAATAAAAATAGGTATTTATTTGAACGGCCTTCAAAGATACACCCTGGGCAGTCAAAAGGCTACATCCAAGATGGAGCCTGGGTCATGAGTTCTTCACAGTTTTGTAAGTTTGGTCCATTTCCATATCAGGGTTATTTCTCCAATTATGACCCCAGTTAATGATGTAATTACCCCAAGTTTGCCCCTCTTCAGAGGCTTTCAGTTTACACATTTTGGGCCCTGGGACAATCGAAGTGTCCTTGGAGAGCAAACCTAGAGAGGCTTTGTTATGTCTAACTAGCCCGAGAGAACACTAGCTAATAGGCCACATGAAACTTCAGAGCTACACACTAGGCAGTACGGGACTTGAAAAGGAGAAAAGTTAAAACCTAAGGCATCAAAAGAAGCAGGTGGAGTCTTGTGTTTCCTTTTCTCCAGGCTAAACTCCTGATAGCCACAGGAGGGACCCCACAGCTGCAGCAGCCCGATCTAGTTTCGGCTTTGCTGCGTCACTTCCTGAGCTGCTGCCTGCAGACAAACGAGGAGCGGCGCTGGTCTGCCGAGGAGCTCCTGCAGGTAAAATGCAAAGGGACTGCAGGTCAAACAGTGTCCGAGGCTGGGCTCCTCCTCCACTGGAGCCCAAGGCATCAGATGAGCCCCCTTCCTCCTCATCTCCACTTTTGGTGCTTTTCAAATGAAAATGGCGAGGAATCCTGGGCTGGGCTGGCAGGGACCTGTAAAGGCCATCTGATCCATGTGGCCTGCAATGAGCAGGGATATCTTGAAAGAGATCAGGTTGCTCAGAGCCCCTTCCCACCTGACCTGGAATGTTTCCAGGGATGGGACACTTACCAGTTCTCAGGACAACCTGTGCCACTGTTGCAACACACACCTTAGACCTACTCGGAGTAAATCCCCTTTTTTTTAAAAAATATTACCCCTGCCTTTGAAGCACTGAGCTTGGAAAGCCATGGCTCATTGTTCTTGGCTGGTTTTTTGTTCCTTTGGGCAGCATCCATTTGTAACATCAGCCAAGCCTGCGTCCATCCTGCTGCCACTGATCCAGTCAGTGAAGAAGTGGAAGGAGGAGGAGAAAAGATTGCAGTGCCAATCCATCCATTCAGGACTATTTTCTTCATGACCAGTTTAGATTAGGATTGTAGAGTACAATTGTACTCTACATGGATGGCAAATAAATAAAGTTTCTGAAACCCCAATTCATCTGTAAGATCCCTTATTTCTCACCTTGTGAATAAGCTCAAGATTTCCTTCTGAATTGTCCATTGTTCCTTAAAGGTGGAAAGTGACACTTATGGCTTCTTTGGTATGGTTTGTAAGTGGGGCAGGCTCTTCTTCATTCATCCTCTCCAGACCACACTGCCTTTGGAATACGGCACACTGGCCGTTTTTTGTCCAGCAGTTGTGCTTGTAGTTGAGGCAGAAAGGGCAATGGCATTTGCAGGCAAAACCAGAGGAGGAGTGGTGCAGCCAAGACATCCTGTGCAGATGCAGGCGTTCAGCTGTGACTCGAGAGCATTGGGGTTCCTGCCCCTTGGATTTGTATCCCTAAGTGCAATCTCTTTGGCTCGGGGAGAGTCTTGCTCAGCTGAGAAAGCAGAAAGGTCAGCGAGGGTGCTCTGAAAGGTCTCCTCTGATGCAGAGCTGTCAGCGACCGTGAGGTGAGAGCGGCCCAGCCTTGCCCGGGCCGGAGCCCCAGCAGAGCCCTGGCAGAGCCCAGAGCAGCCTGAGGCTCGGCAGAGGCCGGCTGGCAGGAGGCCCTTGTAGCTGCAAGAGGCAGCAGCCTGGCACTGGGTGCCTCTTCCTGGGAGCGGGCAAACCCTCCCGTCTCAGAGCCAAAGCGGCAGCTGGCTGCTCCCGAGGGAAGCGTAGCCGTGCTGGGCCCAGCGCAGACTGGTGCCATTGGCCGTCTGGAGGCGGCCCAGGAGGAGAGAAAGGCAAAAGGCAGCCGAGGGCCGGTGCCCCGGCTGAGGATTGCTACTCTTCTGCCGGCTGCCCTGTAACTCCTGGGAAAGGTTAGCAGTGTGTGCAGCAGCCTGGGCACAGCGGGAGGGAGCCGGGCTGCTCCGCAGGCTCCAGCACAGGGCAGCGTCCTTCAGGCACGGCAGTTCTGCCAGGGGAACCGAGGCCAACGGGAGGCAGCGACAGCTCCTCAGGTCAGATCTGCAGGAGCCAGCGCCTCACACAGCTCTGGGAGGAAGCGCCTGCAATCCTGCAGTTCTGCACTGAGTCAGAGCAAAGGTGTGAAATGCAGAGCGTTCTGCAGAAATATTCGGGGCCACCAGGCCAGCCTGCTTTGTGCTCTCCGGTGCACAGCAAGCACGGCACCATGCAGCTCTGAGTTACTGGCAGAGAGGGAATTGGGGATGTTCCTGAGGCTTGTGCTTGAGTAGTGAGCTGATTTAGAAGGGAGCAGAATAAATTCAATTGGCAATCCATGTTTTCTTTATTCCTTTCTGAAAGACAGATGCATTGTGTCTTCATTTAGCAAAAACACAGCCTTTTTTGACTGTATTTTAGGACAACAACTTAGGCAAGACCTTCAAAACAGCAACTGAAGCAACTCCCATGCAGTGAGCAAAAAAATCCAACCCTCCACATCTTTCTGCTGTAGATCTTGATCTTTTGGTCCTGCAAAGGTCTTGCAAAGGGCTAAGCAGCCTTTAAGGTGTGAAGAGCCTTCTTGTCTTGCCAGCAGGCATGAAGGTTGCTTGGGCTGTTCTGGAATCAGGCCATGAGCTTGTTTGCCTTTGACTTCTCGTTTTGTTGCAGCCCCTCTGTGGCAAATGTCCGTAACCCTGTGAGCTTACCGAGCCTTGCTCACTCTGTCCGTCTGTACTGGTTTTGCTCAGCCTGGTTTTTGGTAGCAGGAGGGCCACAGAGGCGGCTCCTGGTAGAAGCTCCTGGAAGTTTCTGCTATGTTCAGCAGAGCCAATCTCTGATGGCTCCGAAAGATAGACATGCTGCTGGCCAAAACTGGGCCAATGACAGAGGCGGGTAAAACCTCTGTGATAACATATTTAAGAAGAAAATCAAAACAAAGTCACGGTGGTTTTGCTTCTAGTAAGAGAAGAGAATGAAGTGAGAACATGTGAGGAAAAACAACATGGCAACACCAGGGTCAGTGAAGAAGGAGGGGCAGGAGGTGTTCCAGGTGCTGGAGCCGAGGTTCCTCTGCAGGCCATGGTGAAGACCGTGGTGAAGCAGCTGTGCCCCTGCAGCCCATGGGCCCATGGAGGATGTAGAGATCCACCCGCAGCCCGTGGGGGAGGTGCCCGTGCTGGAGCAGGTGGATGCCTGGAGGAGGCTGTGATCCAGTGGGAGACCCGGTGCAGAGAGGGGCCCTGGCTTCCAGGCTGGAGCAGCCTGTCCTTGAAGGACTGCACCCTGTGGAAGAGTGACCCACGCTGCAGCAGTTTTGGGAGGACTGCTGCTCATGAGAGTGGACCCACGTCAGAGAGGTTCGTGGAGAACTGTCTCCCATGGGAGAGACCCCACGGCCTCACAGGGGAAGGACTCCTCTCCCGGAGAAGCAGAAGAAAATCGTGGTGATGAACCGACCAAACCCCCGTGCCCTGTCTCCCTGCGCTGTCAGGGGGAAGGAGGGAGGGGCTGGGGGGGCAAAGGTGTTTTAAGGGCTTATTTTACTTCTCCTTATCTTCCTCTGATTCTCTTACCAATAAATTCACTTTGTAACTTTAAGTTAAGCCTGTTTTGCCCTTGAAGTGTTTCTCCTGGTCCTTATCTCACTCGTGAAGAGTTCATCCATTTTTTTTTCCTTCCACAAGAAAAGAAAGGGCTTCTGCATTCTGCGGCTCGGAGAGCGGGAGCCGAGAAAGCACCCTGCTTGCTTGTTCAGCCGTTTTTTGGGTTTTTTGCTCTCCAGAGAGTTGAACTTTGTTTTTCCAGGAATTTCGGATTTTTTTCCCTTTTTCTGAGGGACTGCTTCAATATCAGAACACATTGGGAGGACTTTCCACCGAGCACAGAGGGCCTGCTCCTGGGCCAAGTCCCAGCTCCGAGGAAGAGGGAGACCAAAGGGAGGACTCTAACTTAATTTCCCAGGTTTTTCTCTACAGCGAGAGATTTTATTATTTAGCAGTATTATCCTTTTCCCCTGTGTTTGTTAGATAAATAGTTTTTTCTTTCACTTTCCTTCAAGGAAAAAGTTTCTTTTTTTTCCCCAAACCTGGTGGGAGAGGGGTGGTTTATAACCAGCCTTCTCTCAGAGGATATATTTCTAAATTTGGCCAAACTGGCACAAAATTTAGTGGCAGCTGTGGCAGGGGAGGGTGAGCGAGCGACCCTCATGGGTGCCGGCGTCAGGTCAGTGTCAAACCACGATGGAAGCCTCTTCTGCTGGAAAGGGAACATGTTTGCAATGGTGTAGTGATCCCCAAGTCCATACAATACTGCACCAAAGGATTAGACTCTTCAGTGCCTTCTTACTGATCCTTCCTCCCCTCCCCTCCCCGGGTCCTTCCCTCTCTTTCAAGCCCTCCCCCTTCTCTCGGGCTCTCCCCCCTCTCTCAGCATCTCCCCCTTCTCCCCGGTCACTGCTCCCTCTCCCAGGATTTCTCCGCTCTCCCAGGGCTCTCCCAGGGCTCTCCCAGGGCTCTCCCAGCATCTCCGCCCTCTCCCAGTCACTCCTCCCTCTCCCAGGTCTCTCTCCCCTCTCCTGGGATGTCCGACCGTTCCTGGACCCCCTCCGGCCCCTCGCAGCCCGTCCCCCGCCGCCTCGCCCGGGCCGTGCCGGGGCCGCGCTCGGAGCCCAGCGGGGTCGGGCCGGGGCCGCCGGGGCCGCGTCAGCTCCGCCCCGCGGAGGAGCCGCGACACCGCCCCGGCAGCGGCCCCGCGCAGGCGGAGCGGCCCCGGCTGCGCCCAGGCTGTGCCTGGCGAGGGGCTGCGGGATGGGGGAGCTCGTCGGGGCTCGCCCCCGAAATACCTTCGGATAGCACATCTTTGGAGCAGCTGTATCCAAACTTTGTAGCAAAGCTGCCATGCAAACCTTCTGAACTTCTTCCGGGATCTGGGCATGCCAGGTAGCCCGAATATCAGGGTCGCAAAATGCACTGGTCCCCAGAAAACCATCCATAGGAACTAGACGCCTGGGATCAGATTCAGGCAGCTGCACATTGCCAGCTACAGCCTTCTCAGCCAACCTTCTCTCAGAAACTGAATATTGTATAGGTTGGAATAAAACCTGACCTAAATGTTTAATATCACATGGAGAAAGCAGATCAGTATTCAGCACTCTAATAACCTGCATGACCTGAGGGGAACCTAATCCATACTGAGCAACCTTATTCTGCAAATCCTGGACCACCCTCCAAGCAATACTCTCATGCTTGTCAGCCTGGCCTGAGTTAGGAGGAGCTTTCTGCACTGGGAAAGCCTGGACAGCACCCTCTGTGTCACCACTAGCTGGCTTCATTGTTGCATCTCTTTGATCTACCTGCATACTATCATCAGATAAGGCAGCAGGTCACTCAGGTGCCATCTGCCCAGCAGGCATCCCAAGTCTTTCCAGCACCTCCCACACCCTGTCTTGCAAGGTGTAGGAACCCAGAGTGCCGATAATATTTCTCTGCCTGTTTTGAAGTGTTTTTACCCCCCTGGAAAACACTGTTTAAACCTCCAACCTTGGAAAAAACTGCCTATGATCAGACAAGAACTAGAAAATACAATGGTGTGAACTAGGTGATAGACTATTATGTAAGATTGTCACAGGGTGAAAAATTTAGAGCTTTTAGGCTTCTCTTTGTAGTAAATAGATAAGAGCAAAAAACATCACAGGGCAGGGGGAGGAGAGGCTTTGGGTATCTTGGAAAAGCCTCGTGGTCAGAAGCTTATCCACAGCAGGAGGGGGTGACATGGCCCATCACAGGGGCCCCCCCCAAGGGGTCCCCAGACCCTGCACCAGAGCACCAGAGATGATGCAACAGACCCTCAGTGTTGCAAGGGACAGTGTCAAGCCAGCCCCTGCAAGAGGAGACACGTGGGCGTTCCCCCCTGGCCCACAGCGTGCATTAATCCACGGCATTCTGTACTCTTTGGCGTGTGGCCGTGTGGCCACAGCGGCAGTGGGGGACCCTCATCACCAGAAGACAAAGATGGAGGGGAGCAACGAGGCGTCGTTGGGACCCTCGGATGGGTGATCTGCTTCCACCCAACCCCTGTCACCTCTCCGTGTTCCCCCACCCCCCACACACACTTTTTCTATTTCTTTCTCTCTTTTTCTCTCTTCCCTTCTTTTTGCCTCTTTCACTATTAAATAAAATACATCCATTTTTTGGCAACAATATTTAATCTTGTTTGGTTTTCATCTCATTTCTGGGAATATTTAGAATGTTCTAAGTTCTTTCCGGTTTATGCTCAGAGACTTCGCTTGCTTTGCTTTTCTGAGTTTAAACCGGATCGTAACAGTATGCAGCTGCAGCAGGAAGCTGTGGGAAGAGGTGCTGCTGCCATGGCCCTGCGGCTCGGGAAGCCCATGGCTGTGCCCCCCAGCACTGGAGTGCCACCCCCGATGGGGCTTAAGGGGAAGGGCATTTAGAAGGGAGAGAAAGCAGCACCCAGAGATTTTGTGAGGGAATTAACCATTTATTTCCTTTTCCTTGAATAAAGAGTTGCAAGAGCCCTGCTAGAGCTGCCAGTGGGGCAGCCTCTGGAAGGCCCGGGGAGAGTCCTAGGGCCTGGGCTCCCTCTTTTGTCAGACATGCTGGGGCCCAGTGGACAATCAGCCCCTTTCCTGGGAGCACAGGGGCTGCGACTGCCGCCCTGGGCAGGGGGAGGCCTCTGATGTACCAGCTTCTTCCTCCTCATCAGAGCCTGGGGGACTGCTGGCAGGAGTCCCTTGCTGGGAGCTGCTGGAGCTGTTGGAGTGGCAGCTGTTGGAGCTGCAGCTGCACCTGGAGCTGTTGCTGCTGAAGCTGGAGCTCCTGGAGTTGCTGAAACTGGAGTTGCTGAAGCTGGAGATCCTGGAATTGCTGGAGCTGGTGGAGCTGCAGCTGGAGCTGGAGCTGGCACTGGCCACAGGGCTGTTGTTCTCATCCCTGATGGCACCAGAGCGCAGCAGCCTCCGGGCCTCCTCGTGGCACTGGCCCACAATGATGCTGATGATGCCATGGACCAGTGGTGCCGTGTGTTGCTCGAGGACAGGCTGCAGAACCTCAACCAGCATGTCAGCATTTGGCCCGTAGATGCAAAGGCCATGCAAGATGGTGCTCTCTGTGGCATCAACCACCCACCACCAGCCCCGGTATATTCGCTCCGGCCTCTGATGCAGCCAGGGCCGCACAGGGTCCAGGAGATGCTGTTGTTGACAGAAAAGTTCTGCCCAGATCTCAGGCAGGACACTGCCCACAAACTCCAGCCCTGAACCCTCCTGCTCTGCTGGAAACACTGTCCCCTGTGGAGAGGGTGAAGGGGACACCACAGGAGAATGGGAGCTGTTCTCATCCAGGCTGTCGGGAGCTCTCCCTGCCTGGCTGCTGGCATCTGGCAGCTCCTCAGGGACTGTGATGAATGTCTCCAGATAGTCGTCTTCTCCACGATCAGAAAATCGCACAGTCATTATTGTTCTTCTGCAGAGTGGGCACACTGGATTTCTCTGTGTCCACCGCAGGATACAGCCCAGGCAAAACTGGTGGTGACAGGGCAGAGTAGAAGCAACACCCTCACAAGTGCCCTGGCAGATGGGGCAGTTGCTGTCGGTCTCTGTGGACATTTTTGTGCTCTGCAGCACGCTGTGGAGAGATAAGGATCAGGACCTGTTTGCCCTCACTGCTGTCACATCCTGCAGCAGAGAGAGGCCATGGTCACTGGCTGTCCTGGGGCAGGGAGGAAGAAATGGCCAGGCCCCTGGAGAAGGACACATCCCCGAGTCCTGTCACCCACCCCACAGCCACGCCAGCGGGACATTTTCCTGCACAGCTCACTTTCAGTGCTGCATCTGCAGTGCTCGGCTGCCTGAAGCAGGCAGGGCAGGGAACCAGGAGTGATGGCTGTGGGACTGGCACCAAGATCTGCCAGTAACAGGCACCACCCAGCACTAGAGAAGCCTGGCTTGATCCTCCAGACCTCACAGTGTCACTTGGATGGAGTTCAGGCTAGAGCCAGACTGGCCCAGGCTCTGCCAACTGAATATAAGCAGTGAGGGACACAATGTCATCATCCATTCCTCCTGTGATGTCACACAGTCCACTGCTCGGTGACATCAGCCTCCACTCACCTGTGACAGCAAAACAGGTATTTCACCTTCTGGTCACCCCCATATAAGTAGTGAGGGAAGTGAGGTCACAACCCATTGCTCAGGGATGTCACAGTCCACAGGTTGGTGACATCAGCCTCCTCCACCTGGTATTGTCACAGCAGGCCTTCCATCTGTGTAGGCACACGGTGTTGGAGAAAAAAGGGAAATACCATTTCTTGTTTCCAACTTCTACATTCCCATGTTGCGCTCCCTTGGTCACCTGCATCATGTGTCTGTGGCTGTGTGTCTCATCGTGCCTTTAAAGGTGTCCCTGGGATACAGTGACAGGACACGGGAATAATTCAAAGCTGTGCCAGGAGAAGTTGTTACTTGTTGGAACCCAAAAAGAACACAAGAGAAAAGAAGAAAAAGTGATACCTACTCACACTGGCCAAATAGAACCTTTCTAACACAGTTTTGAGTATTAGAAAGCAGGCATTCTTTATTACACCATGCTGGTCACTCAAAGAATCCCGCCTCTAATTGAGTGCCCTGAGCATCAGGTGAACAGAGTTTTTATCGTACGCACTGATTCCATGTTCATTAGCTCTCCCTGCTTACTTGATGTGTATGTATTACTTTATTTTACAAATTTGCACCCTTTATCGGAAGTCCCTATATGGTTCTTTGGGGTCTGTCTTCAACGTCCAGTGTGCTTTTTAGGTGGCTGTTCCTCAACCCCCACTTTGGAGTAAGCACAATACCGTTGTTTTGCAAAATAACTTCTGCTTTGGCAGCCTTGCAGAGCTGAGCTGGCATCCTGCTTGTGTTTTGCATGACTTCTGTTTACCTGTTTACTTCATCCATTTTTTCAAGGCTGTGCTGCTCTGTTCTATGGTCCTTATCAAGTCCTCCCTTTTCTTGAAACAAAGTTCCTTATGGGAATTATTTTCTTAATACCTATATTTCATTTTGTAACATCAGGCATTACAACAGCTATAGAGAGATGTTTTAACCAAGACCACCTGGGTAACCATGAAGTAGGTTTGGTCCCGATTTCTTCAACTCCCCAGCAGGTGTCGTCTTGAGCCAAGGGGCTTTGCCCCTTTTGATTCTGGAAGAACATAGCCACGATTTACACTGTCCACTTTCAATGCAGTAGAAGTTGCCCACAGAACTTGGAAAGGTGCCTTCCACTTTCGCTGTAGCGGAGCAGTTCCCCCGTCTTTCAAGTACACCCAAGTTCCTGGATGGAACTTGTTCACTGGTGTGTCCAGTCCCGCTGGTCTGGAGATCACCACTGACCGCTGCAAATCCTGTAAAGTTTTACTAAGAGAAATGAGGTAATTATCCAAATCAACCTCTCCTTTTATGTGTGTGTTTCCTGAAATGTGTGGTACTTGGTAAGGGTCAACCATACAGCAGCTCCTAGGGGCTGATTTTGCTGGTGCCCCATGGCTGAATTCTAATTTGAAGAAGAGCAACAGGAAGGGCTTGGACCCACGTCAAGGAGGTTTCCTGACGTATTTTACCCAATTGCAATTTGAGTGTATAATTCATTTGCTCTACTTTGCCACTAGCTTGGGGCCTGTAAGGATTATGAAGATCTCAAGCTATTCCCAAGGCTTTCCAAGACTCTTGTACCCCTTCTGCAATAAAGTGGGAACCTCTGTCTGATGGCATTCCCAAAGGTACCCCTCATCTAGGTATTACTTGATTCAACAGTATTTTAGACACTTCCCTAGACTGGTTGGTGCGACAAGGGAAGTCTTCTGGCCACCAAAAAAGGTGTTCACCAGAACTAGGAGGGATTTATACCCCCGTCTTCTGGGCAATTCAGTACAATCAAGCCACAATTCACCTGGAACACTTCCAGATTTTATGGCTCTTAGCACTACTTTGTGAGCCATGTTAGGGTTCTTTCTTTTACAAACTATATATTTTTGGAGTCTTGATTGTACAATCTGAGCCATTTTAGACCCAGTTGTAGATTTTTGCAAATGTTTAAAAAGTTTTTCAGTACTCCAATGAGTGTCTTGCAATCCACTCTTTCATGCAAGATTGATTCTGGGACTAATGTTTGCCCAGCTGGGACAACTGCCCAGCCTCGCAGATCAAATCTTGCTTCTACAGTTTCAATTAGCTGACAGTCCCTAGCACTAGACTTTGGTCTTTCTGCTCGGAGAGGTATCTCTGGCAGGGGTATTAAAGATAAAACATTGTTTTCTAACATGCCTTTTTCTGCAGCCTCATTGGCTAAATGATTCCCTAATTCCAGTTTGGTCTTATCCACTTGGTGTGCTCTGCAATGCATGATGGCAACTTCCTCTGGTTTCTGGATACTTTCAAGCAAATCCAAGATTTGTTTTCCATTTTTGATCGCTGTGCCTTGAGATGTCAAAAGGCCTCTTTCTTTCCAGAGGTCCCGTCTGCATGTACCGCTCCAAAGGCGCATTTTGAATCAGTTCAACTGTTAACTCATTTTCCTCTACTCAATTCCAAAGCTCAAGTGACTGAGATTAGGTCTACTTTCTGGGCAGAAGCATCAGAGGACAGTGCCCCCGATTCGATTACCTCGGGGTGTGCATATCCAGACAGCTGGATAGGAAGGTTGAGGGCATGGTCCTGTGACAGGACCAGCTGCTCCTGATGCCTGTACTGCTTTTGGCATCTGCTATGCTGCGGGTGTGCAGCTGCAGCAGGATTTCCTGTGGGAAGAGGTGCCACCGCTGACATGGCCCTGGGACTCCAGGGGCCCGTGGCTGTGCTCCCCAGCACAGGGGTGCCACCAACAGTGGGGCACAAGGGGAAGGGGAAAGGCATTAGAAGGGAGAGAAAGCAATGCCCAGAGACTGTGAGAGGGAAATAATTTATTTCCTTTTCCTTGAATAAAGAGTTGCAAGAGCCCTGCTAGAGCTGCTGGCGGGTTGGCCTCTTGCATGGCTGCGGGGAGCCCTGGGGCCTGGAGTCCCTCCTCTTTGTGGGGCACTGGGCCCCTCCGGACAAGTGGCTCCTGTCCCAGCCAGGAGCAGAGGGGCTGTGACTTCTGCCCTGGGCAGAGGGACCTGCCACTGTCACCACCTCCTGCCACAGGTCTTCCTGGCACTGGTCTTGCCATGCAGGGATGGGCACAGGTGGGGAACAGCTGTGAAACCCAGGGCCAGGGGTTTAACATTGACTGCTTTTGATGAGTTGACTGGAAGTGACAGTTTTCCTTTTTCTCTAAACCAAGGCTGTCAGTGTTTCTGTGTTTGTATCAATGAGGAGGGTAGAATGTAGGTTTGTGGTTTAATGGAGAGCAAAACGGTGTCTGAATTCAACTGATTTTTTTTCTTTGAGGACATTTTTTCTGTGAAAAGTCTGAAAATCAAGGACAGCTTTTTGGAAGTGCTCAGAATCCACTGCCTGTGAGCACGATAATACCTGAGTGACCCTTCAGAACCTTGAACTGACAAAGTGAAGGCATGAACTCTTTCAGCTTTTTTAGAGGGAGAAAAATAACCAAACCCAAACCTATTTTCTGAATCCTCTGGAAAATCCAACTTGTTCAGGAAAGTATCATTTGGAATCTTAGGATTTTCTGTTCATCATTCATTCAGAAACTTGTGAAGCCACACCACTAATGCTCTTTTTAATGATTTAACATGATGCCTTTTCTTGGTCTTAAAATCAAGAGTCATACACAGTCAGAAGGGGACAAGGGATTTTACCTTGGTATTTATTTTAAGGATCCTTAGGTGCACACGTCCAGGTCATATGCATCGAGATGCACCCCGCCAAGTCTACCTCTGTCTCTCTGTCCCCCCCCCCAACATTGGGTATAACATTACAGGTTTTACTAATTAGCATATCTATCCAAGATTCCCAAGTGAGAGGCTCAAGTGAGCCCCCCTCCCCAAAGAACCTTCCCCTGGATGGTTCTATCTTGGTTTACAGAACATGTTCTGGAGAGGACCTTGGGCTCTGGGGCACACTGATCCCTAGCTACAAAGCTTCTAAACTGTTTAGTCTCTTAGCTTGACAAACAAGTCTAAGAATGTAGGCAAAAAGCACGAGGAATACAAAAGTTGTAAAAAGGGATAACAGGGGTATGAAAGAAAAGGCAAAAATCTTCATGGCATCATTTCGCCCTTTTTAGAGGCTAACAAAACTCTATCTTGTCTAGTCTCTACTCTATTCTTTACCCGCAGAACCGGTTTACACAACCGGCTGCTCCACAGGAAATTACACAGAAAATAACTACAATTACAGCTATGATGAATATTTCTTTTACCCAGGCCCAGTTTGGTAACCATGAGGTGAGGGTATCAAAAATATGATCAAATTTTAAGGTGTTATTTCTAGAAGCTACTTCATGTAGAATTTGAGTTCCCTTCCAAATTTCATCCAAATCTTTCTTAATTTTTCTATTAAAATGCCAATCAATGGCCAGTGACCCTTCCCATCTAGGGGTGGTAACTGAGTACAGATCTAGCAATCGCTCTTATTAAGAATTTTGGACACATTTTGGACCACAACCTTATGCAAATCATGGGGTGAACCTTGAACCATGGTTACCAGTTGGGCAAACAGCAAACACGTAAAAAACAGTTTAAGCTGCATCTTTCTGATTTGAATCAGTCTCTGTCTTCTTGGTGATTTTGGGAGCAGAAGCTTTCCTCACCCTGGAGTAGTGAATCCACGGTCCCTTGCCAGCAACCTTGACCGCAGTAAAAATGGCCAGCAAAACTTGGAATGGTCCCTTCCACTTGGCTTGCAAGGGGTCGCTGTCCCAGCACTTGATGTAGACCCAGTCTCCAGGCTGGAATGGATGAGCAGCTGTGTCCAATCCTATTGGTTTGGAGAACGCGACAAATCTCTGGAGCTTCTGCAAAGTGGAACTCAGAGCCATTAAATACTTTTGCAAATCATTTTTACTTCTCATATGAATTTCCCCTGGGATATGTGGAACCTGGTATGGCCTGCCATATAATATTTCATAGGGACTGATGTTGTCCCTTCTCCTTGGCTGTATGCGGACTCTCAGCAAGGCTACGGGCAGGGCTTGAACCCATGTCATGGATGTCTCTTGACAAATCTTGCAAATCTGGGTTTTGAGGGTCCCATTTCTACACGCACAGCTTCTCTCTCTGGGTTGTCCCTGTACTTGCCAATTGAGTTTTTCCACTGCTGTAATTCTCGATGCATATGACCTGGACGTGTGCACCTAAGGATCCTTAAAATAAGTACCAAGGTAAAATCCCTTTTCCCCTTCTAACCGTGTATGACTCTTGGTTTTAGAACCAGGAAAAGGCATCACCCTGAACGTAGAACTGCAACCAGGAGCCACCCGGGGAGGAGAAATCCACCCCCATCCCACCGGGAGCTCTTTAGGGAGCGCTCCAAGTGTCCCTCTGAAGCTCATCCTGGAGAGCAGCAGCAACCAGGGATCCTGAGCCAGCTGCGCTGCCTTTGGCAGCACTTTGGCAAAGGGTCTGGAGCAAGGGCGAGGGAACGGTGACTCTAACTGCTGCAGGGCAGGGATGAGGGAAGGGCCATTGACCCAAGTGCTGAAATGCTCCAAAATCCAGAAGGATGCTGGAGAACTGGGAAGCAACAAGTTCTCACAAGTGCTGAAGTGATGGAAGCCCTTGGAGTGAAGTCCCCTGAAGGAACTCGCAGGGGAAACGATGCTATAATAAGTAGGACCAGAAGGCAAAACTGTAGCACTGCTAGGAGATGGTCTATAAGCCCCACAGGCTATGGCTTAGGAAAAGATCAAGTATAAATATGACATATTCTATTTATTATATCTATTAAAATACATCGTATATCATACTAGATAAGATAAATTGAATTTATGATAAATTAATATGTATTATTTGATACATTTTGAGAAATTTTGAGAAATATTTTCATTTCATGTAGATTTGAAATATTCTTCCAACTTGGGAGAGTGAAGATGTACTGCTGTCCAAAGCCTTCTGCCCACACAGCAATCAGCCCACGGCTGTGTCCGTGCACACCCACCCACCCACCGTCCTTGCTCTTCTCGGCATCTCTGGGCTGCTGTTTGCACACAATTAGGGTGAATTCAACTCGACAGACCTACGAGTGGGGTGTCCAGCTTGTCACGAACGCTGATGTGGCAAGGCACAACACACAGCTCTCAAATCACGTACATTATCACACGTGCTTTCTTTCCTGCTGGGGACTGAGGAACTCTTAAAAGCACCAAGGATACACAAAAGAGGTGCAAAGAATTGGCATCTTACTACTGCTGGTATCCTCAGGTAGGAAAACCTGTGGGGTTTTTTAAGGTTGCAACTTCCCAAAAACTAGGAAAGCTGCTTAGCATCAGTACCGCCATTGTAAATGGTTTTATTGACTTGGCAAAACTGGAACGTTACCTTTGGACTCCATCCTTGGTTAAAATCACCTGCCCTGACCTGCAGACTAAAGCACCACCCGCAGCAGAAGCTCCGTCAGTCACTTCTCTCAAAAAGATGTCTTAAATTTGCAAGAAGAAAGGAAAACACGTCAGAAACTATGGATTAATGACAAGACTCGGAGAAATAGTCCAAAGAAGAAGTCGGAAGAACTACTGGGAGAAATAGTTCCAAAGCAGAGGGCCGCAGCTTCTCTGGGACGCGCCTGGTGCTCCAAGGCAGCCGGGCTGCCCTGGCTGCCCAGGACGCTGCGCACCACGGGCCCCGCAGAGCTGCGCAGCAGGGAGGCAGCTTCGGGCACCTCAGCCCCTGGGCAGGAGCGGCCTCCTTGCTCTGCACGGCTGCCTGTGGGCAAACGCAGCGTGCCGGCCTTCTGCTCTTGGCCCCAGCCCGGCCTGGCAGGGCTAATCCCCTTCCCTGTCTGCACTGTGCTAAAGAGGGACTTGTTCCTTTCCAGCCCTCCAGGGCATTCATTTGCACCACAAAGCACTGAAGGACTGAGGCCTCAGCAACAGGCCCTGAGCCAAAGTTGCCCTCTAGATGACCCTTCTGACCAAATGTTCTACGGGTCTGCTCCTTAACCAGGCATTACCATCAGTGGGATCTGTGCATCCCTTCATTCAAGGAACGTGTCTTTACCTTTCAGTATTTAGAATCCGGACAAGACCACGAGTGGCCCTGTTTGGGGTGTAGGATCCAAGACAACTCCCTCGGTTCCTCCTTCAGCCATGGCTGCGCTTTGGAAGGAAACAAAGAGTAGAATGAAATCAGATGTCCCTGCAATAGAAGTTCTGTCACATTGGTTGTTCAGCACTAGCAAAGCCAGCCTACTGGTGCCTAGGCAACAAGATAATGCTTGAGCTCTGCAAAAAGCTGTAGCTATGCAGAAAGAAGTAGTTCCTTTGTAACAGGGTATGGGAAGGAAGCCCTTTCTAGAAATCAGCACATTTAGCAGAACAGGCTAACTGCAAAAGCTAACCACTGGCTATTTGAGCCGGCAACCTTAGAGAGCATGTGCAGGAAGCAGGGGTGAAAAGTTCAGGAAGACTTAGGAGCCTTCATCAGAAACGACCACCAGGAGGCTGACCACCACCTCGTGCAGAGACTGTGCATGTGCTGCAAGGGCTGACATCATCACGCGATTAGAAAACATGTTGCAACATGAAGGTTAGGAAAGTATAATGTGCATATTAAGGAAAAAAGTATAAAATCTAGTAGTGTGCGAAGAATGGAGTGAGTTTGTGGTGGAGTTACTCCCCTCACTCCCGGTGTCCGATAAACAAATACCTGCTCTATAGGCCTTATACTACGGAGTACTGCTTTCTTGCCCAGTTTTTGGGCATCAGACTTTGAAAACTATTGTTGATTTCAGACCAGAGGAAGAGAACAACTCCACCGTTCCTTTTTTCCCAGCTCTTTCAAATGGTGTTATGAAATTTTTGTCTCTTCCCTTATTCTTTCATGGTCAGACAAAGATTTACTAGAAAACCATCAATTTACCCAAGCAAGCACATTCCCTTTTCCACTGCTTAAGTCAGGACAGTTCTTGCTCTCCACGGGGTTCATAACTAGAATCAGACTGGCCATGGGGCAGAAAGCTGGGCCTGTGTGAGAGCCCAGCAAGCACAGACCCCTGCTTTTCATGCTAAGATGGCTCATGCTCCTCCTTTCTCAAAGCATTTTCACCTCTTTCTCCTTGTCATAGTATAACCTATTGTTTGTCCAGCACAAACACAGTTAAGACCTAAATCTCAGAATGAAACAGTCAGCCTTGCATTCTAGTTTGCCTACAAGAGACATATTTGATTGAAATTTCCATCATCTGCTGTGCTGTCTGCAAAAAATAAATTTACATTCTGTCATCAAAAAATGTTGTCCAATAAATTTGTCTAATTCTTAAACAATGCCAGTGCTTTGACCTTAACAGGGGTAATTTTGTGTGTTGGCTTCACAGAAGCACGCAGTCCTCAGCTGGTGCCAGGGAGTGCTGAGTGTGCCTCAGCACTCAGCACTCTGAATGTGTGGAGTTTGATTGCTGGAGTGCAGTGTTTTAGCAAACATCCCCCAGGCCCGTATCTGTTCCCATAAACAGCAGGAGCTCAGAGGAGATGCCTTGTGCTCCTTTTCGTCTGCTGCTGATCTCCACACACCGAAATACCTGAGAATCGTGGCTGTATTCGTCGGCAGACAAGGAGCTGTTATTTGGCCGAGTCAGGAGTGACTGTAATACCATAAACAGAAGTGATGTTTCCAGGAAAGTAAGGTACCAATTTGTTTGCTGAAGAGTAAGGGTCAAATTCTCCCAACACTAAAATGTCCTTCTTATTTATTCAGTGAACATTGAATCTTGCTACCTAGAATGTATGGTTTTCTTTTACATTCCAAAAGAGGTCTAAACTGTCTTGTGTCAAAGGAGTGACATTATGGGAACAAGTTTCTCCACCTACTTTTTTTTTGGTTTGGTGGGGGATTGGTGTTTGTGCGGGGGGGGGGATTTGTTAGTTTAGTTTAGTTCAGTTTAGTTTCGGGTTGGGGATTTTTGTGGAGTTTTTTTGGTTGGTTGGTTAGTTTGGCCTGGTTGGGTTTGCCTGTTGATGCTTTTAGCCTGAAACCTACAGCATACAGAAAGGTAAAATCCCTGGCAGGTGCATACCTGGAAAGCAGTTGGGTGCATAAGCAGGTAGACTTATATCCCTAGCTTTAATAGAGTAAACCCTACTTTGTCTCTTCATTTCTTCACTTGAGCCTTTTGCAAATATTTGCATTTTCTTGATCCTAAATGCCGACAGCAGATGCTTTAATTTCTTTCTTTTCTTTTACTTTGGCTTAGGTCTCGAATGTCTTCAAGTTCTTCTGGTAAGAAGACATCCTTTACTGAAGGACACAGCAAACATATGAGGTGAGTTTTGAGTCTATGAGATGTCCAGGTCCCCAGTACTTCCCTTGACATGAGCTGCAAGATGCAGGGGGCCGAGATGATAGTCCTGGACAAGAAGAGGGAGATATTTCTTCCATTGCTTGGCAAGAAGCTTTTCCAGCAAGCAGAAGGATGCAGGAGGGCACCTGAACCCCAAGAGCCCTGCAGAATTTGTCTGCCTCTCTCAGCTTGTGTGTCACTGATAAACACACAGGCTCACAGCCACACATCTGGATGAGGAAGAGTCCATACCATTTAAAGTCCAACAGCAGTGTTCCAAAATCACTTCTGAGCTACCTTAGCCAGTGACTAAACTACCTGTGACAGCAGCCAGAACGAGACGCAATTATTACTGAAAACTCCCCTTAATCCCAGTTTTGTTCCTTTGCCACAGTCCTCACCAGAGTATTTCAGCATGACCTTTAGTCCTCCTGGAGCTACTCAGGTAACAAATGCCATTTCCCCTCGGCACAGTCACAGCCAGCCTGAATGGGCACAGACGATGAGAATTTCTTCCTCCTGAGGTACCTGCGCTCTTAAACGTCCCTGGAGTGCTTCCACTAGCTCAGCTCACTTGAGGGAGGATAACCATCCTGGCACACCTGAGCAGCATGTCCAGGAGACAGGGTTACCCAAACCAGGCCATCACAGCTTCACGTTTGACAAGACTTGTGCACGCATCACACAAAACAGTTCATGCAGATATTCAGTGGAGGCTGCAGAATGTGCAGAGAGATTTTAGTCGGGGGGGAGCAGCACTAGAACAACCGGAGATGCTGTTTGCAGACAAACAAACCCAAGTGAGCAAACACAAAGAGGCAGAAGCTGCTTGTGAAGTTCAGCAAAGAACCATTTCAGACCAAGTTCATCCCAAAACTAAGGTGCAGTTTCAGGGCAGTTACCATGAATTCTTGCTTTGTGCTTCCGGTTTTTTGTATAAAAGACTTTATGTTCTCTCTTCTTACCCTCTAAAGTCCAGGGACTAAGGTGGCCCCCTCAGTGTTGGTGAGCAGGTTTCAAAACCTGGGTTTTGAATTCACTGGACTCAAAAGCGTGGATGCTCTGTACCTGCTGTTGCAGTAAGATTCACTTTGCCTGATGGGATTCTACCTCCTATGCAAATATTGTTAGTTATGTAAAACTTGGGGTCTACGTGTTCATATACTGCGTTAAAACCACATCTGTAAGGAGGAAGAAAGGCATGAAGATTCTCTTCCCCATTCTGTAGCCAAGGAACCCAAGAAATACATGCTAAATTCACTGACTTATTACTTGTTTCCCAGGAAGTTCTCACTTTTATCAGCAATCTAAGTCCAAATACAAACTCCAGGTAAATTGGTCAGAAAAATGTACATTTATTTCTTCAGCTTCTACTCTTCATGGTGCTGTGCTTAGACCAAGTCACCTACAACACTGGCAGGAACAGCCTTTGCCACAAGTACAGTAGAGAAGTAAACAGCAAAGGATGGGTTCAGCACCAGCAGTTAGTTCCCAGAAGATCAGGAACGGCTTGGCTGCTGCATGCCCACCATGTCTGCATCACCTTAAGGGACATTGCTGTCGCAGGTGTTGGAGGAAGAACTGTCTGAGCATCTGAGATGGAAAGGTGAAGGCAATGACACAGCTGTGTGCCAGTCAGAAAGTGAAAATTGTGTCTTCCTACGCTGCAAGGAGATCCTACATGCTAGCAGAAGAGCACAAAGGACAGTTTCACCTGAAACACACACACTAATGTATTGCAGATATACTGAAAAGATTTATCATTTCTAACAGCTTCTCAAAAATAAGTCAGTTTAGACTGTTTGAACGTTGCCCCTGTTGCACGTAATACCAGGAGACTAGTGAAAGAATGGATTTACATAAGGCATATTTTGCTTTCAGAACTGACTGCTCTGTAACTTGGAACTGGTAAGTAGTCACCAGTAGGAAAAACATTAAAACTGCATTTTCAAAGTGGTAGAAATTGTGATTCAAAAGCTACAGTGGCAGGTAGGGAAAAAGGAAAGCTATGGAACAGCAACAATGCTTAAAGTCATCAGGCCTGTACATTGAGTGATGTTCTCTACAAATTACTTCTAAAGGGGAAAGGATTAATTTTAAGAGAAAAATCTTAATCTAAAACCACATACCACAGTTTTAAGGATTTTTCTTTCCTAAAAATTAACAACCTTTTCTGTTGTTAATTATTAAACCAATTTTTGGCCCAAACACTGAAATATAATATCCATTATTTGCCTTGTGGTGTTTGTAACTGACAATATTAAATTCTACCAGTAGGGTAGAAAATTGGGAATGAGTCATGCTGCCAGACACAAGATAAGCACACTTCTTTTCAAGTTTCAGTATCCTTAAAACACAGCTAAGGGTAACTTCTCATTCTTAGCCACAGAGTACTGTGGAAAAGTCAATGCAACCATAACCATCCTGCAGGGGTGACTAAACATTCCAGTGGACAATCCGCTCTTCAGCCACCTGCTTCCTCATCTCTAGTAGGGCACAGGTCCAGTGTCCGTGTGTTTCTCAGAACTCACAGAGATTACAGAGGAGATCTTCAAAAAGAGGCTTTTCTGGATGAAGCAGTGCATAGACAAATGAAACATGGGGAAAGATGTCCCTTCTTTTCTGAACTCCTGTCTTCTCCTTTTTGCCTATTCCTTAGAAATGTTCTTGCAATTCGGTCGCTGGGATAAGTTTTACAAGAGTTGTTCCACTGCGCTTAAAGAAAGACAAACCCCATCCCACCGAGGTGGATCATTCGTAATTCAGGTACTGTTTTAAGCTGTTGAAAATGAATTGGGAAGAGATTTTCTAGGTAGTGGGTTTCAATTTTTCTGAGAAAGCCAGCACACAGAGGAAGAGATGACAGGGCATCTCTAAACCACTCAGTGCAAAAGACTATTCCAGAATGTGGTGAGACCAACAATCCTTGGGTCACCCATAGGGCAGGGCTCCTCACAAAGGGACCTGGAAGGAGGCCAAGAGAAGGCAGTGTTAGCTGGAACTCAAGACAAGCTGGATGTAAGGAGAACACCCCCTCTGTGTGTGGGATGAGCTTATGCCACAGCACCAAACATACTCACATGAGCCCGCAGGGTTAAATGATGTAGAGACATAAAAAAAAAAGGGCATGAATTAAAGAGATGGAAGAATTAGGTCTATTTTTTCCTGCTACAAACAGAAAAATGTTTCCAGTTCCAGAGAGAATTTAAAATAACAAGTGACACTAAGCAGAGAGGATTGGAAGATCACCTTGGTTAGTCTCCATTGAGAAGACTTGGCTGCAGGAGGGATTTTGCATTGGAACTCTCCCCAGACTGGGGGAAAAAAAGAAGAGAAGAAATGATTCCTGAGGAAAGAAAAAGGCAAAATCTCTTGGAGAGACACCAGCGTGAGTTCACTACAACTCTAGGTCATTAATCCCTTGGGGAAAGCAACATCCATCCACGGTGCAGGATTTAAGCTTTGATGGCAACGCTGACAAAATTGCTGCCCCGTGCTGTTGCTGCTTCTGACTCCAAAGAATGAGAAATGGGCCAAATGTGCCCAAGACAGGCAGAGACAGTGAGACAGAACCAGGCAGTTAGCTGGAAAAGAGGCAAAAAGCAAGTCCTCAAGTCTCTGCTTTCCATCATTTCCCCTGGTCCTGTTGGACCAGTCTGCTTTGAAGTAGGGAACTCTGTTAGCAACCCCAAGCAAAAGAGTGAAGCTACTCAGTCGAAGATCTTTTTCCTCCCTCCCTCCCTTCAGCCATGCAGAACACAGAGAGATGCGGCTGTCACTTGACACATAGGAACAGTTTCCCATGGCATTCCTCAGTTTGGAGCCTTTCTGAAATTTGCTGCGCTTGCCTTGGTGCTTTGGGGTCGTGCTGCGAAGCAAAGGCAGAAGGCCGATTGCAGGCAGAGGAAGCAAGGGTTTGCCCCGTGCCGCTCCGTGCCGTGCCCGGGCAGCGCCCCGGGAGCCGCCCCGCCCGCGCTGTGCCCGCAGCCCCGGCTTTGTGCCGCTCGTTCCCGCGCGGGGCCGAGCGCAGCGCCCCCCTCAGGCCGCGCGCCGCCGCTGCAGCTGCGGCCGTTGCGCTGCGGCCGTTGCGGCGCCAGTGGGCGACAGGCGCGATGGCCGAGCTGCCGCTGCCCGCCGGGCTCGATGCCAGCACCTTCCCCGCCAAGCTGTGGCGCCTGGCCAACAGCCCCCGCGTCCGCTCCGTGCGCTGGGACACCCAGGGCCGGGGGCTGCTCATCGACCGCGCCCTCTTTGAGCAGGAGCTGCTCAGCCCGCCCGGCGTCCAGGGGCCGGCCCCGCGCACCTTCAGAGCCACGCAGTTCCGCAGCGTCGTGCGCCAGCTGAACCGCTACGGCTTCTCCAAGGTGCCGGGCCGGGCTGGCGCGGCTGTGCCGGGCGATGCCGGGGCCTGGCTCCACTACAGCAACCCCTGGTTTCGCCGCGACCGCCCCCACCTCCTGCTGCGCATCAGGCGCCGGAGCACGGCCAACAAGCACCGCCTGGCGCCCGGGCCGGAGCGGCGCAGGCGCTCGCCCAGCGGCTCCCAGCAGCGCCCCCGGCAGCGGCCGCGGCCGGCGGGGCCGGAGGGGCGCGGGCGGTTCCAGCCGCTGCCTCGGGAGCGGCCGCCGCTGCCGGCGGGGCGGCCGCCCAGCGGCTTCTTGCTCCTGCACAGGGAGCGGACGCTGCCGGACGGGCGGGAGCTGCGCAGCCGCCGGCCCAGCCGCTTCCAGCAGCCCCCCAGAGAGCGGCCGCTCCTGGCCCGGCGCCCGCCCTGTGGCTTCCACCTCCTCCACAGGGACCGGCTGCAGCCGGCCCGGCGGGACGCGCCCAGCCGCTTCCAGGAGCTGTACGGGGAGCGGCCGCTGCCTGCCGAGCGGGAGGTGCCCAGGATCCCGCGCTGCGAGCTCCTCGGGCTCTACGGGGAGCCGCTGCTGCCGGTCAGGCGGGAGGGGCCCAGCCGCCTCCAGGAGCTGTACGGGCTGCAGCCGCCGCCGGCCGGGCTCCCGCCCTGGGCTTTCCAGCAGCCCCCCACGGAGCGGCCGCCTCCGGCCGGGCGGGAGCTGCTCAGGATCCCGCCGTGCAGCTTCCAGCAGCTCCAAACGGAGCAGCAGTCCCCAGCCTGCAAGCCATCAGGTAGGAAAAGTGTTCTACTGCCCTTGCTTTTCCCAAAGGTCATGAAAAGTGACCGTTTGAAGTATTTCCCCACAACGCTCTGTCATTCTCAGATAGAAATTGTCAAACCTACAAGGGAGGGGGACCTGGAAAACCAAAAGAGTCTCTGTCTGGTTTTCCTGTGTGCTTCCTGTGATGTTTGCTGCAAGGCAGCAATAGAGCTCTGTCTCCAAAGCCACATTCTGGAGCCTGACCAGTGTGTTTGGATTCCTGCAGCCACACCGGGCAGTTCAGCCTCCCGTGCTCCACCTGGCAGCGCTGCTTGTGCAGCATCGACGGCCTCCAGCGGGTCACAAAATGCACCTGGGCAAGAAGAATTGCCTTCAGTGGATCTGGGCCTTCAAGTCGAGCAAATGATTCGGGAGATCAGGAGATCCATGGCTGAAAGGTCTCCCTTTGCTCAGGTAACTCCATTGGGTGGGTATGAAGGGGCTGGGCTGAGAGCTTTTGAACGTTGCTGCAAAGGCTTCTTTAGTTGAACTGATTTCATGATTATTTAGTGACTGAATTCTTGTTGTTCAAGCAAGACTTCTAAAAGAAGAGGGATGAGAAAGTTTCCCTCCCCCCTTAGTGAGGATGAGAGGTGTGAGCCTGTGGTGGCCAGGTTTGGGTGCTCCTTTTGCTGGGAAGAATCCCTGGTGCAGGGGCCTTTGTGGTGATGCTCTGTAGGTTCTAAGAGGCTCTGTGTGGTGGGAAAGAAGAGAAGGGTGTGGGGGGGAGAATTGCCACTGAAGGCAAAGTGTCCCCTGCAGGGAGGGGCATGCGAGAGGTGCCTCTGTTAGAGCAGCAGACGTGGGCTCTGCCTGTTTTGGCTGGGAAGGCCAAGGCCAAGCAAGGGCTGGGCTGCAGCTGCTGCTGCTGCTGCTGTGTGAGCCGTGCCGAGCGTGCAGGCGCTGCCAGAGCCGTGCTTGGGGATGGGCTGGAGCTGCAGCTTTCTGCTCCTTCTGTTTGACAGATGCAGTCTTGGGATTAGGAATCCCGTTTCTCTTAACTCTTGCCTCTTCCCAGGCTTGCCTGGAGTGTCTGTGTTGGCACAGGCCTTTTTGCAGGTTGTTCTACATGTTGGCCAGAGAATGTCTCTCTTTCTATTCATGTGCAGCCCCACTGCCTGCAGTACATTTCTGGTTGAGGAAGGGCAGACTCAAGGTGGGGAGTGGGGCTTTTTGGATTTACCAATATCTTCTTCTCAAGTGTGATGTCTTCTGTCTTCTGTAAACTCCCACACAGCAGTTTTCAAAGGCATTTTATTCCTTAGCAAAAGGAAACATTGCAGGCTCTGAACCATCTTTAGAATCTTTAGGATTCTGGTGGACAGGCTGTTGCAGAGGAGATGAATATTCTGGAAGTGGTCATAGTGAGAATACCTTTCTGTTTAAAGGAAACTTGCAGGTGCTTAATCTTGGGCATTTGCTTCCTCAGTGGAATTAGGAAACACAACTTGCTGGTCAGGCTTTTCTTGTCTTTTGGGTTGGTGGTTTTTTTCTACCCTCCAGCTTGAAAGATTTTTGCCACTGGATCCTGGAAACACCCTAGGTCCATAAATGTTTGCTTGGATCATCCATATGGGGCAGCAGCAGAGGGCTCCAGAAAGCACCGCTTTGTTGTTGATGGTCTGAGTGGCTGGGTGGGGGTGCTGAGAGAGCCAGGCAGAAACGTGTGCTTTGCGTGCGGGTTTGCAGCAGCCAGCCCTGGGCAGTGCTGGCAGCGAGCTCTGCCCCTGCCGACGGCCGTGTTGGGAAGCAGGAGGGCCCCTGGCTTCCTGCTGGCTGATTTCTTACAGCTGGTGGGAGAAGCCAGGCTCAGGGTGTGAGGGCACGTCCCCTCCCTTGGTGTCTCCTGGTTTTCTGAGTTCATGGTTTGCTTCCAAGGTCATTTTGTAAGAGCTTCAGTAGCACCTTGGCCACACGAATCCCGAGTTTCAAACACTTGTCACGTGAATGGTTTGGGCAGCATTCCCCTCCTGTTGGGAGTGGAGAAGAGGAGGTGTTGTATCGCTGATGTGATTCCAAGAAAACAGTGAGTGATCTTTGGGTTTCTTTCTTTCTGGTTTTCTTTCAAGGGGAATGCTAATGTTGCTGCCGAGTCTTCAGGAGGGGAGGCTGGGAACAGGGCTGCAGCAGAGGGAGCTTCGCCTGGCACCGAGAGCTGCAGGAACAGTTCCCCAGAGCCCGAGGAGCCTGGTAAGGAGAGAGCCCACACGGGTTTCGAGAGCTCTGAGGCGGCTGCTCTGAGCCTGCCTCTGGCAGGAAGGGAGATGAGAAGAGTTGAGTTCCTGTCTGCAGGGTTGCTGCTCCCTGGTGCCTTTCGTTCAAATCCTGCCCTGGCACAGCCTCCCCGAGCCCTGCCCTCCACGCTTCTCCAGAGGCACTGACACTGAGTGCTGTGCTGTGGCCAGAGAGCCGTGAATAACCCTGACCCTGTGGGAGTTGGGTCACCAACCCGGGTGTCCCAATTTTGTGCTGAAGTCCGTGGATGAATTTGCCACATAGGGTGGAGGCCAGGCTGAGAGGCTCTTGAAGGAACAGGAGAAAGAAAGGGCAAAAAGTCAGGCTAGGAGTCCAAACGTTTGGTCTCAAATCACTGACTGAAGGTAGTACCAGTCTGCTGGTATCTATCCTGAGACACAAGAGAAACAAGGAGCTGAACATCAGAGCCCAACCCACTGAAAAATCAAAGATCCAGTCACAAAAGGAAAAGCTTGAATGACCCCAGATCAGCAGGACCTAAGAGGAGAGAGGGAGCACTTTGGATCCATTCCTTAGCCAAGCTGGTGCAGCCTGCAGGCCTCATGGGGAGCTCTTTCCCTCCCAGCTCTTCCTGCCAGAGCTGATGGTCAAGTTGGAGTCGCTGTTGCTCACTGCAGAGGGCAGGTCCCAGATAATGGAGCTGGTTCATAGCTCACAGCACCTGTCACCTTCAGCCGTTTCAGTGAGGACTGAGGTGTCTGTGTCAGCACAGAGGAGGAACAAGGCTGGGCTTCTGTGTGGGAGCTGGGACTGTCTGTGCTTCAAGCTCTCCTTGGTGCCATTTGCACTGCGGGTGCTGAGACTCTATCGGGATACTTCAAACCTTTGGAGGTTTTGGAAACTTGGAATGCTCCCTGCTCTTTAAAGAGCAGCCTTCAAATTCTGAAGTTAATTCTCTAGTGATGGCCCTTTCAGGCCATCTTTTACAGTCCCTGATAGAAGGACCATTGCTGCCCAGTGGAAACCACAAGGGCCAGTATTGACTCAGTGTTCCCTTTGCTTCCCAGATTCCATCTGATTGACATTTCCAGGAGGGCTGTCCTGCATGGGAGGAAGAGACAGAGGGAGAGCCTGTGACCATCAGGCAGGTGCAATCCCTCTGTCTCTAGTTGCATTTTTAGATGTGTAGTTATATTTGTGTATCTATTTAGTTATATTTATAGATTTATGTAGCTGTATTTAAATATCTATATAGTTGTAGTTACAGATCTGAGTAGTTAAATATATATGTGTAGTTGTAGATGTATATAGTTATTTTTTTATATATGTTGTTGCATTTATAGATGTGCAGTTATATTTATATATGTATATAGTTATAAATGGGCATAGTTATATAGCTATCGGTATATGGAGGTATATGGAGCTTTAGGTAGATAGATTGAAATTTGAATAAATATAGGCAGCTTTTTAACCTCTTTCCTGCTCTTCTTCCTCTCTCACCTCTTGTTTTTCCCCCTGTGCCCCCTCTGTCCCCTCTTCCTGTGCTGGCTCCGAGCTGGCGGCCGGGCCGGGCGGAGCAGCTGCAGCCCCGGTGTCCCTGGAGCGGTGGGAGCTGCCGGTGGCCGCAGGCACTGTGCCCTGAGGAGCTGCTGGAGGACGGTGAGACAGAGGGGGCTGGGGAGAGGTGACACTGAAGGGATGGTGATGTTGAGGTGCTGGTGGGGCTGAAGCGATGGTGGAGGAGCAGAGGGGAATGGTGGGGATTGAAGGGACTGGGAGAGCTGAAGGGAATGGTGGAGCAGAGAGGTGTGGAGGAGCTGCTGGGGATGGTGGGGACTGAGGGGACGGGGAAGTGGCACAGGCTAAGGGGGGTGTTAGGACTGAGGGAGCTGGGAGGACTGAGCGGAGTGGCAGGAACTGAGGGCTCTAGAGGGAGCTGAGGGGACCAGTGGGGCTGAGGGAACTGGGAAAAGTGGGGAATGAATGGTTGGACTGAGGGGTAGAAGTCCTGCGAGGGAAGAGGCACAGGCTGAGGGGGGTGGCAGGTCTAAGGGGACTCAATGGGTCTGACGGGACTGAGGGGCGTGAGAGGACTGTGGGGGTCTGAAGAAACTGAAGGCAGCTGTGCGTTTGCCAAGGGCCTGGCAGGGCTGAGGGGATGGAGGGGGCCAGCAGGGAGCACGGAGGGGTCCGGGACTGCGGCTCTGCCAGCCCTTGGAACCAATTCCAGAGCCTCCACTTTTGCCACAGCTGCCTTGAAGACCTTGAGAAGAGCGGGAGAGTGACGAGAACCAGCAGGGAGAAGCGGAAGGCCACAGCAAGAGCAGCGAATACGGACCTGCTGCTGCCGCCCGAGACCCTGGGTGAGGCCCCAGGGCCGCTGAGGCAGGGTGGGCGTGAGGGTGGCGTGGGCTTTGGCCGCGGGCACTGGCCGGCTGGGCAGGAGCGGGCCCTGCCCGTGCTGGGGCCGCTGAGCGCGGCTGCCCCGGGCGGCACAGGGGCTGTCCTTGGGCAAGGCAGCTGTGCCGGCAGGGCCCGGCAGCGGTGCCGGCTGTGCCGCGCTGCCGGGGGCTGCGGGACGGTCCCGCCGCGGCTGCGCTCGCCACAGCCTGGCCCGCTGGGCCTGCTTTTTCTTTCTAACCCTCCTGGGGAGGCTCTGAGATTTCTCTTCCCTCATGGAAGCGCAGCTGCTGCCAAGGGAAACGTCCCGATCCTGACCCGGTGTTCCCTTTGCTTGCCACGTGTCCCATCTGCTGTCCCCGTCCAGGAGAGCTGCTCTGCACGGGAGGAGGAGACCGAGGGAGAGCCTTTGATGATGGGGCAGCTGGAATCCCTCTTCTTGTAGCTCTGTTTAAAGATGTATTGACTTGCTCATAACATAGTGATCATCACAGGGATATTTATATGTAGGTTGCTATTTGTATAGGCATATCTGTATATGTATATTGTTATATTTATGGATGTATGCTATGTATATATATACATATATGTTTGTAATTATATATATGTGTCTATCTAAGTATATATATGTATGTTGTTATATATGTGTTAAGTTCTGTTTCCTATGTATACTGTTTTCTAGGTATCTATTTCTATTGATGTAGTTATAGGTAGATGGCTACTTAAATAGGTATAGTAGTATTTGGTTAGGTATATATGTCTATTTTTATATTTTTATGTGTATATTGATCTATTTCTAGGTGTAACTATATTTACATATGTGTTGAGATGTACAGCTATATATTTGTATTGATTTAGTTGTATGGATAGGTAGATTGGTATGGTTGCTTATAGATAGGTTTGTTGTATGTATCTATGTCATATCTAATATTAAATCTATATTTATATCTATATTGTGGTGGTTATAAATGTCTTTCTTCTGTTTAAATATGTTCATTGAGTTATTAAATATTGAATTTTCTATTTAAATACGTGTTTATTGAATTATTAAATATGCTGTTTATTGAGTTATTGGCATAGGGCTAATTAGAGAGGCATATTGATATTTTTCTACTGATATATGTATGGGCTGTACGCTTGTAGTAGTATGCAATAAATTAAGTTGTTAACCTTCAATTGATCTTTGTGTATAGTGAGTTGTTGTAGAGATTAGCAATAAATTAATTCTTGTTAACGCAAGTTGGCATTTGTACATTTTTACCTTGCATTGTTGTAGAAATCTAATAAAGAACTTTTTTAACTTAAAGTTAGATCTGTAGAGTTCTATATTGTCAGCGCGGGTGTAGCAATCTGCAAGAAATGACATTTGTCAGCTGAGATGAGTGTTCTGTCATTTGTGCTCTCCAAAGCAATGGGCAGATGTGGACGTGAGGACGCTGGAGGCTTTTGGCCGTCAAAATCCCCAGCCGTGCCCAGCAGATCCCCCAGCTGCAGCCAGGCTGGGCAAGGGAACGGCACCTTGGGCATGGCAGCAGAGCCACTCGTTGGCTACAGACTCGCTGCAGAGGCCTGCTGAGAAAACGGGACTCCCCTGAGCGCAGAAGTGCAGCCAGGAGCCACCCGGCGAGCAGAAATGGTGCACAATGAGCACAAGAAAGAAAATGTGGCCAAACAGATGGCATGATACTGTGGGAGCCTCATTCGATGCCCTAAATCACCGCTCTCTAGGCATGTATTCAGCAACAAGAATGCGTATCAAATTCCTTCCATGAAAGATAGGATTGCACTTTCCCCTTCATTTACCTTGCTGTGCAAGTGGAAGATGTCCTCGTTTTCACCTGCTGCTGATCTCCACACACCGAAATACCTGAGAATCGTGGCTGTATTCGTCGGCAGACAAGGAGCTGTTATTTGGCCGAGTCAGGAGTGACTGTAATACCATAAACAGAAGTGATGTTTCCAGGAAAGTAAGGTACCAATTTGTTTGCTGAAGAGTAAGGGTCAAATTCTCCCGACACTAAAATGTCCTTCTTATTTATTCAGTGAACATTGAATCTTGCTACCTAGAATGTATGGTTTTCTTTTACATTCCAAAAGAGTAGGTCTAAACTGTCTTGTGTCAAAGGAGTGACATTATGGGAACAAGTTTCTCCACCTACTTTTTATTTGGTTTGGTGGGGGGTTGGTGTTTGGGGGGGGTTTTTGTTAGTTTAGTTTAGTTCAGTTTAGTGTTAGGTTGGGGATTTTTGTGGAGTTTTTTTGGTTGGTTGGTTAGTTTGGCCTGGTTGGGTTTGCCTGTTGATGCTTTTAGCCTGAAACCTACAGCATACAGAAAGGTAAAATCCCTGGCAGGTGCATACCTGGAAAGCAGTTGGGTGCATAAGCAGGTAGACTTATATCCCTAGCTTTAATAGAGTAAACCCTACTTTGTCTCTTCATTTCTTCACTTGAGCCTTTTGCAAATATTTGCATTTTCTTGATCCTAAATGCCGACAGCAGATGCTTTAATTTCTTTCTTTTCTTTTACTTTGGCTTAGGTCTCGAATGTCTTCAAGTTCTTCTGGTAAGAAGACATCCTTTACTGAAGGACACAGCAAACATATGAGGTGAGTTTTGAGTCTATGAGATGTCCAGGTCCCCAGTACTTCCCTTGACATGAGCTGCAAGATGCAGGGGGCCGAGATGATAGTCCTGGACAAGAAGAGGGAGATATTTCTTCCATTGCTTGGCAAGAAGCTTTTCCAGCAAGCAGAAGGATGCAGGAGGGCACCTGAACCCCAAGAGCCCTGCAGAATTTGTCTGCCTCTCTCAGCTTGTGTGTCACTGATAAACACACAGGCTCACAGCCACACATCTGGATGAGGAAGAGTCCATACCATTTAAAGTCCAACAGCAGTGTTCCAAAATCACTTCTGAGCTACCTTAGCCAGTGACTAAACTACCTGTGACAGCAGCCAGAACGAGACGCAATTATTACTGAAAACTCCCCTTAATCCCAGTTTTGTTCCTTTGCCACAGTCCTCACCAGAGTATTTCAGCATGACCTTTAGTCCTCCTGGAGCTACTCAGGTAACAAATGCCATTTCCCCTCGGCACAGTCACAGCCAGCCTGAATGGGCACAGACGATGAGAATTTCTTCCTCCTGAGGTACCTGCGCTCTTAAACGTCCCTGGAGTGCTTCCACTAGCTCAGCTCACTTGAGGGAGGATAACCATCCTGGCACACCTGAGCAGCATGTCCAGGAGACAGGGTTACCCAAACCAGGCCATCACAGCTTCACGTTTGACAAGACTTGTGCACGCATCACACAAAACAGTTCATGCAGATATTCAGTGGAGGCTGCAGAATGTGCAGAGAGATTTTAGTCGGGGGGGAGCAGCACTAGAACAACCGGAGATGCTGTTTGCAGACAAACAAACCCAAGTGAGCAAACACAAAGAGGCAGAAGCTGCTTGTGAAGTTCAGCAAAGAACCATTTCAGACCAAGTTCATCCCAAAACTAAGGTGCAGTTTCAGGGCAGTTACCATGAATTCTTGCTTTGTGCTTCCGGTTTTTTGTATAAAAGACTTTATGTTCTCTCTTCTTACCCTCTAAAGTCCAGGGACTAAGGTGGCCCCCTCAGTGTTGGTGAGCAGGTTTCAAAACCTGGGTTTTGAATTCACTGGACTCAAAAGCGTGGATGCTCTGTACCTGCTGTTGCAGTAAGATTCACTTTGCCTGATGGGATTCTACCTCCTATGCAAATATTGTTAGTTATGTAAAACTTGGGGTCTACGTGTTCGTATACTGCGTTAAAACCACATCTGTAAGGAGGAAGAAAGGCATGAAGATTCTCTTCCCCATTCTGTAGCCAAGGAACCCAAGAAATACATGCTAAATTCACTGACTTATTACTTGTTTCCCAGGAAGTTCTCACTTTTATCAGCAATCTAAGTCCAAATACAAACTCCAGGTAAATTGGTCAGAAAAATGTACATTTATTTCTTCAGCTTCTACTCTTCATGGTGCTGTGCTTAGACCAAGTCACCTACAACACTGGCAGGAACAGCCTTTGCCACAAGTACAGTAGAGAAGTAAACAGCAAAGGATGGGTTCAGCACCAGCAGTTAGTTCCCAGAAGATCAGGAACGGCTTGGCTGCTTGTCATAGGTTAGCAAGCATAGTCCCGGAAGGGACATCCTTGCTAAGGGGTGCTTACAGTTTCCTCTGGGACCTGATAGAACCTATCAGCTGGCCAGTTTGAATATGGACAATTCTCTAAGCCACTTAAACTTGTGAACACCTCTGTGATCCACATTTAAGAATAGGCAAACTCCCCCTCCAAGCTCTCTCTTGTTTCCGGCGCTGGCACAGGTGGCTGCAGGCCCCGTGTGGGGGCCAGCGGGCCCGGCCAGGCCCTGCTTGGGCCAGGCTGGGCCGGGCCACGGCCATCCTGGAGCCATGGACCTGTTCCAGCCGTGGAACCCCCCCACTGTCTTGCCGTGGGCAGCCGGAGCGGCTCGGCTCTCCCCCCTCTCCACTGCGATGAGAAAAATTCAACATTCCAGCTGCAAAGCTGCAAGGCCGAGGTGAGATTAACCCTTTTACTGCTGTGAAGAGCTGAAAACCTGAGGGAAGAGAGAGGAGATGCTTAAAGCTGAAATTCTGTTGTGAAGCTATGATATATCAGAGTATCCTGTTGTAATTTCATGAAGATATGGGGGGTGGAGTGTTCAACTCGTAAGCAAAAGCACCTGCGCTGAGATAGGCAGATGCTGACGCAGCTGTAATTTCATGAGAAGTTTGGACAGGGAGAGATGAACCAGATGAGGACTTTTGCTCTAAACGGGAAAGGAGAAAACCTCAGTCCCTAGAGATGAACCAGATGAGGACTTTTGCTCCAAACGGGAAAGGAGAAAACCTCAGTACCTAGAGATGCTCCCAGAGATAGTCTTAATGATGAAGATGATGAAGACCCTTTGCTCCCAGGGAAGGAGAAGGGCCTCTGTTTTTGTTTCTGAACGGCTCAACCTTAAAATTGTACCCCAAGAAACTTCAAGAGTGGACCCTCGAAAGCAGTTGCGGGAAAAGCTGCAAGTCGGGGGAAAGGACTCACACGCAGGCAGAGAGACTCCTCTTCCTAAATGGACTGAACAATATTTGGAAGTGGACGGTGTCTCGTTGTGATACTGTTTTCATAGCATGAGCAAGAAGAGACTTCTCTTTCTAAATGGACTAAACAAGGTTATTATGGAAGTGGTAAACAGACTGAACATCTTAAGGGTTGTCTTTTTACATTGTCAGTGGGAGAAGGGAGGAAGGTGGGGGGAGGAGGAGAGTTCTGAAGGTGGTATAATTTTTTTTCTTCCCTCTTTTAGGTCTGTTAATAAACTTTATATTCTTTCAAGTTTGGTGCCTGCTTTGCATTTCTCCTAATTCTTATCTCACAGCAGATAAACAGTAATGAGTATTTTGGACCAAACCACTACACTGCTGCATGCCCACCATGTCTGCATCACCTTAAGGGACATTGCTGTCGCAGGTGTTGGAGGAAGAACTGTCTGAGCATCTGAGATGGAAAGGTGAAGGCAGTGACACAGCTGTGTGCCAGTCAGAAAGTGAAAATTGTGTCTTCCTACGCTGCAAGGAGATCCTACATGCTAGCAGAAGAGCACAAAGGACAGTTTCACCTGAAACACACACACTAATGTATTGCAGATATACTGAAAAGATTTATCATTTCTAACAGCTTCTCAAAAATAAGTCAGTTTAGACTGTTTGAACGTTGCCCCTGTTGCACGTAATACCAGGAGACTAGTGAAAAAATGGATTTACATAAGGCATATTTTGCTTTCAGAACTGACTGGTCTTTAACTTGGAACTGGTAAGTAGTCACCAGTAGGAAAAACATTAAAACTGCATTTTCAAAGTGGTAGAAATTGTGATTCAAAAGCTACAGTGGCAGGTAGGGAAAAAGGAAAGCTATGGAACAGCAACAATGCTTAAAGTCATCAGGCCTGTACATTGAGTGATGTTCTCTACAAATTACTTCTAAAGGGGAAAGGATTAATTTTAAGAGAAAAATCTTAATCTAAAACCACATACCACAGCTTTAAGGATTTTTCTTTCCTAAAAATTAACAACCTTTTCTGTCGTTAATTATTAAACCAATTTTTGGCCCAAACACTGAAATCTAATATCCATTATTTGCCTTGTGGTGTTTGTAACTGACATTAAATTCTACCAGTAGGGTAGAAAATTGGGAATGAGTCATGCTGCCAGACACAAGATAAGCACACTTCTTTTCAAGTTTCAGTAGCCTTAAAACACAGCTAAGGGTAACTTCTCATTCTTAGCCACAGAGTACTGTGGAAAAGTCAATGCAACCATAACCATCCTGCAGGGGTGACTAAACATTCCAGTGGACAATCCGCTCTTCAGCCACCTGCTTCCTCATCTCTAGTAGGGCACAGGTCCAGTGTCCGTGTGTTTCTCAGAACTCACAGAGATTACAGAGGAGATCTTCAAAAAGAGGCTTTTCTGGATGAAGCAGTGCATAGACAAAGGAAACATGGGGAAAGATGTCCCTTCTTTTCTGAACTCCTGTCTTCTCCTTTTTGCCTATTCCTTAGAAATGTTCTTGCAATTCGGTCGCTGGGATAATTTTTACAAGAGTTGTTACACTGCGCTTAAAGAAAGACAAACCCCATCCCACCGAGGTGGATCATTCGTAATTCAGGTACTGTTTTAAGCTGTTGAAGATGAATTGGGAAGAGATTTTCTAGGTAGTGGGTTTCAATTTTTCTGAGAAAGCCAGCACACAGAGGAAGAGATGACAGGGCATCTCTAAACCACTCAGTGCAAAAGACTATTCCAGAATGTGGTGAGACCAACAATCCTTGGGTCACCCATAGGGCAGGGCTCCTCACAAAGGGACCTGGAAGGAGGCCAAGAGAAGGCAGTGTTAGCTGGAACTCAAGACAAGCTGGATGTAAGGAGAACATCCCCTCTGTGTGTGGGATGAGCTTATGCCACAGCACCAAACATACTCACATGAGCCCGCAGGGTTAAATGATGTAGAGACATAAAAAAAAAAGGGCATGAATTAAAGAGATGGAAGAATTAGGTCTATTTTTTTCCTGCTACAAACAGAAAAATGTTTCCAGTTCCAGAGAGAATTTAAAATAACAAGTGACACTAAGCAGAGAGGATTGGAAGATCACCTTGGTTAGTCTCCATTGAGAAGACTTGGCTGCAGGAGGGATTTTGCATTGGAACTCTCCCCAGACTGGGGGAAAAAAAGAAGAGAAGAAATGATTCCTGAGGAAAGAAAAAGGCAAAATCTCTTGGAGAGACACCAGCGTGAGTTCACTACAACTCTAGGTCATTAATCCCTTGGGGAAAGCAACATCCATCCACGGTGCAGGATTTCAGCTTTGATGGCAACGCTGACAAAATTGCTGCCCCGTGCTGTTGCTGCTTCTGACTCCAAAGAATGAGAAATGGGCCAAATGTGCCCAAGACAGGCAGAGACAGTGAGACAGAACCAGCCAGTTAGCTGGAAAAGAGGCAAAAAGCAAGTCCTCAAGTCTCTGCTTTCCATCATTTCCCCTGGTCCTGTTGGACCAGACTGCTTTGAAGTAGGGAACTCTGTTAGCAACCCCAAGCAAAAGAGTGAAGCTACTCAGTCGAAGATCTTTTTCCTCCCTCCCTTCAGCCATGCAGAACACAGAGAGATGCGGCTGTCACTTGACACATAGGAACAGTTTCCCATGGCATTCCTCAGTTTGGAGCCTTTCTGAAATTTGCTGCGCTTGCCTTGGTGCTTTGGGGTCGTGCTGCGAAGCAAAGGCAGAAGGCCGATTGCAGGCAGAGGAAGCAAGGGTTTGCCCCGTGCCGCTCCGTGCCGTGCCCGGGCAGCGCCCCGGGAGCCGCCCCGCCCGCGCTGTGCCCGCAGCCCCGGCTTTGTGCCGCTCGTTCCCGCGCGGGGCCGAGCGCAGCGCCCCCCTCAGGCCGCGCGCCGCCGCTGCAGCTGCGGCCGTTGCGCTGCGGCCGTTGCGGCGCCAGTGGGCGACAGGCGCGATGGCCGAGCTGCCGCTGCCCGCCGGGCTCGATGCCAGCACCTTCCCCGCCAAGCTGTGGCGCCTGGCCAACAGCCCCCGCGTCCGCTCCGTGCGCTGGGACACCCAGGGCCGGGGGCTGCTCATCGACCGCGCCCTCTTTGAGCAGGAGCTGCTCAGCCCGCCCGGCGCCGACGGGGCGGGCAGGGACAGAGGGGCGGCGGTCCCGGACTCCTTCAAAGCCACGCACTTCGGCAGCGTCGTGCGGCAGCTCAATCTGTACGGCTTCCAGAAAGTGCTGGGTGGCTTTGGCGGGGCTGTGCCGGGCGATGCTGGGCCCATCGTGCACTTCCAGAATCCCAACTTCCGCCGCGACCGGCCCGACCTCCTCCTGCGCATCAAGCGCCTGACCAGGGCCAACAGGCAGCGGCTGGCAGCCGGGCTGGAGGTGCGCAGCCGCCAGCGCAGCCGCTTCCAGCAGCTCAACACGGAGCGGCCGCTGCTGGACTTCCTCGCCGGGCACCCCCCCAGCGCCGGTGAGACGGGGTGGGAGCTGCGGGCGCGGGGGGCGGCGTGGGCTTTGGCCGCGGGCCCTGCCCGTGCTGGGGCCGCTGAGCGCGGCTGCCCCGGGCGGCACAGGGGCTGTCCTTGGGCAAGGCAGCTGTGCCGGCAGGGCCCGGCAGCGGTGCCGGCTGTGCCGCGCTGCCGGGGGCTGCGGGACGGTCCCGCCGCGGCTGCGCTCGCCACAGCCTGGCCCGTTCGGCCTGCAGCTGGCCCAGCCCTGAGCTGTGGCTGGCTCTGCTCCTTGCCCGGCCCTGGGGTTGCTTGGGGAGCTCTCCTGGGGGTGTGGAAGCCGAGGGCTCGGTTGTGCTCCCGCCCAGCTGCAGGGAGCCTCCTGTCCCTTTGGAGCAGAGGGAAAGACCCGGCAGCTGGGTTTCTGGAAGTTGCCTCCTGCCAAGGAATTGCAGTGGGACGGTTTTCCCAGACGGTTGAACGAGTAGGGGAGAGCTAAGTAGACAAGGAATTGCTTGTTGAATAGCCCGGGAACATGGTTGGTTTTTTTTTTTTTTCCTTCTCTGTAATCCTGCTTGGGGGGATGGGAGCTTTTCTCTTCCCTGATAGAAGTACAGTTGCTGCCAAGGGAAGCATACCTGAGAACCAATACTGACCTAGTCTTCCCGTTGCCTCCTTTCCTCTTCCCTGCCTCCTACACAGCTCCCTCATACCAGCACCTCGGTGCTGTCTCACCTGAGGGTTTAGAGCTGCCTCCCAGACCTCCCAAGGCAAGTCCAGGTGCTCAGGAGTCTGACACTTCCCCACCACCTCCCAAGAGAATGTTTACCACCTCTGGACTTCCTGAGGTCTCATCAGAGGAACCAGGCACATGGAAATTTCCACTCAAGCGTGAGCTCATCATTCCACTGGTTCACATGGACCTTAAACGCCACCCTGAGCTCATGGTTCCACTGGTTCCTGTAGACCATCAGAGAACTTCCGTGGCCCTTCCACAGAAGCGCAGCTGCACATCTTCAGAGCAGCACCCCCCAGCCTACAGCCCATCAGGTAGGGAGAGAGTTTGTACCCTTGCTTTTCAGGAAGATCATGAAAAGTGACCATTTGAAGTATTTTCCTGCAGTGCTCTGTCATGTGTACATCTCGAGTGTGAATCAGACAGGAATTGTCAAGTGAACTGGGAAGCAGGACCTTGATAACAAAACCAACCTCTGTCTGCTTTTGCTGTCCTTCCTCCAGATTTGGAGGGTGTTCTGGCCGTTTTCCAGGCAGCCTCTCTGTAGGGATGAAAGGGAGAGGCAAAAAACATTGGTCCACAAGCGGTCAGTGTCAAGTGCACCCCCATCTTCCTTGGAATGAAGCCCAGCTAGGATGCTGACAGGATATTGCAGAGGTTGCAGATTGTCTCTCCTGCAAAGAAGGCTATTAAATTTCAAGGAGCTCTGTGTGTCCCCAGAACAGCTGCAGCTGCAGAATACGGCCTCACCCACAAGGTTGCTTTTTACAATACAGTCACAGTTGAATTTTAGCATGTGTGTCTGCAGATCTGGGCTCTTCCTGGGTGCATCCACTTTCTGTGGTCTGTTGGGATGAGAAACTCAGAAGCAGCCACATCCAAAAGCTGCTGGGGAGATAGAAAAGGCTGAGATTACAAAGTCTTTGTGTGTAGATGAGTTTTACAATCCATCCTTTAATATACCTGCCTATCATCAATTAGAAGAAACACTGTTTGAGAGGAAGAAATCACTCTTCCAATCCCCTGGGAAGTTGGAATACATTTCTGGAATTGAGTTTGCTGTGGCCTTCCTGTGATGTTTGCTGCAAGGCAGCAATAGAGCTCTGTGTCCCAAAGGCACATTCTGGAGCCTGACCAATGTGTTTGGATTCCTGCAGCCACACCGGGCAGTTCAGCTGCCAGTGCTCCACGTGGCAGTGCTGGTTGGGCAGCATCGATGGCCTCCAGCTGGGCTTGGAATAGTCCTGGGCAAGAGGAATTGCCACCCCTGGATCTCGACCTTGTTCTTGAGACACTGGAGGAGATGCTGTCACCATCCCTGCCTGAAAGGTCTCCCTGTGCTCAGGTAACTCCATTGGGTGGGAATGAAAGGGGCTGGGCTGAGAGCTGTGAATGTTGTTGCGTGGCTGAGAAGCAAAGGCTTCTTGGATTAAGCTTTGAATGGACAAGGAAGGATTTGCTTGGTCAAGCAAGCTTCCAAAAGAAGAGGGAATGGAAAGTCTCCCCCCTTAGTGAGGATGAGAGGTGTGAGCCTGTGGTGGCCAGGTTTGGGTGCTCCTTTTGCTGGGAAGAATCCCTGGTGCAGGGGCCTTTGTGGTGATGCTCTGTAGGTTCTAAGAGGCTCTGTGTGGTGGGAAAGAAGAGAAGGGTGTGGGGGGGAGAATTGCCACTGAAGGCAAAGTGTCCCCTGCAGGGAGGGGCATGCGAGAGGTGCCTCTGTTAGAGCAGCAGACGTGGGCTCTGCCTGTTTTGGCTGGGAAGGCCAAGGCCAAGCAAGGGCTGGGCTGCAGCTGCTGCTGCTGCTGCTGTGTGAGCCGTGCCGAGCGTGCAGGCGCTGCCAGAGCCGTGCTTGGGGATGGGCTGGAGCTGCAGCTTTCTTGTCCTCTCAGTAGCCTGGTGCCTCCATTCCAGTTTCTATCTGGCAAATCCTCAGCTGGGCAAACTTGCCAGTCTTGCTCTCTGTGTTCCAGAGCTCAGGCACCTTCCTCTTGGGCATCTCTGTGGGAAGAGATGTGTGCTCCCATGCAGTCCCTGCAAAGCTGCAGCTGGATGAGACTGTTCTGCTGTTCTGCTCAGGGCTGTGGAGGGAGGGGCACATCCCTGTGGCAGGAGCTGGCAGGACTCCTTCCTTAGTGCCCACTGCCTGTGTTCAGTGTCAACTTTGTCAGCTTTGGCAGCTTTTGGACTGTGTTTGAGAAGTCAATCTTCTCCACTGTTGAAGGCCTTTGGGGCCCAGACTTCTTTGTTAGGAACAAGGGATGAAAGTGTGTGAGCAGTGGAGCTTTTAGGGGGCAGAAGTGTTGGTTTTGAGGCCCCATGACTTGTGTGATTGGTGAGCAGGACAATGATGATGCTGGACATGAAAGGGTTAAGGACTCCTTGAAGCCCAGGGGCTTCTTCTGTGTGGAAGAGCAGTTCTGTCAGGGACCATGAGTCCTTGTGTTTGACAGATTCCCTCTTTGACTTAGGAATCCCCTTCCTCTTAACCCTTGCCTCTTCCCAGCCTTGCCTGGAGTGTTCAGTTCCTGTGTTGGCATTGGCCTTTTTGCGTATTATTATACAACTTTGCCAGAGAATTTCTCTGTTTTGTTTAATATGCAGACCCACCTGCCTGCTGCAGATATATTAGCCAGGAAGGGCAGAGTCAAGGTGGAGTGTGGGATTTTTTGGGATCCCCATATCTCATTGCCAAGTGTGATGAGCTTTCGTCTTCTGTAAACTCTCACACAGCAGTTTTCAAAAGCATTTTCTTCTTCAAGAGAAGAAAATGTGGCAGGCTCTGATCTACTGTGTCCCTGCAGAAAACAGTGAGTGATCTTTGGGTTTCTTTCTTTCTGGTTTTCTTTTCAGGTCAATCTTAATGTTGCCCCTGAGTCTTCAGGAGGGGAGGCTGGGAACAGGGCTGCAGCAGAGGGAGCTTTGCCTGGCACCGTGAGCTGCAGAAAGAGTTCCCTGGAGCCCGAGGAGCCTGGTAAGGAGAGAGCCCACACGGGTTTCGAGAGCTCTGAGGCGGCTGCTCTGAGCCTGCCTCTGGCAGGAAGGGAGATGAGAAGAGTTGAGTTTCTGTCTGCAGGGTTGCTGCTCCCTGGTGCCTTTCGTTCAAATCCTGCCCTGGCACAGCCTCCCCGAGCCCTGCCCTCCACGCTTCTCCAGAGGCACTGACACTGAGTGCTGTGCTGTGGCCAGAGAGCCGTGAATAACCCTGACCCTGTGGGAGTTGTGTCACCACCAACCCGGGTGTCCCAATTTTGAGCTGAAGTCTGTGGATGAGTTTGCTGCAGGGTGACAGTGCTCTGGAGGCAACACTGAGTGACTCTTGAAGCAAGAGAGCAAAACCCCAGCAAAAAGTCAATGTAGAAGTCTGAGCTTTTTGTCTCAGCACATTAAATCAATGTAGGACCAATCTGCTGGTAGCACTAGTTAGCCACGTTAAAAATACAAGCAGCAGAAGCTCAGAGGCCAAACAAATCATAAACCACAAGGATTTATGATTTGGAAAGGAAAAACTTAACTTACCCCAAATTAGCGAGAACTAACAGGAGAGAGAGAGCACCTTGGATCTGCATTCTTGAGCAAGGCTGGTGCAGCCTGCAGGCCTCATGGGGAGCTCTTTCCCTCCCAGCTCTTCCTGCCAGAGCTGATGGTCGAGTTGAAGCCGCTGTTGCTCACTGCAGAGGGCAGTTTGTAGGTCCCAGGTAATGGAGCTGGTTCATAACCCAGCTCCCAGCACCCTTCAGCTTCAGCTGTTTCAGTGAGGACTGAGGTGTCTGTGTCAGCACAGAGGAGGAACAAGGCTGGGCTTCTGTGTGGGAGCTGGGACTGCCTGTGCTTCAAGCTCTCCTTGGTGCCATTTGCACTGCGGGTGCTGAGACTTTATTGGGAGACTTCAAACCTTTGGAGGTTTTGAAAACTTGGAATGCTCCCTGCTCTTTAAAGAGCAGCCTTCAAACTCCCAAGTGAGAGTCTGCCTTTCAGGTCACCTTTTACACTCTTTGATAGAAAGGCAATGACTTCCAAAAGGAGAGATGCCTGAAGGCCTATATTGACTCAGTGTTCCTTTTGCTTCCCAGATATCCATCTGATCTACCTCTCCAGGAGGGCTACCCTGCGTGGGAGGAAGGGACCGAGGGAGAGCCTGTGACCATCGGGCAGGTGGAATCCCTCTGTTTGTAGATAGATTTATAGATGTCTATAGTTATAGTTATATATCCATATAGTTAGTTATAGTATTTATACTCTACTTATTAGTTACATATATGATTTATAGATTTACACAGTTGTGTTTATAGGTGCATGTATTTATAGATCTCTGTAAATTTATATAGTTATAGATATGATGGAATTATATTTATACATAGGCAGTTAGAGTTATAGATTTGCAGTTATATTTATATTATGTGTAGAGAAAAATTTATATATATATAAGTTGTATTTATAAATGTACATAGTTATATAGTTAGAGAGATTTGGATGTTTAGATACATAGATTGATGTTTATATAGGCCTAGGCTGCACTCTAAGCTCTTTCTGCCCTCAGCCACCTTTTTAATCTCTTGTTTTTCCCCCTGTGCCCCCTCTGTCCCCTCTTCCTGTGCTGGCTCCGAGCTGGCGGCCGGGCCGGGCGGAGCAGCAGCTGCAGCCCCGGTGTCCCTGGAGCGGTGGGAGCTGCCGGTGGCCGCAGGCACTGTGCCCTGAGGAGCTGCTGGAGGACGGTGAGACAGAGGGGGCTGAGGGCGCTGAGGAGGCAGTGACACTGAAAGGACGGTGACCTTGAGGTGCTGGTGGGACTGGGGGGTTTGGGGGAGCAGAGGGCGAAGTGGCACTGAGGTAACAGGGAAGTGGCACAGGCTGAGGGGGGTGGCAAGTCTAAGGGGACAGGATGGATCTGACAGGACTGAGGGGCGTGAGAGGACTGTGGGGGTCTGAAGAAACTGAAGGCAGCTGTGCGTTTGCCAAGGGCCTGGCAGGGCTGAGGGGATGGAGGGGGCCAGCAGGGAGCACGGAGGGGTCCGGGACTGCGGCTCTGCCAGCCCTTGGAACCAATTCCAGAGCCTCCACTTTTGCCACAGCTGCCTTGAAGACCTTGAGAAGAGCAGAAGAGTGACGAGAACCAGCAGGGAGAAGCGGAAGGCCACAGCAAGAGCAGCGAATACGGACCTGCTGCTGCCGCCCGAGACCCTGGGTGAGGCCCCAGGGCCGCTGAGGCAGGGTGGGCGTGAGGGTGGCGTGGGCTTTGGCCGCGGGCACTGGCCGGCTGGGCAGGAGCGGGCCCTGCCCGTGCTGGGGCCGCTGAGCGCGGCTGCCCCGGGCGGCACAGGGGCTGTCCTTGGGCAAGGCAGCTGTGCCGGCAGGGCCCGGCAGCGGTGCCGGCTGTGCCGCGCTGCCGGGGGCTGCGGGACGGTCCCGCCGCGGCTGCGCTCGCCACAGCCTGGCCCGCTGGGCCTGCTTTTTCTTTCTAACCCTCCTGGGGAGGCTCTGAGATTTCTCTTCCCTCATGGAAGCGCAGCTGCTGCCAAGGGAAACGTCCCGATCCTGACCCGGTGTTCCCTTTGCTTGCCACGTGTCCCATCTGCTGTCCCCGTCCAGGAGAGCTGCTCTGCACGGGAGGAAGAGACCGAGGGAGAGCCTTTGATGATGGGGCAGCTGGAATCCCTCTTCTTGTAGCTCTGTTTAAAGATGTATTGACTTGCTCATAACATAGTGATCATCACAGGGATATTTATATGTAGGTTGCTATTTGTATAGGCATATCTGTATATGTATATTGTTATATTTATGGATGTATGCTATGTATATATATACATATATGTTTGTAATTATATATATGTGTCTATCTAAGTATATATATGTATGTTGTTATATCTGTGTTAAGTTCTGTTTCCTATGTATACTGTTTTCTAGGTATCTATTTCTATTGATGTAGTTATAGGTAGATGGCTACTTAGATAGGTATAGTAGTATTTGGTTAGGTATATATGTCTATTTTTATATTTTTATGTGTATATTGATCTATTTCTAGGTGTAACTATATTTACATATGTGTTGAGATGTACAGCTATATATTTGTATTGATTTAGTTGTATGGATAGGTAGATTGGTATGGTTGCTTATAGATAGGTTTGTTGTATGTATCTATGTCATATCTAATATTAAATCTATATTTATATCTATATTGTGGTGGTTATAAATGTCTTTCTTCTGTTTAAATATGTTCATTGAGTTATTAAATATTGAATTTTCTATTTAAATACGTGTTTATTGAATTATTAAATATGCTGTTTATTGAGTTATTGGCATAGGGCTAATTAGAGAGGCATATTGATATTTTTCTACTGATATATGTATGGGCTGTACGCTTGTAGTAGTATGCAATAAATTAAGTTGTTAACCTTCAATTGATCTTTGTGTATAGTGAGTTGTTGTAGAGATTAGCAATAAATTAATTCTTGTTAACGCAAGTTGGCATTTGTACATTTTTACCTTGCATTGTTGTAGAAATCTAATAAAGAACTTTTTTAACTTAAAGTTAGATCTGTAGAGTTCTATATTGTCAGCGCGGGTGTAGCAATCTGCAAGAAATGACATTTGTCAGCTGAGATGAGTGTTCTGTCATTTGTGCTCTCCAAAGCAATGGGCAGATGTGGACGTGAGGACGCTGGAGGCTTTTGGCCGTCAAAATCCCCAGCCGTGCCCAGCAGATCCCCCAGCTGCAGCCAGGCTGGGCAAGGGAACGGCACCTTGGGCATGGCAGCAGAGCCACTCGTTGACTACAGACTCGCTGCAGAGGCCTGCTGAGAAAACGGGACTCCCCTGAGCGCAGAAGTGCAGCCAGGAGCCACCCGGCGAGCAGAAATGGTGCACAATGAGCACAAGAAAGAAAATGTGGCCAAACAGATGGCATGATACTGTGGGAGCCTCATTCGATGCCCTAAATCACCGCTCTCTAGGCATGTATTCAGCAACAAGAATGCGTATCAAATTCCTTCCATGAAAGATAGGATTGCACTTTCCCCTTCATTTACCTTGCTGTGCAAGTGGAAGATGTCCTCGTTCCTGAGAAGTTTTGCCCTTCAGCACCTCCCTCACTCACATTAATTAAAAGATTACATCCTACAACGTGTCACCATAAATGAAAACAGCCCTGGCCTCGTGACAGTGTTTGCAAAGTCTTCCCTCCTCCTGCCCCTTCCTGTCCAAACTGTACCTGAGGTGAGTGAGAGCTCCAGGAATTCAGGAGGGTGCAGTACCACCACAGGTGGGAAGGTTTTGCAAAGCTTCCAAAGTGTCAGGAAACTCTGGCTTCTTCCCCTGGAGTATTTTTCTGCTCATGAAGGATCTGGGAGGACGCTGTGCCTCCAGCTCACTCAAGTAAAGTTTGTTTTCTTCATGGCTTGAGTAGAGGAAAATGAAAATTGTACTTTTTAAAGTGAAATTTGGGGTTTGGTGCAGCTGAGTTTGCTTCACGATTTGCTGTGGAAAGTAGAGTAAAAGCTTTGAATTCCCAGCAGAAGCTGACTACCGGCCACCACAGAGACTTGAATGAGGCCCAGGTGTGCTTGCTGCGCACTGGTCCAAGGGAAAAGTTGGAAAAAAATCCCCTTTTATTGCAGATTGAGCCTCTGTGTACTGTTGTCTGAAGGGCTGTCTGTGGCAAAACACGGTAATCCAGCCAGCAGCTGTGGATATGGGAGCTCTAACAGCAAGCTGCTTCTCCAGAGCGAGGGACAGGGCCAGCCCCAAAGGCTGAAAGGTGTTCTGGCTACTGGCGGAGGTAGTGGAAGGCCAGGCTGTCCTTGTGCAGGGATGGCCTTCAAAGGGGCCTTCACACCTTGTGCTGCTGGCAAAGGGCAGCTGGTGGCCTTCCAGAGAACGCTGCTTTTGTCCAGTTCTTGGAAATGTTCCAGCCAGCATCAAGTCCTGCTGCTCACACCAGCCCCTTTCCAAGCAGGAGGAACTTTGTGTAGGCAGCCTGACAGCGTAGTGGCAGGAGCAGAAAATACTCAGCTGACTGTTATCAGCTCTCTGTCAGAAGCTGCATCCGCAGTCCCTTATCTCTTCCAGTTGTCTCAGACGTGGAGGAAGCAGCGGTAAATCACCGATCCTGGAAAGGAAAGCGGAAGGAGCAAAGGCAGTAGCTGCTCCCTGGCGTCTTGGGAGCAGTGAGAGCCATCCAAACTAGGACCATTGCTGGGTTGTGGAGATGAGAGTGAGCAAGCCAGCAATCCTCTGCATGCGACTAGAGCCATCTGTGAATAGGAGCATGGAAATCTGACCTTGTAAAACAGAAAAGGTGTCCTTGGGTATTTGCCCAAGCTTGGATGTGGTCTGAGCCACCTGGGCTAGTGGAATGTGTCCCTGCCCAGGGCAGAGGGGCTGGATCTAGAGTGTCTTTAAGGTCCCTTCCAAGTGAAGCCCTTCTCTGAGTCTGTGAATTATAAACCCATCATGACAAAGAGAACACAACAAATCTGCGTTCCCTGCTACGGTATTGGAGGTTGCTGTAGTCACTTGTGTCACCTGGAGACTGGCTTGTATTTGGAGAGATTTTCATGGTCCTGCAGTATCTAGGTGTGACTTTCCCCGGTTCCGAGCGACAACAGATGCCAGAACAGGCTATTTGCAAGCACAGAATTGGTTAAGCTGCCTGTGAACCTGATGGCAGAAGTGTGTTTGTGTTATTGCAGTGTTTACCCTGGACAGGTGATAGTTGGTTTTCATTCTGAACGTGCAATGTTCATGCACAATGCTCATGTATGCATAAATACTGGCTGTAAGTCCGAATTCCCTCTTCACACAAGGACGTGCAATCCATCAGAAATATTTAACAAGGAGCCATATTAGCTTTGGGCTTGATGGTATGGCTTGTTCAAAGTGTGTGACGAGTAATGGTAGCCCTAAGAAACACCACTCTTGTTAATTTGGGTTTCTCCTTTATCAACCCTCTTGCACAGAAATCACTTACTTAGAGCAGAGACTAAATGCAATTCCTTAATACAGATGAGAATTGTGCACTCCAGGCAGATTAAAGGGGGCGTGTTCTGTTGCTGTGAAAAGACAATCTAGATAACCTGTTTGCTGTACGTCCTGGAGAAGGCTTTGCAGTTAAGAATGAAAAGGGAAAACCCGTTTCTCTGTCTTAAGACGTATCTTGAAAGAGCTTTTTGTATTACCAGAAGCAGCTACACTGATATTGACCTGCACAATTAGAAACGCACAACAACCACTTACATAATTTAACCTGGCCATGATTTTTAGCTGCAATTCCACAATCTCAGAAAATATGTTTCTATACGGTAAACAGTGAAGGAGAGCGGAAATACCAACATTTCTCATTGGCCTTTTGGCTTGGAAAGACCATTTAATTTATGCTCCCTTAGCTGTCAGCCTAAACTCGGCTGTGCAAACCTTAGGTCTGTGTTGGGCCTTATGTACTTCTTTAGCATCAGCTTAGGTGCAAACCCGGTATAAAACCCTCCAGGCCTCACACTGATTTAGAGTGACAGAACTTCACTCTTCCAGCACAGAATTTCCTTTACTTTACTTGCTGCTGCAAGTCATTGCCACAGTGCAAGTGGAATCAGTGCCTCGCTCTCTGGATGTGGTAGGATTTTACACCTGTCCTGACAGACAACAGGGACGCAAATTTGTTTTCAGCATACCATTACATCTAAATCTTTGGTTTGAGAGCAAAAGGAAAATGTCCATTTAAGAAGTAATTTTTGCCTGGATTTTTTGACATGAGGACAACCTGGGGTCTGCTGGCAAGAGCAACACTGTCCCTGTGGGTATGGACCTCCCTGAAGGATGAAGAGACTGTTGCCACAGAGGTCACATCTGCAGGATGGAAACCCACCGTGCCATTAATTTGATGCAAACTGAGCCCAAGTGGCCCAGCTCTTCATCCTCAGCACGGACTTGCCATTGCAGAGATGTTATTAGCAGACTCAGCTCTTGTTTACAAGTGGTGTTAAATTGTCAGACAAATCAGCCAGCCCTCCCTCTCTTGTCCTTCTTGGCCTCGGGCTGCCGAGCTGCTGCTGAGAAAGGGAGAGGCAGAGTCCTTCCAGGTAAACAGAGATTTCCAACAGGTACGGACTTTCTCCTTTCTTTTGTTTTCCAGTGACAATAGAGGGGTTTGTCTTCAACCTCTGTGTCAGCAGGGAAGTTGTGCTTGCCCATCATGCCTAGGATCTGAACAACCGTGATTTTTATTGGTGTAAAACCCAGAGTGACCTGACCTTCTTCAGGAATGTGGAGAGAAGAGTCAAAAGGGATTCCTGGAATGGTGTCATAAGCACACAGTGGTATTAAACATATTTCGATAAAAAGGCATAAAAGCTCATAAAGCGTATAGAACTGATGTAAAGCTAATCAAAAAGAAGTCTTTTCTTGTAATAAACAGTGAGGATTGCAGATCACAGGAAAAGAGGTTTCTGGTGTGTCCTGGGTTGCAGTGTATTCTATTACCATCCCCATCAGCCGTTGAAATCAGGTGGGGCAGTGTTTCCTTGCCTCCTCCCCCCAGACTATCTTGCTGTTAATGGCCCATCATTGTCCTGCCGCATGACTCAGAGATAACTCCCTCTGGACTATCTTCTGTTAATGAGCCCAATCAACACCTGGCCTCATGACTCATTACCCCATTGTGAGATGCTCCACCCAGAGGGAGGAACCAAGCATCCCAGCGTGGATATAAGCTGAGGCTGAACACCAGAGAGGAGGCCTTTCCACTGGATTTCCAGAGGACAGGAGCTACGCAGCCACCACTGGACCTTCTGAGGAAGAGCAAACCCTCTTTTCTACAGGATCACCGCTTCAGAGGACTGCAGCCACCATTCTAGCAGACTGCTACCACCACCCTGCCTAACAGGGACTCAGGTTGTATCTTGACTCTGTTTGAACCAGTGTTTTCTTTTAGTTTTTTTTTCTTTCCTTTTCTTTAAACTTCCCCATTAAATTGTTATTCTGACTTGGTGCCTCCCACTGGTTTGTTTTCAAACTAGTACATAATTTGGCGCCCAATGTGCGGCAGCTCTGAGAGAAAGTCAGATTTACAATTTTGTGTTAACGGAAACCTATTCACCATGGTGCTCAGCTTGTCTACGTGGGTACTGTATCTTGCTCTCTATATTTTTCCTCACATGGGGAACTACCTGCCTGTAGTATTACTCCTGTTAAAACCAGGGAATGGTATGAGAATTGCTTTAATGGTTTATTATGTCTACAGCATAATAACCTGCGAGGCGATGAATACCATTCGGAGTATATACTCAGTTTTGTTTGGCTGTCCTAGTCTGGGCTCCTATGTCTGGGATCTCCTCAACAATCACACCCAGCCCCTGGTGGGAGGAGTAGAGAGTGGTTTCTTCCAGCCTTTCAGGCCAGGCACAGCAGTTTTTGAAAATATTGAATTCCCTCTGGATGTCAAAGACAGCATAAACTTGCTGTCAGTTCTGCTTTGTCTTCTCTGTACAGCCTGCACCATGTACACCATGCTTAGGATCAGAGCCATGGCACAGCATCCTCAGGATGAGGGAGGGAAAAAGAGCAGAGCAACAAACATCATGCCTACGCAGGCTGACACAGAGGAGAAAGGAACCAAATGCAAAGCAACAGCGTCCATGTCTACACAGACTGACACCGAGGAGAAAGGACCCAGATGCAAAGCAACAGCGTCCATGTCCACGCAGACTGACACAGAGGAGAAGGGAACCAAAAGCACTCTCAGTGTCCCCATGCAAACCGTCACCGAACCAGAACAGCCTAAACCAATTGCAGTTGCCCCCGTTCAGAAGAAGAAATCAAAAAGCAAATCAGCCCGCATTGTGACTGACGAGGATGCAGCAGGACCTTCGCACCCAGCAGAAGAGGCAGAGCCAGAGATCATCACTCGGTCGCTATCCCTGGGTGAGCTGCGTGACCTGCGGAGGGAATTCACCCGCCAGACGAACGAGTCTATCCTGACCTGGCTGCTCCGCATCTGGGACGCTGCAGCCAATGACACCATTCTGGACGGAAGTGAGGCCAGGCAGCTGGGATCTCTGTCCCGGGATGTGGTCATTGACCAGGGGATCGGGAGAACCCAAGAAACTCTCAGCCTCTGGCGGCGACTGCTTACAAGTGTAAGGGACAGGTACCTTTGTAAAGAAGACCTCCAGGTGCACCAAGGGAAATGGAGCACAATGGAACAAGGTATCCGGTGCCTGAGGGAATTGGCTGTGCTGGAGATCATTTTCTCAGAAGACGAGAGATTTCCTAAGAGCCCAGATGGTGTCCAGTGCACGTCACAGATGTGGTTGAGGTTCGCACGCCTTGGACCAGAGATATACTCCCGTTACCTGGCAACGCTGCAATGGAGGGAAGGCGAGGACAGGGTGGGCTTCTTGGTGAACAAACTGAGGATTTACGAGGACACCATCACAGCCCCGTTTCGCACCCATGTCTCATCCGTGGAAACAAGTCTTTTGGCTGAGCAAGTCCGGAGCTTGATTGAAGAAGGCCATCAGAAACTGAAAAAGGAACTTAAGGAAGAGATTTACCCGATCTCGCCAGAACCAACAAGAATCTCTGCCATTAGGAGCCGGCGTCCCCCAACCAGGGAGAGAGGATACACCCCACGAGGTAACCTCTGGTTTTTCCTTCAGGAACATGGAGAAGACATGAGTAAGTGGGATGGAAAACCCACCTCCTCCTTAGCAGCTCGGGTACGTGAACTAAAAAGAGGGACAACTACCACAAGAAGCGCATCTAGAGTCAATATTGCTCCGGTCTCTCGCACACAGAACTCCAGACGGTACCGGAATGATAATATGACCAATCCTCTTGAAGGGACCTCAGGAACGTATTCACCGGAAGGGAGCAACATGCAACATGACCAGGAATAGAGGGGCCCTGCCTCTAGCCAGGTAGAGGAAAGGGAGAATCGGGTCTTTTGGACTGTGTGGGTCCGATGGCCTGGCACATCTGACCCACAAAAATACACGGCTTTGGTTGACACCGGTGCTCAATGTACTCTGATGCCATCAAGGTATGTGGGAGCAGAACCCATTTCTATTTCTGGAGTGACAGGAGGATCCCAGCAGCTGACTGTACTGGAAGCTGAAGTGAGTTTAACTGGGAACGAGTGGCAGAAACACCCCATCGTCACGGGCCCGGAGGCCCCGTGCATTCTCGGCATAGACTATCTCAGAAATGGGTATTTCAAGGACCCAAAAGGACATCGTTGGGCTTTTGGGATAGCTGCTGTGGAGACAGAAGATATCAGACAACTGAGTACATTGCCTGGCCTCTCAGATGACCCCTCTGCTGTGGGACTGCTGAGAGTTGCAGAACAACAGGTGCCAATCGCCACAGCAACAGTGCACCGCCGGCAATACCGCACCGACAGAGACTCTGTGGTTCCCATCCATGAGATGATTCGCAAACTGGAGAGCCAAGGGGTGGTCAGCAAGGCCCATTCACCTTTCAACAGCCCTATATGGCCAGTGCGTAAGTCCAGTGGAGAATGGAGGCTGACGGTGGACTGCCGTGGCCTGAATGAGGTCACGCCACCATTGAGCGCCGCTGTGCCGGACATGTTGGAACTTCAGTACGAGCTGGAGTCCAAAGCAGCGAAGTGGTACTCTACTATTGACATTGCCAATGCCTTCTTCTCCATTCCTTTGGCAGCAGAATGCAGGCCCCAGTTTGCTTTTACCTGGAAGGGTGTGCAATACACCTGGAATCGACTGCCCCAGGGGTGGAAGCACAGTCCCACCATTTGCCACGGACTGATCCAGACTGCATTGGAAAAGGGTGAGCCTCCAGAACATCTGCAATACATCGATGACATCATTGTGTGGGGAAACACAGCAAAGGAAGTGTTTGAGAAAGGAGAGAAAATCATCCAGATTCTCCTGGAAGCTGGCTTTGCCATCAAAAGGAGCAAAGTCAAGGGACCTGCTCAAGAGATCCAGTTCCTGGGAGTAAAGTGGCAAGATGGACGGCGTCAGATTCCCACTGAGGTCATCAATAAGATCACTGCGATGTCTCCACCGACCAACAAGAAGGAAACACAAGCTTTCCTAGGCGCCATAGGTTTCTGGAGGATGCACATTCCCGAGTACAGCCAGATCGTGAGTCCTCTCTACCTGGTTACCCGCAAGAAGAATGATTTCCACTGGGGCCCTGAACAGCAGCAAGCCTTCGCCCAGATCAAGCAGGAAATCGCTCATGCGGTAGCCCTTGGCCCAGTCAGAACAGGACCAGAGGTGAAGAACGTGCTCTACTCTGCAGCCGGGAACAATGGTCTGTCCTGGAGCCTCTGGCAGAAGGTGCCTGGTGAGACTCGTGGCCGACCACTGGGATTCTGGAGCCGAAGCTACAGAGGGTCTGAAGCCAACTACACTCCCACAGAGAAGGAAATCTTGGCAGCCTATGAAGGAGTCCAAGCTGCCTCTGAGGTAATTGGCACTGAAGCACAGTTGCTTCTGGCACCCCGACTACCGGTGCTGGGTTGGATGTTCAAGGGAAAGGTTCCTTCCACGCATCACGCCACCGACACCACATGGAGCAAATGGATCGCCCTCATCACACAGCGTGCCCGTATTGGAAACCCGAATCGCCCTGGGATTCTAGAAATTATAACAAACTGGCCTGAAGGTGAGACTTTTGGATTATCTTCTGAAGAAGAGGAAGAGCAAGTGACTCATGCTGAGGAAGCCCCACCATATAATGAGCTACCGGAGACTGAAAGACGTTATGCCCTCTTCACTGATGGTTCCTGCCGAATTGTAGGCGCTAACCGAAAGTGGAAAGCTGCAGTATGGAGCCCCACACGACGAGTTGCACAAGCTACCGAGGGACAAGGTGGATCGAGTCAGGTTGCAGAGCTTAAAGCCGTCCAGCTGGCTTTGGATATTGCTGAACGAGAGAAGTGGCCGAGGCTCTATCTCTACACCGACTCATGGATGGTAGCTAATGCTCTGTGGGGATGGCTGGATCGCTGGAGAAAGGCCAACTGGCAGCGCAGAGGGAAACCCATCTGGGCCGCTGAGATTTGGCAGGACATCGCCACCCGAGTAGAGAAGCTGACCGTGAAGGTTCGACACGTGGATGCGCACGTACCCAAGAGTCGGGCTAATGAAGAGCATCGCAACAACGAGCAGGTGGACCGAGCTGCCAAGGTGAAAGTATCTCAGGTGGATCTGGACTGGCAGCACAAGGGAGAATTATTCCTAGCTCGTTGGGCCCATGATGCCTCTGGTCATCAGGGGAGAGATGCAACATACTGATGAGCCTGTGACCGAGGGGTGGACCTTTCCATGGACAGCATCTCACAGGTCATCCACAGTTGTGAGACCTGTGCTGCAATCAAACAGGCCAAGCGGGTGAAGCCTCTGTGGTACGGTGGATGATGGTCAAAGTACAGGTATGGGGAAGCCTGGCAGGTTGATTACATCACCCTTCCCCAAACCCGCCAAGGCAAGCGCTACGTGTTGACCATGGTTGAAGTGACAACTGGATGGCTGGAGACCTACCCTGTGCCTCATGCTACAGCCCGGAACACCATCCTGGGCCTGGAAAAGCAAGTCCTGTGGAGACATGGCACCCCTGACAGGATCGAGTCGGACAACGGGACTCATTTTAAGAACAGCCTCATCAACACCTGGGCCAGAGAACACGGTATTGAATGGATATATCATATTCCTTATCATGCACCAGCTGCCGGAAAAGTTGAACGCTGCAATGGACTACTTAAAACCACCCTAAAGGCACTTGGTGGGGGTACCTTCAAAAATTGGGAAGTGAACTTAGCAAAGGCCACCTGGATGGTCAATACCCGAGGGTCCATCAATCGAGCTGGTCCCGCCGAGTCTGAACCCTTGCACACAGTGGATGGAGATAGAGTCCCTGCGGTACACCTGAGGGGTATTTTAGGAAAGACTGTTTGGATCAATCCCACCTCAGGCAAAGGCAAACCCATCCGAGGGATTGTCTTTGCTCAAGGGCCTGGTTGCACTTGGTGGGTAATGCAAAAAGATGGGGAAACCCATTGTGTACCACAAGGAGACCTAATCTTAGGTGAGAACGGTGCGTAGGGTTTCATTGTATATATATATATTTATATATATATATATATATATGTATGTGTGTGTAGAGTTTAAAGAAGGTATTGATTTGGGATGATGTAGATGGTAATAGAATAAGGGGTGGATAATGTCCTGGGTTGCAGTGTATTCTATTACCATCCCCATCAGCCGTTGAAATCAGGTGGGGCAGTGTTTCCTTGCCTCCTCCCCCCAGACTATCTTGCTGTTAATGGCCCATCATTGTCCTGCCGCATGACTCAGAGATAACTCCCTCTGGACTATCTTCTGTTAATGAGCCAAATCAACACCTGGCCTCATGACTCATTACCCCATTGTGAGATGCTCCACCCAGAGGGAGGAACCAAGCATCCCAGCGTGGATATAAGCTGAGGCTGAACACCAGAGAGGAGGCCTTTCCACTGGATTTCCAGAGGACAGGAGCTACACAGCCACCACTGGACCTTCTGAGGAAGAGCAGACCCTCTTTTCTACAGGATCACCGCTTCAGAGGACTGCAGCCACCATTCTAGTGAACTGCTACCACCACCCTGCCTAACAGGGACTCAGGTTGTATCTTGACTCTGTCAGTTTGAACCAGTGTTTTCTTTTAGTTTTTTTTTCTTTCCTTTTCTTTAACTTCCCCATTAAATTGTTATTCTGACTTGGTGCCTCCCACTGGTTTGTTTTCAAACTAGTACAGTTGGTTTAAACAATTTCTGGATTCATGGGAGCTGAATTTAGGTCGCTGCTCGACTGTTGGGACAAGGAAACGTTAAGCTTGAGTTTGAGGTTGCCATGAACAGTTGGCAATGATGTGTGTACATGTGTTGCACTCCCCGCACCAGTCTGCAACTCCACAAACCATCCAGAATGGTGCACTAAATGATGTTTACATGATGCCTTTGAATAGGGCAGGGTGCAGTCAGAAAGAGAGAAGTGCAGCTCAGACGTGTTTTACTTGGAATTTAGATGTGATGTGATCTAAAAGGCAGAAAATTAAAATTTTTTTTTGTTCAGAAGACTTATATATATTTTGGACTCAAAGAGCAGATTAGGTTAAAATGAAAAGATTGGTAAACATTGTTAATAAACGTTAAGAAGGTTTGGAAGAATGTCTCCTATTTTGCAATAAATGGAGTGCAAGTCACATTTCAGCTCAAACAATGGGAGTAGAAAATAATAGATATTCATTGACTTCATTTGGGAACGCATTCTATAATTATGGCATTGATTCAAAATTTAGTGCCAACCTCTTACTTCAGTATGCTCGTTATAAAATGTCTAAATCAAATAAATCACCATTAAACCCTTTAAATTCCTTACTATCAAAAAGAGAAAGGAACTGCCTGATAAAATGCCATGCATTTGGCTTATGAGTGTGTGCAGGAGCTGTAATAACACACAGCGATGGTGTCACCCCTGGAGCACTTGTGCCAGTCACACAGCCCTGGGGTGACTTGATGCTGAAGAGCCCTGGTAGAGCGGTGAGAGCTGAGCGCAGAAACACCCTCAGCACCTCCCTGTGCTGTGCTGGCCCTTCAAACGCTTTCCCAGGCCCCACAGCTGGCAGCCACAGCCTGGGGCTCCCAGGGAGCCATCAGTGTCCTGGGTCTCTTGCTGGGAGGTTTGTGATGGTATTGGTGGGGGTTTCCTCCTCTGCCTCGGGAAGGGGTACACACTGATGGTGGTAACCCCTTCCTAGGTGGCCTTGGGTCCACCTGAGTTTGTTTTTACAGGTTTTCTCCTCAAAGTCTGCCCACAGGCTCCTTTTTGTCCTCTTGCTTCCCACTTCTGCAGTTTTTCTGGGGATTTTGTTGTCTCCAGAACTGTCTGTACCCGATGAAGCTGAGGGACCCTGCGGTGACCTGTGCCCAGGCTGGCCTCTGTCCCTGTGCTGTCTCTGCGCTCTGCCCCAGCAGCGGTGCAGCCACGGGGCTTCACCCCACCCAAAAATAACTCCTGGCACTGTGAGCTGGAGAGAAGCTGCACCAAAGCAGGACGTGCTCTCCTGCTTGTGAGACAGCTGCCCCAGGGCTGCAGTGGCCTGGGCTGGACAGAGCCCAGGGGAGCCTGGAGACACTGCAGTGTCTGGCCAAAGCAGAGATCATGTCCCTGCTAGCACCAGTGTCACATTTCCTGGCTCAGAACACAGAAGGTACAGCACAGTGACAGCACGAGGCTGAGGGGATGTGAGAGCCACCAGCCTGCTGCTGTGGGAGAACCTGCTTTTCCTGTGCAGTCGGAAGAGGCGTGGAGGATCCCGCAAGCCATCCTCAGAATGGGCTTTGCTGTGGCTTTTGCTTGTGCTGCTGCAGATTTTGGAGACAACTGCACATAAAAACATGCCAGAGAACCAGATTTGGGGCTGACGTGCTCTGCATTTCCAGCATGGCTCATTGGCAGGGTAAGGCGGCGTCAGTTGCCTCTGCATCAAGCTGTGATTCTATGAATAGTTCAGAAAGAGAGGATTTTTTTTCAGGATGATTAAACCTTCGTTCTTACTATGCTTTTTGTGACATTTACATCTCTATTTTGTAAAACTTCAGAAATCTTAATCAGCTTTGGCCCTGTGAAAAGTTACTAATATCAGCAAAAGTCATCATATTTTGCAGGCAAAAATACATAATTTTTGACATTTGGGAACTGGAAGAAACTCTTTTGTGGAAGACACACAAAGAGGGCAGGTTGGTGCCCTGGAGCCTATTGTGTGCTACTGTTGACTGAAAAATAGCTTTTGAAGTAGCACCCTATGGCCCTGCATGGCCAAACTGGAGGTCCAGGAGGCTAGACAGGTGTTTACTACAGAATCTTTGACCTTTTGTGCCAAATAAAAATTACAAATCCTTAAAACTATGTATTTATAAAAGAAAAGTATAAAGGAGAGGTGGTGTACTCTGTGCGTGTGTATGTGTGTGTCATACCTTGAACATATCACATTACAAGAACACACCCTCTGAACATCCATTCTTTTTTATGATCATTACCCATGAGGAAATGCCATGTAAAACTTAATCCTTTGTTCATAAGTACCTCACCTACTGACAACAATTAGAATTGCTTACAGGGCCTCAGTTGCAAATGCAAAACATTCAAAACCCAAACTAATTGGTTCTATTAGAAAACACACTTGGCTTTTTTCAAGAGGCTGATTGTGAGCCATTTTATGAGCTACTCATGAAAACATCCTGGGCTGTTTGCATCTAGCACTGGGATTTTGTTAGAATAGAAAGGGGAGAGTGCACCATGAGTGGTGAAGGAATTCCCTTGCAAAGTATGTGCTTGGAGGCTACTTAGGTCAAAAGAATTTATTTGTTATTCCACGGGCTGAAGAACTGCCCATCATCTGCTTTATCAGGAAAAGAGGGTTGAGTCTTTGGCCCCCCTCAGAGTCATAAGTGACTGAAGCGGAAGGGATTTCCCCAAAAAAGAAAGGAGTGTTTTGAGGAGCATGGCAATACCTCTCTGCAGAACTGACCATTGGCCAAGAGAGGGTCCTGCTGTCCAGCGCCACAGCCCAAGGTGTCCCTGAGGATTTGCCACATCCTCTGTCTTCTCTGGTAGTGCTGCCACAGACCCTGAGCACAGCAGAAGGGATTCCAGGGATTTGTCAGCACGAGGAGGCAGAGCATGGGCTCCTACTGATATTTCCACTCCAGGGGTAGCAATGACAAATTCTGCCACTCTGGCTTCACGGTTGTTGTTGGTAGTGCTGTGAGAGCCTCTCAGCGAATGCAGAGAACACCTTCCAACAGCATCTGGCAGAGTTAATGAAGGGGTGGTAAATTACTTGGAAGGGGACAGATGATAAAAGCCTCTGTGTGTGAAAATAAGAGACAATAGGAGTGAAGAGGGAAGGGGGAAGGGGAAACAGGAAAGGGGAAAGGAAAAAGGAAAAGAAAGAGGAAAGGGAAAGGAAAAGGGAAAGGGAGAGAGGGAGAGAGGGAGAGAGGGAGAGAGGGAGAGAGGGAGAGAGGGAGAGGACAGAGTTCTGAAATTCTGATTTTATCTAAAGGACATTTTCTGACAACATATATGTTTGCTACAATAAGTAGCCCTTTCCCACATGCTTTTGCTTTCTAGCTCTTGCTCTTAACTAAACACTGTGAATTTTAAAAGAGATAGGAAAAAAATTAGTAAAAGGTTTCCTTCAAGACCAAATATCTGCCAAACGCTGAGTGCTATGGTTAATGGCTTTTGAACATTCCCAGGAACAATCAGAGCATTAAAGGAATTAAACAGAGCTCTTAGAATCCAGCATAAGTTGCACTGTTAAAGACATTAACTAGAGATTCACACTGTACTGTGTGTTTTTACAGTCTTGAAAACAGAGGCTTCATACCACTCTTTCATGCACACGTAATAAGAGAAAATGACAGCCCATGCCTTTTTGTCCTGATAAGTATTTGCTGCAGCAGCCACCTTTCTTGTCAGTAAAGATGTGTTCAAAGGCCTTTTTCTCCCCTTTTCTGCTGAAAACTGTTTCATATCAGAAAAAGGATTAGTCCCATATGTAGCCTTTTCTTCTTGTCAAGGAATGAGCTCAAATCTCCAGGTAAATATAAAAGGATACAAGCTTTTAAGAAGTCTGTAAGTTACAGTGTTTATGAACCTGACTTGAATTCAGTTTTGATTTCTGAAGAATTTCAAATTTAGCTGAGAATAACACAGCCTCAGCTTTCCTTAGTGATCTGTGAAAGGCCAGAACAAGAAAAGAGAATCTGACTTACTCTGCTGGCGCTTGATGAAATCAACACGGACTGGGAAATTAGTGCTATTAGGGAAAGAACAGTTTAAATGACATGGGGCTCTCTTGCCTTGGTGAACTCTTAGCCCTCTGTGACACACTTCACCTTGAGACTTCAGGCACTTTGTTGTTCTCTTCTTCTCTGTCCGAAACACAGAGAGATCAATATTCTTAGTAAAAACAGGACTTCTACTTTCCATCAAAGCCAAAGGGAAGCTCTGCAGGGCTTCTTCCTAGATACAGATAAAAGAGGAAACAAATCAAACCTCAAGAGCTGGTCCTACATTTAAAACCTGTGCTCCTCCCACCAGAAACCTCTTTTCCTGTGATCTGCAATCCTCACTGTTTATTACAAGAAAAGACTTCTTTTTGATTAGCTTTACATCAGTTCTATACGCTTTAGGAGCTTTTATGCCTTTTTATCGAAATATGTTTAATACCACTGTGTGCTTATGACACCATTCCAGGAATCCCTTTTGACTCTTCTCTCCACATTCCTGAAGAAGGTCAGGTCACTCTGGGTTTTACACCAATAAAAATCACGGTTGTTCAGATCCTAGGCATGATGGGCAAGCACAACTTCCCTGCTGACACAGAGGTTGAAGACAAACCCCTCTATTGTCACTGGAAAACAAAAGAAAGGAGAAAGTCCGTACCTGTTGGAAATCTCTGTTTACCTGGAAGGACTCTGCCTCTCCCTTTCTCAGCAGCAGCTCGGCAGCCCGAGGCCAAGAAGGACAAGAGAGGGAGGGCTGGCTGATTTGTCTGACAATTTAACACCACTTGTAAACAAGAGCTGAGTCTGCTAATAACATCTCTGCAATGGCAAGTCCGTGCTGAGGATGAAGAGCTGGGCCACTTGGGCTCAGTTTGCATCAAATTAATGGCACGGTGGGTTTCCATCCTGCAGATGTGACCTCTGTGGCAACAGTCTCTTCATCCTTCAGGGAGGTCCATACCCACAGGGACAGTGTTGCTCTTGCCAGCAGACCCCAGGTTGTCCTCATGTCAAAAAATCCAGGCAAAAATTACTTCTTAAATGGACATTTTCCTTTTGCTCTCAAACCAAAGATTTAGATGTAATGGTATGCTGAAAACAAATTTGCGTCCCTGTTGTCTGTCAGGACAGGTGTAAAATCCTACCACATCCAGAGAGCGAGGCACTGATTCCACTTGCACTGTGGCAATGACTTGCAGCAGCAAGTAAAGTAAAGGAAATTCTGTGCTGGAAGAGTGAAGTTCTGTCACTCTAAATCAGTGTGAGGCCTGGAGGGTTTTATACCGGGTTTGCACCTAAGCTGATGCTAAAGAAGTACATAAGGCCCAACACAGACCTAAGGTTTGCACAGCCGAGTTTAGGCTGACAGCTAAGGGAGCATAAATTAAATGGTCTTTCCAAGCCAAAAGGCCAATGAGAAATGTTGGTATTTCCGCTCTCCTTCACTGTTTACCGTATAGAAACATATTTTCTGAGATTGTGGAATTGCAGCTAAAAATCATGGCCAGGTTAAATTATGTAAGTGGTTGTTGTGCGTTTCTAATTGTGCAGGTCAATATCAGTGTAGCTGCTTCTGGTAATACAAAAAGCTCTTTCAAGATACGTCTTAAGACAGAGAAACGGGTTTTCCCTTTTCATTCTTAACTGCAAAGCCTTCTCCAGGACGTACAGCAAACAGGTTATCTAGATTGTCTTTTCACAGCAACAGAACACGCCCCCTTTAATCTGCCTGGAGTGCACAATTCTCATCTGTATTAAGGAATTGCATTTAGTCTCTGCTCTAAGTAAGTGATTTCTGTGCAAGAGGGTTGATAAAGGAGAAACCCAAATTAACAAGAGTGGTGTTTCTTAGGGCTACCATTACTCGTCACACACTTTGAACAAGCCATACCATCAAGCCCAAAGCTAATATGGCTCCTTGTTAAATATTTCTGATGGATTGCACGTCCTTGTGTGAAGAGGGAATTCGGACTTACAGCCAGTATTTATGCATACATGAGCATTGTGCATGAACATTGCACGTTCAGAATGAAAACCAACTATCACCTGTCCAGGGTAAACACTGCAATAACACAAACACACTTCTGCCATCAGGTTCACAGGCAGCTTAACCAATTCTGTGCTTGCAAATAGCCTGTTCTGGCATCTGTTGTCGCTCGGAACCGGGGAAAGTCACACCTAGATACTGCAGGACCATGAAAATCTCTCCAAATACAAGCCAGTCTCCAGGTGACACAAGTGACTACAGCAACCTCCAATACCGTAGCAGGGAACGCAGATTTGTTGTGTTCTCTTTGTCATGATGGGTTTATAATTCACAGACTCAGAGAAGGGCTTCACTTGGAAGGGACCTTAAAGACACTCTAGATCCAGCCCCTCTGCCCTGGGCAGGGACACATTCCACTAGCCCAGGTGGCTCAGACCACATCCAAGCTTGGGCAAATACCCAAGGACACCTTTTCTGTTTTACAAGGTCAGATTTCCATGCTCCTATTCACAGATGGCTCTAGTCGCATGCAGAGGATTGCTGGCTTGCTCACTCTCATCTCCACAACCCAGCAATGGTCCTAGTTTGGATGGCTCTCACTGCTCCCAAGACGCCAGGGAGCAGCTACTGCCTTTGCTCCTTCCGCTTTCCTTTCCAGGATCGGTGATTTACCGCTGCTTCCTCCACGTCTGAGACAACTGGAAGAGATAAGGGACTGCGGATGCAGCTTCTGACAGAGAGCTGATAACAGTCAGCTGAGTATTTTCTGCTCCTGCCACTACGCTGTCAGGCTGCCTACACAAAGTTCCTCCTGCTTGGAAAGGGGCTGGTGTGAGCAGCAGGACTTGATGCTGGCTGGAACATTTCCAAGAACTGGACAAAAGCAGCGTTCTCTGGAAGGCCACCAGCTGCCCTTTGCCAGCAGCACAAGGTGTGAAGGCCCCTTTGAAGGCCATCCCTGCACAAGGACAGCCTGGCCTTCCACTACCTCCGCCAGTAGCCAGAACACCTTTCAGCCTTTGGGGCTGGCCCTGTCCCTCGCTCTGGAGAAGCAGCTTGCTGTTAGAGCTCCCATATCCACAGCTGCTGGCTGGATTACCGTGTTTTGCCACAGACAGCCCTTCAGACAACAGTACACAGAGGCTCAATCTGCAATAAAAGGGGATTTTTTTCCAACTTTTCCCTTGGACCAGTGCGCAGCAAGCACACCTGGGCCTCATTCAAGTCTCTGTGGTGGCCGGTAGTCAGCTTCTGCTGGGAATTCAAAGCTTTTACTCTACTTTCCACAGCAAATCGTGAAGCAAACTCAGCTGCACCAAACCCCAAATTTCACTTTAAAAAGTACAATTTTCATTTTCCTCTACTCAAGCCATGAAGAAAACAAACTTTACTTGAGTGAGCTGGAGGCACAGCGTCCTCCCAGATCCTTCATGAGCAGAAAAATACTCCAGGGGAAGAAGCCAGAGTTTCCTGACACTTTGGAAGCTTTGCAAAACCTTCCCACCTGTGGTGGTACTGCACCCTCCTGAATTCCTGGAGCTCTCACTCACCTCAGGTACAGTTTGGACAGGAAGGGGCAGGAGGAGGGAAGACTTTGCAAACACTGTCACGAGGCCAGGGCTGTTTTCATTTATGGTGACACGTTGTAGGATGTAATCTTTTAATTAATGTGAGTGAGGGAGGTGCTGAAGGGCAAAACTTCTCAGGAACGAGGACATCTTCCACTTGCACAGCAAGGTAAATGAAGGGGAAAGTGCAATCCTATCTTTCATGGAAGGAATTTGATACGCATTCTTGTTGCTGAATACATGCCTAGAGAGCGGTGATTTAGGGCATCGAATGAGGCTCCCACAGTATCATGCCATCTGTTTGGCCACATTTTCTTTCTTGTGCTCATTGTGCACCATTTCTGCTCGCCGGGTGGCTCCTGGCTGCACTTCTGCGCTCAGGGGAGTCCCGTTTTCTCAGCAGGCCTCTGCAGCGAGTCTGTAGCCAACGAGTGGCTCTGCTGCCATGCCCAAGGTGCCGTTCCCTTGCCCAGCCTGGCTGCAGCTGGGGGATCTGCTGGGCACGGCTGGGGATTTTGACGGCCAAAAGCCTCCAGCGTCCTCACGTCCACATCTGCCCATTGCTTTGGAGAGCACAAATGACAGAACACTCATCTCAGCTGACAAATGTCATTTCTTGCAGATTGCTACACCCGCGCTGACAATATAGAACTCTACAGATCTAACTTTAAGTTAAAAAAGTTCTTTATTAGATTTCTACAACAATGCAAGGTAAAAATGTACAAATGCCAACTTGCGTTAACAAGAATTAATTTATTGCTAATCTCTACAACAACTCACTATACACAAAGATCAATTGAAGGTTAACAACTTAATTTATTGCATACTACTACAAGCGTACAGCCCATACATATATCAGTAGAAAAATATCAATATGCCTCTCTAATTAGCCCTATGCCAATAACTCAATAAACAGCATATTTAATAATTCAATAAACACGTATTTAAATAGAAAATTCAATATTTAATAACTCAATGAACATATTTAAACAGAAGAAAGACATTTATAACCACCACAATATAGATATAAATATAGATTTAATATTAGATATGACATAGATACATACAACAAACCTATCTATAAGCAACCATACCAATCTACCTATCCATACAACTAAATCAATACAAATATATAGCTGTACATCTCAACACATATGTAAATATAGTTACACCTAGAAATAGATCAATATACACATAAAAATATAAAAATAGACATATATACCTAACCAAATACTACTATACCTATTTAAGTAGCCATCTACCTATAACTACATCAATAGAAATAGATACCTAGAAAACAGTATACATAGGAAACAGAACTTAACACATATATAACAACATACATATATATACTTAGATAGACACATATATATAATTACAAACATATATGTATATATATACATAGCATACATCCATAAATATAACAATATACATATACAGATATGCCTATACAAATAGCAACCTACATATAAATATCCCTGTGATGATCACTATGTTATGAGCAAGTCAATACATCTTTAAACAGAGCTACAAGAAGAGGGATTCCAGCTGCCCCATCATCAAAGGCTCTCCCTCGGTCTCCTCCTCCCGTGCAGAGCAGCTCTCCTGGACGGGGACAGCAGATGGGACACCTGGCAAGCAAAGGGAACACCGGGTCAGGATCGGGACGTTTCCCTTGGCAGCAGCTGCGCTTCCATGAGGGAAGAGAAATCTCAGAGCCTCCCCAGGAGGGTTAGAAAGAAAAAGCAGGCCCAGCGGGCCAGGCTGTGGCGAGCGCAGCCGCGGCGGGACCGTCCCGCAGCCCCCGGCAGCGCGGCACAGCCGGCACCGCTGCCGGGCCCTGCCGGCACAGCTGCCTTGCCCAAGGACAGCCCCTGTGCCGCCCGGGGCAGCCGCGCTCAGCGGCCCCAGCACGGGCAGGGCCCGCTCCTGCCCAGCCGGCCAGTGCCCGCGGCCAAAGCCCACGCCACCCTCACGCCCACCCTGCCTCAGCGGCCCTGGGGCCTCACCCAGGGTCTCGGGCGGCAGCAGCAGGTCCGTATTCGCTGCTCTTGCTGTGGCCTTCCGCTTCTCCCTGCTGGTTCTCGTCACTCTTCTGCTCTTCTCAAGGTCTTCAAGGCAGCTGTGGCAAAAGTGGAGGCTCTGGAATTGGTTCCAAGGGCTGGCAGAGCCGCAGTCCCGGACCCCTCCGTGCTCCCTGCTGGCCCCCTCCATCCCCTCAGCCCTGCCAGGCCCTTGGCAAACGCACAGCTGCCTTCAGTTTCTTCAGACCCCCACAGTCCTCTCACGCCCCTCAGTCCTGTCAGATCCATCCTGTCCCCTTAGACTTGCCACCCCCCTCAGCCTGTGCCACTTCCCTGTTACCTCAGTGCCACTTCGCCCTCTGCTCCCCCAAACCCCCCAGTCCCACCAGCACCTCAAGGTCACCGTCCTTTCAGTGTCACTGCCTCCTCAGCGCCCTCAGCCCCCTCTGTCTCACCGTCCTCCAGCAGCTCCTCAGGGCACAGTGCCTGCGGCCACCGGCAGCTCCCACCGCTCCAGGGACACCGGGGCTGCAGCTGCTGCTCCGCCCGGCCCGGCCGCCAGCTCGGAGCCAGCACAGGAAGAGGGGACAGAGGGGGCACAGGGGGAAAAACAAGAGATTAAAAAGGTGGCTGAGGGCAGAAAGAGCTTAGAGTGCAGCCTAGGCCTATATAAACATCAATCTATGTATCTAAACATCCAAATCTCTCTAACTATATAACTATGTACATTTATAAATACAACTTATATATATATAAATTTTTCTCTACACATAATATAAATATAACTGCAAATCTATAACTCTAACTGCCTATGTATAAATATAATTCCATCATATCTATAACTATATAAATTTACAGAGATCTATAAATACATGCACCTATAAACACAACTGTGTAAATCTATAAATCATATATGTAACTAATAAGTAGAGTATAAATACTATAACTAACTATATGGATATATAACTATAACTATAGACATCTATAAATCTATCTACAAACAGAGGGATTCCACCTGCCCGATGGTCACAGGCTCTCCCTCGGTCCCTTCCTCCCACGCAGGGCAGCCCTCCTGGAGAGGTAGATCAGATGGATATCTGGGAAGCAAAAGGAACACTGAGTCAATATAGGCCTTCAGGCATCTCTCCTTTTGGAAGTCATTGCCTTTCTATCAAAGAGTGTAAAAGGTGACCTGAAAGGCAGACTCTCACTTGGGAGTTTGAAGGCTGCTCTTTAAAGAGCAGGGAGCATTCCAAGTTTTCAAAACCTCCAAAGGTTTGAAGTCTCCCAATAAAGTCTCAGCACCCGCAGTGCAAATGGCACCAAGGAGAGCTTGAAGCACAGGCAGTCCCAGCTCCCACACAGAAGCCCAGCCTTGTTCCTCCTCTGTGCTGACACAGACACCTCAGTCCTCACTGAAACAGCTGAAGCTGAAGGGTGCTGGGAGCTGGGTTATGAACCAGCTCCATTACCTGGGACCTACAAACTGCCCTCTGCAGTGAGCAACAGCGGCTTCAACTCGACCATCAGCTCTGGCAGGAAGAGCTGGGAGGGAAAGAGCTCCCCATGAGGCCTGCAGGCTGCACCAGCCTTGCTCAAGAATGCAGATCCAAGGTGCTCTCTCTCTCCTGTTAGTTCTCGCTAATTTGGGGTAAGTTAAGTTTTTCCTTTCCAAATCATAAATCCTTGTGGTTTATGATTTGTTTGGCCTCTGAGCTTCTGCTGCTTGTATTTTTAACGTGGCTAACTAGTGCTACCAGCAGATTGGTCCTACATTGATTTAATGTGCTGAGACAAAAAGCTCAGACTTCTACATTGACTTTTTGCTGGGGTTTTGCTCTCTTGCTTCAAGAGTCACTCAGTGTTGCCTCCAGAGCACTGTCACCCTGCAGCAAACTCATCCACAGACTTCAGCTCAAAATTGGGACACCCGGGTTGGTGGTGACACAACTCCCACAGGGTCAGGGTTATTCACGGCTCTCTGGCCACAGCACAGCACTCAGTGTCAGTGCCTCTGGAGAAGCGTGGAGGGCAGGGCTCGGGGAGGCTGTGCCAGGGCAGGATTTGAACGAAAGGCACCAGGGAGCAGCAACCCTGCAGACAGGAACTCAACTCTTCTCATCTCCCTTCCTGCCAGAGGCAGGCTCAGAGCAGCCGCCTCAGAGCTCTCGAAACCCGTGTGGGCTCTCTCCTTACCAGGCTCCTCGGGCTCCAGGGAACTCTTTCTGCAGCTCACGGTGCCAGGCAAAGCTCCCTCTGCTGCAGCCCTGTTCCCAGCCTCCCCTCCTGAAGACTCAGGGGCAACATTAAGATTGACCTGAAAAGAAAACCAGAAAGAAAGAAACCCAAAGATCACTCACTGTTTTCTGCAGGGACACAGTAGATCAGAGCCTGCCACATTTTCTTCTCTTGAAGAAGAAAATGCTTTTGAAAACTGCTGTGTGAGAGTTTACAGAAGACGAAAGCTCATCACACTTGGCAATGAGATATGGGGATCCCAAAAAATCCCACACTCCACCTTGACTCTGCCCTTCCTGGCTAATATATCTGCAGCAGGCAGGTGGGTCTGCATATTAAACAAAACAGAGAAATTCTCTGGCAAAGTTGTATAATAATACGCAAAAAGGCCAATGCCAACACAGGAACTGAACACTCCAGGCAAGGCTGGGAAGAGGCAAGGGTTAAGAGGAAGGGGATTCCTAAGTCAAAGAGGGAATCTGTCAAACACAAGGACTCATGGTCCCTGACAGAACTGCTCTTCCACACAGAAGAAGCCCCTGGGCTTCAAGGAGTCCTTAACCCTTTCATGTCCAGCATCATCATTGTCCTGCTCACCAATCACACAAGTCATGGGGCCTCAAAACCAACACTTCTGCCCCCTAAAAGCTCCACTGCTCACACACTTTCATCCCTTGTTCCTAACAAAGAAGTCTGGGCCCCAAAGGCCTTCAACAGTGGAGAAGATTGACTTCTCAAACACAGTCCAAAAGCTGCCAAAGCTGACAAAGTTGACACTGAACACAGGCAGTGGGCACTAAGGAAGGAGTCCTGCCAGCTCCTGCCACAGGGATGTGCCCCTCCCTCCACAGCCCTGAGCAGAACAGCAGAACAGTCTCATCCAGCTGCAGCTTTGCAGGGACTGCATGGGAGCACACATCTCTTCCCACAGAGATGCCCAAGAGGAAGGTGCCTGAGCTCTGGAACACAGAGAGCAAGACTGGCAAGTTTGCCCAGCTGAGGATTTGCCAGATAGAAACTGGAATGGAGGCACCAGGCTACTGAGAGGACAAGAAAGCTGCAGCTCCAGCCCATCCCCAAGCACGGCTCTGGCAGCGCCTGCACGCTCGGCACGGCTCACACAGCAGCAGCAGCAGCAGCTGCAGCCCAGCCCTTGCTTGGCCTTGGCCTTCCCAGCCAAAACAGGCAGAGCCCACGTCTGCTGCTCTAAGAGGCACCTCTCGCATGCCCCTCCCTGCAGGGGACACTTTGCCTTCAGTGGCAATTCTCCCCCCCACACCCTTCTCTTCTTTCCCACCACACAGAGCCTCTTAGAACCTACAGAGCATCACCACAAAGGCCCCTGCACCAGGGATTCTTCCCAGCAAAAGGAGCACCCAAACCTGGCCACCACAGGCTCACACCTCTCATCCTCACTAAGGGGGGAGACTTTCCATTCCCTCTTCTTTTGGAAGCTTGCTTGACCAAGCAAATCCTTCCTTGTCCATTCAAAGCTTAATCCAAGAAGCCTTTGCTTCTCAGCCACGCAACAACATTCACAGCTCTCAGCCCAGCCCCTTTCATTCCCACCCAATGGAGTTACCTGAGCACAGGGAGACCTTTCAGGCAGGGATGGTGACAGCATCTCCTCCAGTGTCTCAAGAACAAGGTCGAGATCCAGGGGTGGCAATTCCTCTTGCCCAGGACTATTCCAAGCCCAGCTGGAGGCCATCGATGCTGCCCAACCAGCACTGCCCCGTGGAGCACTGGCGGCTGAACTGCCCGGTGTGGCTGCAGGAATCCAAACACATTGGTCAGGCTCCAGAATGTGCCTTTGGGACACAGAGCTCTATTGCTGCCTTGCAGCAAACATCACAGGAAGGCCAGAGCAAACTCAATTCCAGAAATGTATTCCAACTTCCCAGGGGATTGGAAGAGTGATTTCTTCCTCTCAAACAGTGTTTCTTCTAATTGATGATAGGCAGGTATATTAAAGGATGGATTGTAAAACTCATCTACACACAAAGACTTTGTAATCTCAGCCTTTTCTATCTCCCCAGCAGCTTTTGGATGTGGCTGCTTCTGAGTTTCTCATGCCAACAGACCACAGAAAGTGGATGCACCCAGGAAGAGCCCAGATCTGCAGACACACATGCTAAAATTCAACTGTGACTGTATTGTAAAAAGCAACCTTGTGGGTGAGGCCGTATTCTGCAGCTGCAGCTGTTCTGGGGACACACAGAGCTCCTTGAAATTTAATAGCCTTCTTTGCAGGAGAGACAATCTGCAACCTCTGCAATATCCTGTCAGCATCCTAGCTGGGCTTCATTCCAAGGAAGATGGGGGTGCACTTGACACTGACCGCTTGCGGACCAATGTTTTTTGCCTCTCCCTTTCATCCCTACAGAGAGGCTGCCTGGAAAACGGCCAGAACACCCTCCAAATCTGGAGGAAGGACAGCAAAAGCAGACAGAGGTTGGTTTTGTTATCAAGGTCCTGCTTCCCAGTTCACTTGACAATTCCTGTCTGATTCACACTCGAGATGTACACATGACAGAGCACTGCAGGAAAATACTTCAAATGGTCACTTTTCATGATCTTCCTGAAAAGCAAGGGTACAAACTCTCTCCCTACCTGATGGGCTGTAGGCTGGGGGGTGCTGCTCTGAAGATGTGCAGCTGCGCTTCTGTGGAAGGGCCACGGAAGTTCTCTGATGGTCTACAGGAACCAGTGGAACCATGAGCTCAGGGTGGCGTTTAAGGTCCATGTGAACCAGTGGAATGATGAGCTCACGCTTGAGTGGAAATTTCCATGTGCCTGGTTCCTCTGATGAGACCTCAGGAAGTCCAGAGGTGGTAAACATTCTCTTGGGAGGTGGTGGGGAAGTGTCAGACTCCTGAGCACCTGGACTTGCCTTGGGAGGTCTGGGAGGCAGCTCTAAACCCTCAGGTGAGACAGCACCGAGGTGCTGGTATGAGGGAGCTGTGTAGGAGGCAGGGAAGAGGAAAGGAGGCAACGGGAAGACTAGGTCAGTATTGGTTCTCAGGTATGCTTCCCTTGGCAGCAACTGTACTTCTATCAGGGAAGAGAAAAGCTCCCATCCCCCCAAGCAGGATTACAGAGAAGGAAAAAAAAAAAAAACCAACCATGTTCCCGGGCTATTCAACAAGCAATTCCTTGTCTACTTAGCTCTCCCCTACTCGTTCAACCGTCTGGGAAAACCGTCCCACTGCAATTCCTTGGCAGGAGGCAACTTCCAGAAACCCAGCTGCCGGGTCTTTCCCTCTGCTCCAAAGGGACAGGAGGCTCCCTGCAGCTGGGCGGGAGCACAACCGAGCCCTCGGCTTCCACACCCCCAGGAGAGCTCCCCAAGCAACCCCAGGGCCGGGCAAGGAGCAGAGCCAGCCACAGCTCAGGGCTGGGCCAGCTGCAGGCCGAACGGGCCAGGCTGTGGCGAGCGCAGCCGCGGCGGGACCGTCCCGCAGCCCCCGGCAGCGCGGCACAGCCGGCACCGCTGCCGGGCCCTGCCGGCACAGCTGCCTTGCCCAAGGACAGCCCCTGTGCCGCCCGGGGCAGCCGCGCTCAGCGGCCCCAGCACGGGCAGGGCCCGCGGCCAAAGCCCACGCCGCCCCCCGCGCCCGCAGCTCCCACCCCGTCTCACCGGCGCTGGGGGGGTGCCCGGCGAGGAAGTCCAGCAGCGGCCGCTCCGTGTTGAGCTGCTGGAAGCGGCTGCGCTGGCGGCTGCGCACCTCCAGCCCGGCTGCCAGCCGCTGCCTGTTGGCCCTGGTCAGGCGCTTGATGCGCAGGAGGAGGTCGGGCCGGTCGCGGCGGAAGTTGGGATTCTGGAAGTGCACGATGGGCCCAGCATCGCCCGGCACAGCCCCGCCAAAGCCACCCAGCACTTTCTGGAAGCCGTACAGATTGAGCTGCCGCACGACGCTGCCGAAGTGCGTGGCTTTGAAGGAGTCCGGGACCGCCGCCCCTCTGTCCCTGCCCGCCCCGTCGGCGCCGGGCGGGCTGAGCAGCTCCTGCTCAAAGAGGGCGCGGTCGATGAGCAGCCCCCGGCCCTGGGTGTCCCAGCGCACGGAGCGGACGCGGGGGCTGTTGGCCAGGCGCCACAGCTTGGCGGGGAAGGTGCTGGCATCGAGCCCGGCGGGCAGCGGCAGCTCGGCCATCGCGCCTGTCGCCCACTGGCGCCGCAACGGCCGCAGCGCAACGGCCGCAGCTGCAGCGGCGGCGCGCGGCCTGAGGGGGGCGCTGCGCTCGGCCCCGCGCGGGAACGAGCGGCACAAAGCCGGGGCTGCGGGCACAGCGCGGGCGGGGCGGCTCCCGGGGCGCTGCCCGGGCACGGCACGGAGCGGCACGGGGCAAACCCTTGCTTCCTCTGCCTGCAATCGGCCTTCTGCCTTTGCTTCGCAGCACGACCCCAAAGCACCAAGGCAAGCGCAGCAAATTTCAGAAAGGCTCCAAACTGAGGAATGCCATGGGAAACTGTTCCTATGTGTCAAGTGACAGCCGCATCTCTCTGTGTTCTGCATGGCTGAAGGGAGGGAGGAAAAAGATCTTCGACTGAGTAGCTTCACTCTTTTGCTTGGGGTTGCTAACAGAGTTCCCTACTTCAAAGCAGTCTGGTCCAACAGGACCAGGGGAAATGATGGAAAGCAGAGACTTGAGGACTTGCTTTTTGCCTCTTTTCCAGCTAACTGGCTGGTTCTGTCTCACTGTCTCTGCCTGTCTTGGGCACATTTGGCCCATTTCTCATTCTTTGGAGTCAGAAGCAGCAACAGCACGGGGCAGCAATTTTGTCAGCGTTGCCATCAAAGCTGAAATCCTGCACCGTGGATGGATGTTGCTTTCCCCAAGGGATTAATGACCTAGAGTTGTAGTGAACTCACGCTGGTGTCTCTCCAAGAGATTTTGCCTTTTTCTTTCCTCAGGAATCATTTCTTCTCTTCTTTGTTTTCCCCAGTCTGGGGAGAGTTCCAATGCAAAATCCCTCCTGCAGCCAAGTCTTCTCAATGGAGACTAACCAAGGTGATCTTCCAATCCTCTGTGCTTAGTGTCACTTGTTATTTTAAATTCTCTCTGGAACTGGAAACATTTTTCTGTTTGTAGCAGGAAAAAATAGACCTAATTCTTCCATCTCTTTAATTCATGCCCTTTTTTTTTTATGTCTCTACATCATTTAACCCTGTGGGCTCATGTGAGTATGTTTGGTGCTGTGGCATAAGCTCATCCCACACACAGAGGGGATGTTCTCCTTACATCCAGCTTGTCTTGAGTTCCAGCTAACACTGCCTTCTCTTGGCCTCCTTCCAGGTCCCTTTGTGAGGAGCCCTGCCCTATGGGTGACCCAAGGATTGTTGGTCTCACCACATTCTGGAATAGTCTTTTGCACTGAGTGGTTTAGAGATGCCCTGTCATCTCTTCCTCTGTGTTCTGGCTTTCTCAGAAAAATTGAAACCCACTACCTAGAAAATCTCTTCCCAATTCATCTTCAACAGCTTAAAACAGTACCTGAATTACGAATGATCCACCTCGGTGGGATGGGGTTTGTCTTTCTTTAAGCGCAGTGTAACAACTCTTGTAAAACTTATCCCAGCGACCGAATTGCAAGAACATTTCTAAGGAATAGGCAAAAAGGAGAAGACAGGAGTTCAGAAAAGAAGGGACATCTTTCCCCATGTTTCATTTGTCTATGCACTGCTTCATCCAGAAAAGCCTCTTTTTGAAGATCTCCTCTGTAATCTCTGTGAGTTCTGAGAAACACACGGACACTGGACCTGTGCCCTACTAGAGATGAGGAAGCAGGTGGCTGAAGAGCGGATTGTCCACTGGAATGTTTAGTCACCCCTGCAGGATGGTTATGGTTGCATTGACTTTTCCACAGTACTCTGTGGCTAAGAATGAGAAGTTACCCTTAGCTGTGTTTTAAGGATACTGAAACTTGAAAAGAAGTGTGCTTATCTTGTGTCTGGCAGCATGACTCATTCCCAATTTTCTACCCTACTGGTAGAATTTAATGTCAGTTACAAACACCACAAGGCAAATAATGGATATTATATTTCAGTGTTTGGGCCAAAAATTGGTTTAATAATTAACAACAGAAAAGGTTGTTAATTTTTAGGAAAGAAAAATCCTTAAAACTGTGGTATGTGGTTTTAGATTAAGATTTTTCTCTTAAAATTAATCCTTTCCCCTTTAGAAGTAATTTGTAGAGAACATCACTCAATGTACAGGCCTGATGACTTTAAGCATTGTTGCTGTTCCATAGCTTTCCTTTTTCCCTACCTGCCACTGTAGCTTTTGAATCACAATTTCTACCACTTTGAAAATGCAGTTTTAATGTTTTTCCTACTGGTGACTACTTACCAGTTCCAAGTTACAGAGCAGTCAGTTCTGAAAGCAAAATATGCCTTATGTAAATCCATTTTTTCACTAGTCTCCTGGTATTACGTGCAACAGGGGCAACGTTCAAGCAGTCTAAACTGACTTATTTTTGAGAAGCTGTTAGAAATGATAAATCTTTTCAGTATATCTGCAATACATTAGTGTGTGTGTTTCAGGTGAAACTGTCCTTTGTGCTCTTCTGCTAGCATGTAGGATCTCCTTGCAGCGTAGGAAGACACAATTTTCACTTTCTGATTGGCACACAGCTGTGTCATTGCCTTCACCTTTCCATCTCAGATGCTCAGACAGTTCTTCCTCCAACACCTGCGACAGCAATGTCCCTTAAGGTGATGCAGACATGGTGGGCATGCAGCAGCCAAGCCGTTCCTGATCTTCTGGGAACTAACTGCTGGTGCTGAACCCATCCTTTGCTGTTTACTTCTCTACTGTACTTGTGGCAAAGGCTGTTCCTGCCAGTGTTGTAGGTGACTTGGTCTAACCACAGCACCATGAAGAGTAGAAGCTGAAGAAATAAATGTACATTTTTCTGACCAATTTACCTGGAGTCTGTATTTGGACTTAGATTGCTGATAAAAGTGAGAACTTCCTGGGAAACAAGTAATAAGTCAGTGAATTTAGCATGTATTTCTTGGGTTCCTTGGCTACAGAATGGGGAAGAGAATCTTCATGCCTTTCTTCCTCCTTACAGATGTGGTTTTAACGCAGTATACGAACACGTAGGCCCCAAGTTTTACATAACTAACAATATTTGCATAGGAGGTAGAATCCCATCAGGCAAAGTGAATCTTACTGCAACAGCAGGTACAGAGCATCCACGCTTTTGAGTCCAGTGAATTCAAAACCCAGGTTTTGAAACCTGCTCACCAACACTGAGGGGGCCACCTTAGTCCCTGGACTTTAGAGGGTAAGAAGAGAGAACATAAAGTCTTTTATACAAAAAACCGGAAGCACAAAGCAAGAATTCATGGTAACTGCCCTGAAACTGCACCTTAGTTTTGGGATGAACTTGGTCTGAAATGGTTCTTTGCTGAACTTCACAAGCAGCTTCTGCCTCTTTGTGTTTGCTCACTTGGGTTTGTTTGTCTGCAAACAGCATCTCCGGTTGTTCTAGTGCTGCTCCCCCCCGACTAAAATCTCTCTGCACATTCTGCAGCCTCCACTGAATATCTGCATGAACTGTTTTGTGTGATGCGTGCACAAGTCTTGTCAAACGTGAAGCTGTGATGGCCTGGTTTGGGTAACCCTGTCTCCTGGACATGCTGCTCAGGTGTGCCAGGATGGTTATCCTCCCTCAAGTGAGCTGAGCTAGTGGAAGCGCTCCAGGGACGTTTAAGAGCGCAGGTACCTCAGGAGGAAGAAATTCTCATCGTCTGTGCCCATTCAGGCTGGCTGTGACTGTGCCGAGGGGAAATGGCATTTGTTACCTGAGTAGCTCCAGGAGGACTAAAGGTCATGCTGAAATACTCTGGTGAGGACTGTGGCAAAGGAACAAAACTGGGATTAAGGGGAGTTTTCAGTAATAATTGCGTCTCGTTCTGGCTGCTGTCACAGGTAGTTTAGTCACTGGCTAAGGTAGCTCAGAAGTGATTTTGGAACACTGCTGTTGGACTTTAAATGGTATGGACTCTTCCTCATCCAGATGTGTGGCTGTGAGCCTGTGTGTTTATCAGTGACACACAAGCTGAGAGAGGCAGACAAATTCTGCAGGGCTCTTGGGGTTCAGGTGCCCTCCTGCATCCTTCTGCTTGCTGGAAAAGCTTCTTGCCAAGCAATGGAAGAAATATCTCCCTCTTCTTGTCCAGGACTATCATCTCGGCCCCCTGCATCTTGCAGCTCATGTCAAGGGAAGTACTGGGGACCTGGACATCTCATAGACTCAAAACTCACCTCATATGTTTGCTGTGTCCTTCAGTAAAGGATGTCTTCTTACCAGAAGAACTTGAAGACATTCGAGATCTAAGCTGTCATACATGAAATCCCTATTTGTGCTTGGTCTTTGCATATTAAGTGCTTTAAATAATTAATTTTGAGTTAATTATTTTTAAATTGAATGTTACAATTAACCCATCAGCCCAGGTACAAAAATCCAGTTCCATTATCGGTGTTTCTATTTGTTTAAAGTTTATTAATAGAGTTGCACCCTTCTCAGTTAAAATTTTCCCAGTTAAAAATCACAAACTTGCCCCTTTTCAAGCTACAAACCACTGGTACACCATAAGAGTTACCTTTCCTGTGTTTACTGTATACTTTTACAAGTGTTCTGAGGTGTGTTGGATGTATTTTAATACTTTTTGTAGGTGTTTCACTTGCATTTTGATTCCAAGACCAAAACCCCCCCACCCAGTCTTAATAGCCAGCAGCTATTTCTAGCTGCAGAGCCATTACTCTGCAGGCAAGTTCCATGGCAACCTGAATACCTGAATTTTAATGAAGGTATTGTTTTCCCTTATCTCTAACTGATACCACCCCCCTTGACAACGATGAGCCATTGGTGGACAGAGATGATCCATCAAAGGGAAAGCACCAATCGCCTTGGATCGAAGGGGAGGGCTGTGGGCGGACTGGGGGCGGAGCAAAAACTATAAAAAGGATGAAGCCGAGAGGCGGGCTCTTTTTTTCTCTACGCTCTCTCTCTCTCTCTTCTCTCTTCCCTCTTCCCCTCTTGCTCTCTCCAGACTAGCTGTGGGAGACATCGGTGCTGGGCATTAAAAGCCTTACCCCTTTTAAGGGGCTTTTAGTAATTTTTTTAAGTCAACCCAGCACTGCAAGTTTTTTCTCTACCTGAGGTCTAGTGCTGTCTCAGCCAGAAGATGTCAAATCCGTGCGCTCCTGGGGCATACCATCTACCGAGCCATAGGATCCCAAATTTTTATATTTTTCTGATTTCTGTAATTTTTCAATTTTTTTCTGTTTTCAATAAATTAATCTTTTTAAGAGTTGTCTCATTTCTCACATAAGCCAAAGTAAAAGAAAAGAAAGAAATTAAAGCATCTGCTGTCGGCATTTAGGATCAAGAAAATGCAAATATTTGCAAAAGGTTCAAGTGAAGAAATGAAGAGACAAAGTAGGGTTTACTCTATTAAAGCTAGGGATATAAGTCTACCTGCTTATGCACCCAACTGCTTTCCAGGTATGCACCTGCCAGGGATTTTACCTTTCTGTATGCTGTAGGTTTCAGGCTAAAAGCATCAACAGGCAAACCCAACCAGGCCAAACTAACCAACCAACCCACCAAAAAAACTCCACAAAAATCCCCAACCCAAAACTAAACTGAACTAAACTAAACTAACAAAAAAACCCCCCAAACACCAATCCCCCACCAAACCAAATAAAAAGTAGGTGGAGAAACTTGTTCCCATAATGTCACTCCTTTGACACAAGACAGTTTAGACCTACTCTTTTGGAATGTAAAAGAAAACCATACATTCTAGGTAGCAAGATTCAATTTTCACTGAATAAATAAGAAGGACATTTTAGTGTCGGGAGAATTTGACCCTTACTCTTCAGCAAAAAAATTGGTACCTTACTTTCCTGGAAACATCACTTCTGTTTATGGTATTACAGTCACTCCTGACTCGGCCAAATAACAGCTCCTTGTCTGCCGACGAATACAGCCACGATTCTCAGGTATTTCGGTGTGTGGAGATCAGCAGCAGGTGAAAAGGAGCACAAGGCATCTCCCCTGAGCTCCTGCTGTTTATGGGAACAGATACGGGCCTCGGGAATGTTTGCTAAAACACTGCACTCCAGCAATCAAACTCCACACATTCAGAGTGCTGAGTGCTGAGGCACACTCAGCACTCCCTGGCACCAGCTGAGGACTGCGTGCTTCTGTGAAGCCAACACACAAAATTACCCCTGGGTTAAGGTCAAAGCAATGGCATTGTTTAAGAATTAGACAAATTTATTGGACAACATTATTTTGATGACAGAATGTAAATTTATTTTTTGCAGACAGCACAGCAGATTTTTTGGAAATTGCAATCAAATATGTCTGTTGTAGGCAAACTAGAATGCAAGGCTGATTGTTTCATTCTGAGATTTAGATCTTAACTGTATTTGTGCTGGACAAACAATAGGATATACTATGACAAGGAGAAAGAGGTGAAAATGCTTTGAGAAAGGAGGAGCATGAGCCATCTTAGCATGAAAAGCAGGGGTCTGTGCTTGCTGGGCTCTCACACAGGCCCAGCTTTCTGCCCCATGGCCAGTCTGATTCTAGTTATGAACCCCGTGGAGAGCAAGAACTGTCCTGACTTAAGCAGTGGAAAAGGGAATGTGCTTGCTTGGGTAAATTGATGGTTTTCTAGTAAATCTTTGTCTGACCATGAAAGAATAAGGGAAGAGACAAAAATTTCATAACACCATTTGAAAGAGCTGGGAAAAAAGGAACGGTGGAGTTGTTCTCTTCCTCTGGTCTGAAATCAACAATAGTTTTCAAAGTCTGATGCCCAAAAACTGGGCAAGAAAGCAGTACTCCGTAGTATAAGGCCTATAGAGCAGGTATTTGTTTATTGGATACCGGGAGTGAGGGGAGTAACTCCACCACAAACTCACTCCATTCTTCGCACACTACTAGATTTTATACTTTTTTTCCTTAATATGCACATTATACTTTCCTAACCTTCATGTTGCAACATGTTTTCTAATCGCGTGATGATGTCAGCCCTTGCAGCACATGCACAGTCTCTGCACGAGGTGGTGGTCAGCCTCCTGGTGGTCGTTTCTGATGAAGGCTCCTAAGTCTTCCTGAACTTTTCACCCCTGCTTCCTGCACATGCTCTCTAAGGTTGCCGGCTCAAATAGCCAGTGGTTAGCTTTTGCAGTTAGCCTGTTCTGCTAAATGTGCTGATTTCTAGAAATGGCTTCCTTCCCATACCCTCTTACAAAGGAACTACTTCTTTCTGCATAGCTACAGCTTTTTGCAGAGCTCAAGCATTATCTTGTTGCCTAGGCACCAGTAGGCTGGCTTTGCTAGTGCTGAACAACCAATCTGACAGAACTTCTATTGCAGGGACATCTGATTTCATTCTACTCTTTGTTTCCTTCCAAAGCGCAGCCATGGCTGAAGGAGGAACCGAGGGAGTTGTCTTGGATCCTACACCCCAAACAGGGCCACTCGTGGTCTTGTCCGGATTCTAAATACTGAAAGGTAAAGACACGTTCCTTGAATGAAGGGATGCACAGATCCCACTGATGGTAATGCCTGGTTAAGGAGCAGACCCGTAGAACATTTGGTTAGAAGGGTCATCTAGAGGGCAACTTTGGCTCAGGGCCTGTTGCTGAGGCCTCAGTCCTTCAGTGCTTTGTGGTGCAAATGAATGCCCTGGAGGGCTGGAAAGGAACAAGTCCCTCTTTAGCACAGTGCAGACAGGGAAGGGGATTAGCCCTGCCAGGCCGGGCTGGGGCCAAGAGCAGAAGGCCGGCACGCTGCGTTTGCCCACAGGCAGCCGTGCAGAGCAAGGAGGCCGCTCCTGCCCAGGGGCTGAGGTGCCCGAAGCTGCCTCCCTGCTGCGCAGCTCTGCGGGGCCCGTGGTGCGCAGCGTCCTGGGCAGCCAGGGCAGCCCAGCTGCCTTGGAGCACCAGGCGCGTCCCAGAGAAGCTGCGGCCCTCTGCTTTGGAACTATTTCTCCCAGTAGTTCTTCCGACTTCTTCTTTGGACTATTTCTCCGAGTCTTGTCATTAATCCATAGTTTCTGACGTGTTTTCCTTTCTTCTTGCAAATTTAAGACATCTTTTTGAGAGAAGTGACTGACGGAGCTTCTGCTGCGGGTGGTGCTTTAGTCTGCAGGTCAGGGCAGGTGATTTTAACCAAGGATGGAGTCCAAAGGTAACGTTCCAGTTTTGCCAAGTCAATAAAACCATTTACAATGGTGGTACTGATGCTAAGCAGCTTTCCTAGTTTTTGGGAAGTTGCAACCTTAAAAAACCCCACAGGTTTTCCTACCTGAGGATACCAGCAGTAGTAAGATGCCAATTCTTTGCACCTCTTTTCTGTATCCTTGGTGCTTTTAAGAGTTCCTCAGTCCCCAGCAGGAAAGAAAGCACGTGTGATAATGTACGTGATTTGAGAGCTGTGTGTTGTGCCTTGCCACATCAGCGTTCGTGACAAGCTGGACACCCCACTTGTAGGTCTGTCGAGTTGAATTCACCCTAATTGTGTGCAAACAGCAGCCCAGAGATGCCGAGAAGAGCAAGGACGGTGGGTGTGCACGGACACAGCCGTGGGCTGATTGCTGTGTGGGCAGAAGGCTTTGGACAGCAGTACATCTTCACTCTCCCAAGTTGGAAGAATATTTCAAATCTACATGAAATGAAAATATTTCTCAAAATTTCTCAAAATGTATCAAATAATACATATTAATTTATCATAAATTCAATTTATCTTATCTAGTATGATATACGATGTATTTTAATAGATATAATAAATAGAATATGTCATATTTATACTTGATCTTTTCCTAAGCCATAGCCTGTGGGGCTTATAGACCATCTCCTAGCAGTGCTACAGTTTTGCCTTCTGGTCCTACTTATTATAGCATCGTTTCCCCTGCGAGTTCCTTCAGGGAACTTCACTCCAAGGGCTTCCATCACTTCAGCACTTGTGAGAACTTGTTGCTTCCCAGTTCTCCAGCATCCTTCTGGATTTTGGAGCATTTCAGCACTTGGGTCAATGGCCCTTCCCTCATCCCTGCCCTGCAGCAGTTAGAGTCACCGTTCCCTCGCCCTTGCTCCAGACCCTTTGCCAAAGTGCTGCCAAAGGCAGCGCAGCTGGCTCAGGATCCCTGGTTGCTGCTGCTCTCCAGGATGAGCTTCGGAGGGACACTTGGAGCGCTCCCTAAAGAGCTCCCGGTGGGATGGGGGTGGATTTCTCCTCCCCAGGTGGCTCCTGGTTGCAGTTCTACGTTCAGGGTGATGCCTTTTCCTGGTTCTAAAACCAAGAGTCATACACGGTTAGAAGGGGAAAAGGGATTTTACCTTGGTACTTATTTTAAGGATCCTTAGGTGCACACGTTCAGGTCATATGCATCGAGAATTACAGCAGTGGAAAAACTCAATTGGCAAGTACAGGGACAACCCAGAGAGAGAAGGTGTGCGTGTAGAAATGGGACCCTCAAAACCCAGATTTGCAAGATTTGTCAAGAGACATCCATGACATGGGTTCAAGCCCTGCCCGTAGCCTTGCTGAGAGTCTGCATACAGCCAAGGAGAAGGGACAACATCAGTCCCTATGAAATATTATATGGCAAGCCATACCAGGTTCCACATATCCCAGAGGAAATTCATATGAGAAGTAAAAATGATTTGCAAAAGTATTTAATGGCTCTGAGTTCCACTTTGCAGAAGCTCCAGAGATTCGTCGTGTTCTCCAAACCAATAGGATTGGACACAGCTGCTCACCCATTCCAGCCTGGAGACTGGGTCTACATCAAGTGCTGGGACAGCGACCCCTTGCAAGCCAAGTGGAAGGGACCATTCCAAGTTTTGCTGGCCACTTTTACTGCGGTCAAGGTTGCTGGCAAGGGACCGTGGATTCACTACTCCAGGGTGAGGAAAGCTTCTGCTCCCAAAATTACCAAGAAGACAGAGACTGATTCAAATCAGAAAGATGCAGCTTAAACTGTTTTTTACGTGTTTGCTGTTTGCCCAACTGGTAACCATGGTTCAAGGTTCACCCCATGATTTGCATAAGATTGTGGTCCAAAATGTGTCCAAAATTCTTAATAAGAGCGATTGCTAGATCTGTACTCAGTTACCACCCCTAGATGGGAAGGGTCATTGGCCATTGATTGGCATTTTAATGGAAGAGAACCGCACTGAAACGTGGGAACCAATGAATAGCACCCTTCTGCCCCCCATTACCCTGAGTGGCCTGGTAGAGCGTGCAAACTATAAGGCTCCTTGTGCAATTGTAAATGCCACAGGAAAAGCCATTCTTCCTTCATATTGTCATCAGACCCATTTCAGAGAAATAACAGACCCAAGAATTGCAGCAAAGATGAAATTGACAGGGCGGAGAGTGGCTCAGCCATTTGGGACGGGGTTGTATTGGATATGTGGTAATAAGGCCTGGAAAGTTATGGCCGTGAACAAAGACCAGGCTTGTGCTATTGGGGCTGTGGTCCCAAATATAACAATATTTGACCATCTTGAAAAACCAAAGGAGAAGAAAAAAAGATCATTTAATCCCCTCATTGAAAGTCCCACACTTTTTCATAGCATAATCAGAGCCCTTGTACCCGCTTACGGAGTAGTTGCACTGGAGAGAGCAATTGTAAACATCTCGGCTGTCATTGAACGTATTGAGCAGCATACTGCAGATGCAATTTCAGCCTTACAGGAGGAAGCTGACAGTCTGTCCCGTGCAGTTGTGCAAAACAGGGTAGCTCTCAATTTCATACTTGCTGCACAAGGAGGTGTATGTGCTATTGTCAATACCACTTGTTGTTCTTATGTGGACCAAAGTGGAAGAATTAAGAAAGATTTAGATGAAATTTGGAAGGGAACTCAAATTCTACATGAAGGAGCTTCTAGAAATAACACCTTAAAATTTGATCATGTTTTTGATACCCTCACCTCATGATTACCAAACTGAGCCTAGGTAAAAGAAATATTCATCATAGCTGTAATTGTAGTTATTTTCTGTGTAATTTCCTGTGGAGCAGCCGGTTGTGTAAACCGGTTCTGCGGGTAAAGAATAGAGTAGAGACTAGACAAGATAGAGTTTTGTTAGCCTCTAAAAGGGGGGGAAACGATGCCACGAAGATTTTTGCCTTTTCTTTCATACCCCTGTTATCCCTTTTTACAACTTCTGTATTCCTCGTGCTTTTTGCCTACATTCTTAGACTTGTTTGTCAAACTGAGAGACTAAACAGTTTAGAAGCTTTGTAGCTAGGGATCAGTGTGCCCCAGAGCCCAAGGTCCTCTCCAGAACACATTCTGTAAACCAAGATAGAACCATCCAGGGGAAGGTTCCTTAGAGAAGGGGGCTCACTTGAGCCTCTCATTGGGGAATCTTGCATAGATATGCTAATTAGTAAAACCTATAATGTTATACCCGATGCTGGGGAGACACACACATGCTCAGCGGTGTGCATCTCGATGCATATGACCTGGACGTGTGCACCTAAGGATCCTTAACATAAATACCAAGGTAAAATCCCTTGTCCCCTTCTAACCGTGTCTGACTCTTGATTTTAAGACCAGGAAAAGACATCAAGGGGAGTCCCGTTTTCTCAGCAGGCCTCTGCAGCGAGTGTGTAGCCAATGAGTGGCTCTGCTGCCATCCCAAATGTGCCGTTCCCTTGCCCAGCCTGGCTGCAGCTGGGGGGGGATCTGCTGGGCATGGCTGGGGATTTTCATGGCCAAAATCCTCCAGCAGCATCCTGTTTACATCTGCCCAGTCCTTTGTACAGCACAAATCTACCCTTCTTGCAGTTTAAACATCGAAATTATTGCAGATTGCTACCCTTGCACTGCTAATGTACAAATACACAAAAAGCAATTTCAGTTTAAAAATGACATTTATTTTAAATTGCTGCCAATACATGAACATAAAACTATCAACTGAAGTTTACAAACCTAATTTATTGTTACAATCATGCTATGTAAATAGATACAAATACCCACTTCAGTTAAAAAAAAGTAATTTACTGGAACCCTCTACTACCACTCACTACACACAAATATCAACTGAAGTTTAACAATTTAATTTATTACATAATCCTACAACTGTACGGCCCATATATGAATACAGAAATACAGATATCCCTCTCTAAAATAATCCCAGATCTCCAGAACTAAAAAAATAGAATTCTAGAGCTATACAATTCCATACATACTGAAATATAAGTAAATACATATAAAATCAGAAAAACATACAGATGTAAATATAGATATTAAATATTTCATGTGAGGTATAACGAGACATCTATAATATGCACATATCAAATTCCTCTATAAATATGCAAATATCAACGTACTAATATAAAAATCATTCCAACCCCATCAATCGATCTATACAGGTACCCAACTGAACAAGTATGAAAATATAACTACAGATGTAAACAGATCGATATACATGCATCAGTATACCCATACAAATAGATACACAGATGGAAATATCCCCATTCTTCGAACGCTCTTAGTCATACTCCACACATCTATAAATAGAATTAAATCAGGAGGGATTGCAGCCGCCGATGTTCCCAGGCTCTCCCTCGGTCTCTTCCTCCCGTGCAGAGCAGCTCTCCTGGACGGGGACAGCAGATGGGACACGTGGCAAGCAAAGGGAACACCGGGTCAGGATCGGGACGTTTCCCTTGGCAGCAGCTGCGCTTCCATCAGGCAAGAGAAATCTCAGCGCCTCCGCAGGAGGGTTAGAAAGAAAAAGCAGGCCCAGCGGGCCAGGCTGTGGCGAGCGCAGCCGCGGCGGGACCGTCCCGCAGCCCCCGGCAGCGCGGCACAGCCGGCACCGCTGCCGGGCCCTGCCGGCACAGCTGCCTTGCCCAAGGACAGCCCCTGTGCCGCCCGGGGCAGCCGCGCTCAGCGGCCCCAGCACGGGCAGGGCCCGCGGCCAAAGCCCACGCCACCGTTTGTGCCTGCAGCTCCCACCCTGTTTTTTGCTCCGCCACCGGTGGTTCCTGCCTGCTCTCTTTCTCTTTCTCACGCTCGGATGTGGGCAGCCGAGACCGCGGCTGAAAGCGCTGCTCGGCTGGGCCTGGCCGCCAGCCCAGCCCCCAGCACGGCCACAGGGCACAGAGGTGGCACAGCAGACAAGGCAATGGGGACAGAGGCAGCAGAGTGGGGATAGAGGTGACAAAGCAGCAGATGCCTTGACAGGTACCAAGAGACGTACCTAATTATCCATTGACACAGAGCATGTGAAAGAGCAGCCTCTAGAATGAAAACCTTAGCTTGATAGGTGTCACTATAAACATCTAGAAGCAGAACTAGAGGGAGAGGGGTTCCAGCTGCCCCATCTTCACAGCTTCTCCCTCGGCCCCTGTAGTGGTTTGGTCTAAAATACTCATTACTGTTTATCTTCTGTGAGATAAGAATTAGGAGAAATGCAAAGCAGGCACCAAACTTGAAAGAATATAAAGAAGTTTATTAACAGACCTAAAAGAAGGGGGAAAAAAATTATACCACCTTCAGAACTTTCCTCCTCCCTCCACCTTCCTCCCTTCTCCCACTGACAATGCAAAAAGACAACCCTTAAGATGTTCAGTCTGTTTACCACTGCCATATAACCTTGTTTAGTCCATTTAGAAAGAGAAGTCTCTTCTTGCTCACGCTGTGAAAACAGTATCACAACGAGACAGCCGCCCACTTCCAAATATTGTTCAGTCCATTTAGGAAGAGGAGTCTCTCTGCCTGCATGTTGAGTCCCTTCCCTTGACTTGCAGCTTGTTCAAGGTCACACACAGATAGCAATTGGTTTTCCCGTGTTCAAGGGTCCACTCTTGAAGTTTTTTGGGGTACAATTTTAAGGTTGAGCCGTTCAGAAACAAAAACAGAGGCCCTTCTCCTTCCCTGGGAGCAAAGGGTCTTCCTCATCTTCATTGTTAGGACTATCTCTGGGAGCATCTCTAGGGACTGAGGTTTTCTCCTTTGCCATTTGGAGCAAAAGTCCTCATCTGGTCCATCTCTCCCTGTCCAAACTTCTCATGAAATTACAGCTGCGTCAGCATCTGCCTATCTCAGCGCAGGTGCTTTTGCTTACGAGTTGAACACTCCACCCCCCATATCTTCATGAAATTACAGCAGGATACTCTGATATATCATAGCTTCACAACAGAATTTCAGCTTTAAGCATCTCCTCTCTCTCTTCCCTAGGGTTTTCAGCTCTTCACAGCAATAAAAAGGGTTAATCTCACCTCGGCCTTGCAGCTTTGCAGCTGGAATGTTGAATTTTTCTCATCGCAGTGGAGAGGGGGGGAGAGCCGAGCCGCTCCGGCTGCCCACGGCAAGGCAGTGGGGGGGGTTCCACGGCTGGAACAGGTCCATCGGCTCCAGGATGGCCGTGGCCCGGCTCGGCCTGGCCCAAGCAGGGCCTGGCCGGGCCCGCTGGCCCCCACACGGGGCCCGCAGCCACCTGTGCCAGCAGCGGAAACGAGAGAGAGCTTGGGGGGGAGGTTTGCCTATTCTTAAGTGTGGATCACAGAGGCGGTCACAAGTTTAAGTGGCTTAGAGAATTGTCCATATTCAAACTGGCCAGCTGATAGGTTCTATCAGGTCCCAGAGGAAACTGTAAGCACCCCTGTCTTGGTTTTGAAAGACAGGTGTCTGCTAAGGAAGGCAGAAGCCCCCCTTGAAGTGGCAGATATAACCCTTTTTCCCTCCAAGTTATTATATTTTGAAATCAAGGGCCTTTAGGCAGAGATGTGGGAAATAGGAATAACAGTTCTTTACTATATATATATATATATATATATATATATGTATATGTATATAACCAGTCAAACAAAACAACAACAACTATGACAGTAACAGCACACACAAACCCAGTGCCAGCCTTCTCGGCTGTCAGGCCCTTTCCCCTCGGGTGCAGTTCCGCTCGCAGCCGGCAGGGGCGCTGGCGGCTCCCGGTGAGCAGGGCAGGTGCGATGGTTCCCCCGCGGCTGCAGGGGGCGCTCCGGAGCGAGCTCGGGAAACACGCGGCACCGGTGCCCTGGGATCCCGGGAAAAGGATGGAACAAAGGCTTCACAAACCCCTGGGCAGCCGATCCCGGACTCTCAGGAGCAGCAGGCTGGAAACGGCAGGCAGGAGCGGCAGGCTAGAGCGGCAGGGACGAACGCAAATCCCGGGTGGCAGGCGAGATGTATCCAGATGGGAGAACCCCACGGAGGCCCAGGCAGGCAGGGCGAGCAGGGCTACAGCGTAGCGAAAACTCGAAGCAGCAGCAGCGGGGCAGGGCAGCCACAGCTCGGCCTCCAGCAGAGCAGGGAAAGCGGCTTTTGGGGTCCCGGCGTTGTTTCCAGCAGGAAGAGAAGAACGGCCAAAAAGAAAGAAGCAGCAGCTCCTTTCTCTGCAGCTTCTCTCTCTGGACGCTCAGAGCGAACTGACCCCACACCCAGGTGTAGACAAGAAAGTAGCCAGGCCCGCCCCACTCCCTTTTTGTCTTTCTTAAGTACAGCTATTTGTCCCCTAGCAACATGCATATGGGAGAAAATTCCTTTAACAGAAAAAAAACCCTAAGACTAAACTAAAACCCCAACAACCCCTTAGCAAGGACATCCCTTCTGGGACTATGCTCGCTAACCTATGACAAGGTCATAGTGAGAATTCCAGCTGCTTGACTTTGGGCCTTTACTGCCTTAGTGGAACAGAAACATAACTCAGTGTTACACGTGGTTACAGATTTTGGGGTTTTTATACCCTATAGATTTTTGCCACATGCTCCTGGAAATAAATAACCCAATTTCAGTGCCCATTTGCCTGCAAACTATGGAGCAGCAGCAGAGGGCTCCAAGAAGCAGCACATTAGAATTTCATGTCGGAGCAATTGGGTGGGGTGGGCTTGAGGTTCCCAGGCAGAAATGTGTGGTTTGTGTGTGGGTTTGCAGCACGCAGCCCTGGGCAGTACCTGGAGTGAGATCTGTCCTTGCTCACCTGTGCTGGGAACAAGGAGAGCACCTGGATTTCTGCTGGAGGATTCCTTACAGCTCGTGGCATAGGCCAGGGTCAGAGTGTGAGGACATCAGGCCAGTGTTCCCCTGGTGTTACACGTCCTTTGGGAGGGGGGAAGAAGAGTAATTACTGAGTGCCTGAAGTGATTCCAAGAAAATACCGAGTGACCTTTGGTGGACTTGTTTTTCTTTCTCTTTTAAGGAGGATGTCAGTGTTGCCCCTGAGCGTTCAGGAGAGCAGCCTGTGAACAGGGCTGCCACAGAGACAGCCTTGCCTGGCAGCACAAGCAATGGGACCAGCTCCCTGGAGCCAGAGGAGCCTGGTAAGGGGAGAGCCCACATTCCTTGAGAGAGCTCTGAGAGGGCTGCTCTGAGCCTGACGGGCAGGAAGGGAGATGAGAAGAGTTCAGTCCCTGTCTGCAGGGTCGGTGCTTCCTGGGCCTTTCGTTGAAATCCTGCACCGGCATCACCTCCCCAGCACTGTCCCCCACGCTCCTGCAGAGGCACTGACCCCGAGTCCTCTGCTGTGGCAACAGAGCAGTGAATGAACCTGACCTTGTGGCAGTTGTGTCACCAAACCCGATGTCCCCATTCCAGCTGAAGGCCATGGATCCATTTGCTGCAGGGTGACAGCACTATGCAGGCAGCACTGAGTGAGGTGAGTGTTGGAGCAACAGGGAAAACCCCACCAAAATGCTGAAGCCAGTGCAAAAGTCCAAACTTCTTACCTCAAATCACAAAATTTGGTACCGGTCTGCTGATAACCTGAGACACAGGAGAAAAACAAGCAGCAGAACACCCGAGGCCAAAAATTTCTCAACTCTAAAGTAACTAAAGGAAAAGTAACTAAAGGAAAAATCCAGTAACTAAAGGAAAAGCCTGAGCTCAGATTAGCAAGAGCTCCAAGGAGAGAGGGAGCACTTTGGATCTGTATTCCAGAGCAAGGCTGGTGCAGCCTGCAGTCCTTGTGTGGAGCTCTTTCCCTCCCAGCTGTTCCTCCCAGAGCTGACGGCAGAGTTGGCAGAGCTGTGTCTCACTGCAGAGGGAGTTCCTCAATCCCAGGGAACGGAGCTGGTTCATGACTCGGCTCACAGCACCCTTCAGCTTCAGCCGTTTCAGTGAGGACTGAGGGCTCTGTCAGCACAGGGAAAGAGCAGGGCTGGGGTTCTTTGTGCGGGCTGCTTCTGTCTGTGGCTAAAGCGCTCGTGGGTGCCACTTGCACTGAAAGTGCTGAGACTTTACGAGGATGCTTCAAAGCTTTTGAGTATGGAAAACGCCAGAACGATTGCTGTTCCTTAGGGAGCAGCCTCCAATGCCAGGTGAGGGTCTGCCTTTGCAGCCATCTTTCCCAGTCCCCAGTAGAAGTACAGCTGCTGCCCTAGGGAAAGGTGCCCAAGGGCTGATACTGACCCAGAGTCCTCTGTGCTGCCCAGAGCTCTGCTCGTTGTACCTGGCCAGGAGCGCTGCCCTGCACGGCAAGAAGGGGCCGAGTTCCCAGCCTGGGCCGGCCCTGGGGGTGACGATGGCGGCAGCACTGCGAGGCCACAGCGCCTCGTGCAGAGCCCCCACTGCTGCCCCGAGGTCCCTGCGGACACCAAGAGACTGAAGAGGGACCATGAGGAGAGCCTGGCAGGCGGCCTGGAGCTGCCCAGCCCCGCTTCCAGCTGCTCCCAGCAGCACCTGGAGCCAATCCTGAGCAGTGACCTGCTGCTTCCACCCTTGAGCCACCTGAGCAGTGAGACTGGGGGGAAATGGGGGGCTGGGGGGGTTGGGTGGTGTGGGGTTTGAAAATCTTTGGGTCCGTGTAGAGGTGGGGTCAGTCGTGTGCAGGGAGAGCTGGAGCATCTGTCACTTGTGTGCAGAGGGGAAAGGACCTGGCAGTGAGGCTTCTGGCAGTGCTTTCCTGCCAAAGAAGTGCAAGGTAGGCTATTGTAGTGGTTTGCAGGACGAGGGAATGGGGAGCTGAGAGCCTCCTAAATAGACAAGGCCTTTGTTCTTGGAAAGCCCCAGACCTTGCTGGGTTTTTTTTTCTTTCTAAGCCTGCTTGGGAGGATCCGGGATTTTATAGTCCCTGAGAGAAGTCCAGTTGCTGCCAAGGGAATTGTGCACACAGCTGATACTGACTCAGTGTCCCTTTTTCTGGCTTTCTCCAGACCCTTCGAGGACAAGTGAAGGGGCTTCTGGATTGTTCCCAGGTAAGGAGGCTTCCCCAGCTCTTCCAGAGAAAGTGGTCACCACTCTGAGCATTTAGGGGCTTTTGACCGATGCCGCCTCCGGGCACGGTCCTAGTTGACACTTGTTTGTTTGTTTATTGTAACCGCTGTTGTAGTCATCTGAAGACATTTTTAGACTGAAGTTGATAGTTCATGTATTAGCAGTGCAGTTGTAGCAATTTCCCATCAATTAAAGTTTAATTGGAATGGGTGTTGATCTGTGTTACTCAAAGCAATTAGCAGAGGTAAACATTATGATACTGGAGGACTTTGGCAATGAGTGAAGGCAACTGGGGGAAAATATCCAAGCATGCCCAGCAGATCCCTCAGTTCAGTAAAGCGGGGCTATAAAACCACAGATTTTTGATAGCCCAATCCACTGTGTCAATAACTCCAAGATCCAGAACAAGTTCCCTGTGGAAGAGGTGAAAAGGGGAACAGCTCCAGGGGAACGCTGGCCGATGGATTTCTCTGAGTTACCCAGCTGTGGATGTTCCAGGCGTGTGCTGCTTTTAGCAGATGCATTTTCAGGACGTTGGCTGGCTGGGCAAGCCCTTGGGAAAGCTCCACTGAGCTTTGTGCACTTGTGTAACACGGCCAGAGGTGCAGAGCTGCTGGAAAGCCCTGCAGGCCTCATGCTGATCTAGCCTGGCAGAACTTTACACTGTCCCAGCACAGAAAGGGCTTCAGCAGCTCCTGCAAGTCCCTCTGCCTTGCTGGGGCTCAGAGACCTTCCCCAGTGGAAACAAAGGCTGTGCCATGTGCCTTGCTACCTGGATGTGGTAGGAATGTGCACCTGCGCTGGGGGACAGCAGGCAAGCAAATTCATTCCTAGGAACTATTACAGTTAAACCATTGGTTTGAGAGCAAAAGGAAAATGTTAATTTAAGAAGTAATTTTGCCTGGATTTTTTTGACAAACTCTGGTCTGTTGGCAAAAGTAACACTGTCCTTGTGAGTACAGACCTCCGTGCAAGATGAACCGACTGTCATCACAGAGGTCACATCTGCAGGATGAAAACCCTCTGTGCCATTACTTTGATGTAAGCTAAGCACAAGTGACACAGCTCTTCCTCCTCAGCAAGGACTTGCCATTGAAATGTGAACAGACACAGCTCTTGTTTACAAGTGTTGCTAAATTGTCAGACACATCAGCCAAACACCCTCTCGTGTCTTTCTTTGCCTCTGGCTGTTGCTACTGAGCTGCTGCAGAGAAAGGAAAAGGCAGAGCCCTTCAGGGTTCCCAGAGGAGACTTTCCAACAGGTAGAAACTTCCTCTTCTCTTTTGTTTTCCAACGACAATAGAGGATTTTGTCCCAAACCAATGTGTCAGCAGCTGCAGACATGCTGAGGAGCTGAGAAGTTGTGTGTGGCCATTATGACCAGGATCTGAACAGCCTGAATTTTCACTGCTCTGAAATCCAGGGGCTTTAGGTAGTGACTGATAGGTAGGTTCTGACTTTAGGTTGTCAGAAAATGCCCTGTAGACAGAATCAGAAATCCCAAGGATTCTATCCTCTCCCTCTCCCTCTCCCTTCACTCATTTTGTCTCTTATTTTCACATACAGAGTTTTTGATCATCTGTCCCATCCAAATGTAATTTACCAGCCCTTCATCACCTCTGTCAGATACTGTCTGAAAGTGTCCTCTCTGTTCTCTCAGAGGCATCTCTACACCATCCTGCCCGTGCAGGTGCTCTTGCTTGGTGACAGAGGCTGCCACCAGCACCTGTGAAGTCACAGCTGCAAAATTTATGCTGGCCTGAGGCACTTCCCTTGGAGTGGTGTGGTGATGCGATACCTTTATTGTATTTTTACAGAAGTTTTCTGTACCCCAATGGTTCATCCCTACCTTCCCCACTCCTATTCCCAGTTGGTTTGTCCCAGACTCAAGCCGCTCCCCCGGTGCTCCCTACATGGTTGTTCTCCTCCCCTTGTTCTAGCTCTGTTCCGGTTTGGCCAAATTTAGAAATATATCCTCTGAGAGAAGGTACAACCACCCCTCCCCCCACCAGGTTCGGGAAAAAATAAAATTTTCCTCGAAGGAAAGTGAAGAAGATAAAACTATTTATTTAACAAACACCCGGGAAAGGAAAAATAATGTTAAATGGTAAAATCTTTCACTGTGGAGGAAAAAACCTGGGAAAGCGTTAGAGTCCTCCCTTTGGTCTCCTTGGAGCTGGGGCTTGGGCCAGGGCCAGGCCCTCTGTGCCTGGTGGAAAGTCCTCCCGATGTGCTCTGAGGTTGAAAACAGTCCAGTAGGAAAGGGAGAAAATCCGGAATTCCAGAGAAGGAAAAAGCAAAGTCCAACTCTCAGTCTCTCTCCGGAGAACGAGAAACTCAAAAAAAAACTGGCCAAAAGCTGAGTGCAAAACAGCAAGCTGGGTCCTTCCTCACTCCCCTGCCGCAGCTGGGGGGAAAAAAAAAAAACTGCTATCTTTATATGACCTTGAACGAGCTGCAAACTGCTTGGAGAAAGTTTTGCTCAGTTTTTTTTTTTCCTCTTCCCCCTCTCAGGCTCAGCCTAGAGGCATAGAAAGGCACAAAAATTAATTTCTGGGCATAGGCAGCGACATGGGATACACATCATAACGTCACCCCAAGACATTCCACCCCTTATCCCATATTGCTGGCTCAATGCCCAAACTAAGATATTTTAATTCTACACACACATTAATACATATATATATATATATATATATACACAGCTATATATGAACAGTGACAGTGACACTCAGCCAGCAGTGGTACACAGGCATTCCACATTACGGTGGTTCTCACCCAACAATCAGATCTCCCTGTGGTACACAACGCGTTGTTCCATCTTTCTGCATTACCCACCATGTGCAACCAGGTCCCTGAGCAAAGACAACCCCACGGATGGGTTTGTCTGTACTCGAGGCAGAATTTATCCACACAGTCTTTCCTATCAGACCTCTGACATGCACTACTGGGACCTTATCTCCATCTGTCATATGCAAGGATTCAGACTGGGCTGGCCCAGCTCTATTGGTGGAACCTCAGGTGTTAACTAACCAGGTGGCCTTTGCTAGATTCTGTTCCCAATTTTTGAAAGTTCCCCCACCCAGTGCCTTCAAAGTGGTTTTCAACAATCCATTACACCGTTCCACTTTGCCTGCAGCTGGTGCATGGTAAGGGATATGGTACACCCACTCAATGCCATGTTCTCTAGCCCAGGTATTAATAAGGCTATTCTTAAAATGAGTCCCATTGTCAGATTCAATTCTCTCAGGGGTGCCATGCCTCCAAAGGACTTGTTTTTCCAGGCCCAGGATGGTGTTCCGGGCAGTAGCATGAGGCACAGGGTAGGTCTCCAGCCATCCTGTGGTGGCTTCTACCATTGTGAGCACATAGTGCTTGCCTTGGCGGGTTTGAGGCAGTGTGATGTAATCAATCTGCCAGGCCTCCCCATACTTGTATTTGGACCATCGCCCACCATACCACAGGGGCTTCACCCGCTTGGCCTGCTTGATCGCAGCACATGTCTCACAATCATGGATAACCTGGGAGATACTGTCCATGGTTAGATCCACCCCTCGATCTTGTGCCCACTTATAGGTGGCATCTCTGCCCTGATGACCTGAGGCATCATGGGCCCATCAAGCTAGGAACAACTCTCCCTTGTGTTTCCAGTCCAAGTCTACCTGTGACACTTCTATCTTTGCAGCCTGATCCACCTGCTCATTGTTTTGGTGTTCCTCATTAGCCCTACTCTTGGGGACATGGGCATCTACATGGCGGACTTTCACAGTTAGCTTTCTTACTCGGGCAGCGATGTTTTTCCACTCTTCAGCAGCCCAGATTGGTTTTCCCCTACGCTGCCAATTAGCTTTTTCCCACTTTTCTAACCATCCCCACAGAGCATTGGCTACCATCCATGAATCAGTGTAGAGGTAGAGCTTTGGCCACGTCTCTCTTTCAGCAATATCCAGGGCTAGTTGAACAGCTTTGAGTTCAGCGAGTTGGCTTGATCCACCTTCTCCTTCAGTGGCTTCTGCAACTTGTCGTGCAGGACTCCATACGGCTGCTTTCCACTTTCGTTTCATCCCTACAATGCGACAAGAACCGTCGGTGAAAAGAGCGTAGCGTGTGTCTTCTGATGGCAGTTGATTGTATGGTGGAGCTTCTTCAGCGCGTGTCACTTGTTCTTCTTCATCAGCGAGACCAAAGTTTTCACCTTCAGGCCAGTTTGTAATTATTTCCAAAATCCCAGGGCGATTCAGTTTTCCGATACGGGCGTGCTGTGTGATGAGAGCAATCCATTTGCTCCATGTGGCATTGGTGGCGTGGTGGGTAGAGGGAACCTCTGCTTTGAACATCCACCCCAGCACTGGTAGTCGGGGTGCTAGGAGGAGTTGTGCCTCAGTGCCAATTACCTCTGAGGCGGCTTGGATTCCTTCATAGGCTGCCAAGATTTCCTTCTCTGTGGGAGTGTAGTTGGCTTCAGATCCTCTGTAACTTCGGCTCCAGAATCCCAGTGGTCGGCCCCGAGTCTCACCAGGCACCTTCTGCCAGAGGCTCCAGGACAGACCATTGTTCCCGGCTGCAGAGTAGAGCACGTTCTTCACCTCTGCTCCTGTCCTGACTGGGCCAAGGGCTACGGCGTGAGCGATTTCCTGCTTGATTTGGGCAAAAGCTTGTTGCTGTTCGGGGCCCCAATGGAAATCGTTCTTCTTGCGGGTAACCAGGTAGAGAGGACTCACAATCTGGCTGTACTCAGGAATATGCATCCTCCAAAAGCCTATGGCACCTAGGAAAGCTTGTGTTTCCTTCTTGTTGGTTGGTGGAGACATTGCTGTGATCTTATTGATGACCTCAGTGGGAATCTGACGCCGTCCATCTTGCCACTTTACTCCCAGGAACTGGATCTCTTGAGCAGGTCCCTTGACTTTGCTCTTCTTGATGGCGAAACCAGCTTCCAGGAGAATCCGGATAACTTTCTCTCCTTTCTCAAACACTTCTGCTGCAGTGTTCCCCCACACAATGATGTCATCAATGTACTGCAAATGTTCTGGGGCCTCACCCTTTTCTAGAGCAGTCTGGATTAGTCCATGGCAGATGGTGGGGCTATGCTTCCACCCCTGGGGCAGTCGGTTCCAGGTATACTGCACACTCCTCCAGGTGAAAGCAAACTGAGGCCTGCACTCTGCTGCCAAAGGAATGGAGAAAAATGCATTAGCAATGTCAATAGTGGCATACCACTTCGCTGCTTTGGACTCCAGCTCGTACTGGAGCTCCAACATGTCCGGCACAGCAGCGCTCAATGGTGGAGTCACTTCATTCAAGGCACGATAGTCCACAGTCAATCTCCATTCTCCTTCAGATTTGCGCACAGGCCAAATGGGACTATTGAAGGGTGAGTGGGTCTTGCTGACCACCCCTTGGCTCTCTAGCTCACGGATCATCTTGTGGATGGGAATCACAGCATCTCGAGTTGTTCGGTACTGTCGGCGATGCACTGTCGAGGTGGCAATTGGTACTCTTTGTTCTTCCACCTTCAGAAGGCCGACTGCAGATGGGTTCTCTGATAGCCCAGGCAAAGTGTTCAATTGCTTAATGCCCTCTGTCTCCACAGCAGCTATTCCAAAAGCCCACTTGAGTCCCTTTGGGTCTCTAAAATACCCGTTCCGGAGGAAATCGATGCCCAAAATGCACGGGGCCTCTGGGCCAGTCACAATGAGATGTCTCTTCCACTCATTTCCAGTCAGGCTCACCTCAGCTTCCACCAAGGTCAAATTTTGTGATCCACCTGTTACACCAGAAATAGAAACAGATTCTACCCCCACAAGCTGCGATGGAATTATTGTATACTGCGCACCAGTGTCAACCAAGGCATCATATTTTTGTGGTTCTGATGTACCAGGCCAACGAATCCACACAGTCCAAAAAACACGGTTTTCCCTGACCTCTACCTGGCTAGAGGCAGGGCCCCTCTATGCCTGGTTATCCTTCTTTCCTTGGGCCTGTATCTTAGAGGTTCCTTCATGGGAATTGGACATGCCATCGTCTTTTCCATCATTTCCGGCAGTTTGGCTACATGCAACTGGAGCTACTTCCTTTTTGGTAGATCCTCCTTTCTGAGACTTGCGCTCCTTCAATTCACTCACTCGTGCTGCCAGAGCAGAAGTGGGTTGTCCACCCCACTTCCTCATGTTTTCCCCACTGTCACACAGGAAATTCCACAGCTCACTTCGTGGGATGTACCTTCTCTCTGGGGAACGTCCACGGAGAAGGCACTCTTTAATCTCCTGGTGATTCCTTTCCATCTTATCTTCCATTTTCTGCATACGTGTTTCCACAGCTGCGATTCTTGCATGTGTTGGGCCATGCACAGAGTCTGCATATGCTCGGAGCTTCACTGCCATATCCTGCACGGTCTCATTTGCACCATAGTCCGGTTTCATTATTGCTAAAGCAGAAGCGTCTTCTGGTGGCCCAAGATGTATGAGTTTTCGCCACATGTATGGAATAACTCTGGCCCGGTCTGGACTTCTCAGTCCGGGGTCATTTGTGAAGATAACCTCTACCACCCCTAGTTCTCTCAGGCGCTGGATCCCTTGTTCTATGGTCTTCCATGGGGTTTGCTGCATGTAGAGATCATCTCCGCACATATATCTTTCAATCATGCCTGTCAAAACTCGTCTCCAGAGGCTGGTAGAGTCAGCCCCCCTTTTCATCACTTGGTCGATCACTGGATCATGTGACAGGGATCCCAAATGCCTCACTTCAGCACCACCCAGCATCACATCATCACCTGCAGCATCCCAAATACGGACCATCCAACTTATTATGGATTCATCAGACCGTCGGGTGTAATCCTTTCTTAGGCTGTGAAGGTCCTTTATGGACATGGACTCAGTAATGGTTTCTGTGCCTGAGTCCATTGGTGGTTTTGAGGTTCCTCCCCCGGCATCTTTTGAGGTCCCTTCCCCTGCATCATCATCATCTTTCACTGGGCGATCAGTTTTGGTTGTGTGCTTTTTCCTCCTGACAGGAGCCACTGTCAGTGGCTTAGACTCTCCATCTGGTTTGGGCTTGCTGTCTGGTTTATCTGCAGCCTGAGTGACTGGGGTATCTGCAGGCTTTGCTGATTGATCTTCCTGCCTCTCTACCATTACCTGCTGCAGTGTGCGATAGGCATATGCCAAGGCCCAACATATTGCAAGGAGCTTGTTCTCATTAGAATTGTCATTGTATTTCTCTTTCAGATATTTTGCCACCTCAGCTGGTTTCTGAACTTGTTCAGGGGAAAAATTGCAAACCATTGGGTCAGAGAATTTCTTCAGGATTTGGCCTATATCCTCCCATTCCCCACACCACTCAGGATGTTCCACCTTTGGGTCAGGTGTCTCAGCAGTCGCCCGGGAAATCTGAGCTCTTATTCTAGACAAGCTGCGAACCACATAGAGGAAGCTTACCAGATAAAATACCAGGAAGGTGGTCTCTTTAACATCCAGGGGAAACGGAACATTCTCAAAAGATAACCTATCAAATTTAAAGGGAAGGGAACCCCCGACTCCTCCTCCTCTAACAATCTGGGTGGAGTTACTAATAAATTCCCAAAACAGGCTACTGAAGCTAGGACGGGGGTTAGGAGGGAGAAACCATTTATCATACACACTTTGAGCAGCTGCCTGTACCTCTGTCAACTTCTTATAAATCATTATCACCGAGCACAGCAAAATAGAAATCCGAATTCGTGTCCCTGCTCTGCAAAAATTCCTTATCAAGGATAAGATCGGACCAAGTTGTGGATAGGCAAATAAGCCTAGGGACCAGAAAGGCACTAGTACCTTAAACAAGCCTACGGACCAGAAATACATGAATACATCAAGCCAGAGAAATGTTATGAACTCAACCAGCATGGTGACTACTTTGCCCCAACACAAAATAAGTAAATTCAAACCAAAATGTAATTAGCACAAGTTTTTTTTTCACTTTCCTTCGAGCCACACAGTTGGGCGCCACTAAATTTGTTCCGGTTTGGCCAAATTTAGAAATATATCCTCTGAGAGAAGGTACAACCACCCCTCCCCCCACCAGGTTCGGGAAAAAATAAAATTTTCCTCGAAGGAAAGTGAAGAAGATAAAACTATTTATTTAACAAACACCCGGGAAAGGAAAAATAATGTTAAATGGTAAAATCTTTCACTGTGGAGGAAAAAACCTGGGAAAGCGTTAGAGTCCTCCCTTTGGTCTCCTCGGAGCTGGGGCTTGGGCCAGGGCCAGGCCCTCTGTGCCTGGTGGAAAGTCCTCCCGATGTGCTCTGAGGTTGAAAACAGTCCAGTAGGAAAGGGAGAAAATCCGGAATTCCAGAGAAGGAAAAAGCAAAGTCCAACTCTCACTCTCTCTCCGGAGAACGAGAAACTCAAAAAAAAACTGGCCAAAAGCTGAGTGCAAAAGAGCAAGCTGGGTCCTTCCTCACTCCCCTGCCGCAGCTGGGGGGAAAAAAAAAAACCTGCTATCTTTATATGACCTTGAACGAGCTGCAAACTGCTTGGAGAAAGTTTTTCTCAGTTTTTTTTTTTTCCTCTTCCCCCTCTCAGGCTCAGCCTAGAGGCATAGAAAGGCACAAAAATTAATTTCTGGGCATAGGCAGCGACATGGGATACACATCATAACGTCACGCCAAGACAAGCTCTTTCCCTATCAATCACCCAAACCCCTCCTGTTGTTCCCGAAGGTCCAGTGTCCATCATCTGAAACCTCCCAGTTTACCCTAATATGGTCCCCATCAATCCCCCGAGACTCTACCCCTCTAGATACCTCCCCCTTTGGAAATCCCCTAAACCTCGATGCCCCATTGGGGCATGTGATCCCTTTCCCTCCTCCCCTTGAGGCTATTGGCCCAAGGAAATGTCTATCCTCGTCCATATCCCTCCCTTAGAGATTTCTATTGGTCCCCAGTTAAGCCATGCCCATTGTGCCACGTCCCTTTCTAAGAGGTTCCCTGGAGGTGCTCGAGGCTTGTCCCCTGTGAGTTGCCTCCCGTAAGCTTGGATTATCCCGTGTGGCAGGCCTCCTTGCTACTTTTTATCCTCTCCCTCGTCCGGACTGCTGACAGCCACTGTGCCTGGAGCTTCAGCTCCCGTGGGCAGAGCTGAGCTCCTGAGGAGCAGCTTTAAAGCCAAGAGCCTCCAGCTGCTCCCCACTCCTGTCGCACACCGCAGGAGCTGGCCTGGGCAGTGGTCAGTGGCGGTCATTGCAACAGAGTGGAAATACCAGTAGGAGATGGTGCTCTGCCTCCTTGTGCTCCTGAGTCCCTGGAATCCCTCCTGCTCTACTCAGGGACATGGGGCAGCACTACCAGAGGAGGCAGAGGGTGTGTAAAAGCTCCAGGGACACTTTGGGCTGGGGCTCTGGACAGCAGTATCTTACCCTGGGCCCATAGGTATCACCCCACTCCTCCAAACAGTCTTTGCTTTTTGGGGGAATCTCTTCAGTTTTAGACACTTGTGACTCTGAAGGAAGCCAAAGACTTGGTCCTTTATTCTGATGAAGCAGATGATGGGCAGTTCCTCTGCCCACAGAAAAAAGCCTTAACCAGTTTTTTGACCTAAGCAGCCTCCACTGACAAAGCATGCACTTTGCAAGAGCTATGTACAGGTGTGCCAGGAAAGTTCCAGTGCAGCTGGAGGTGCAGATCCTACCCAAGAGGTGTCCCTGCTTTGGGAGGAGAGAGGAGCGAGCCCATCTCTGCTCTGTAAAGTTGCTCAAAATCACCTGTAAAGGTGCTGTTTTCAACCAGTGGTGGATTCCTCACTGAAGGATACAGAACAACTCCGATGTCATGTGCATATGATAAAGAAAACATAGTTCAAAATTTCGTCCTGATGAAGAGGTTAGAAAACCTGTTCTAATACTTGTCTTTGTTCAGCACTGTCCAAACAGAGAATAAATTGATTTTCCCCATGCTGAGACTCTTTTGCAAGAGAGTATCATTCCAGCAGAATTACACCAAAATGTATGACTGCTAATCTTGTGTGGCAAACATCTACGAAACATAATCTTTTATTTATAGTAAGGCAATGAACTGCATGAAAAATTCAGTAAATATGTGATGAAAAATTACATGATTCCTACTGGCTGGGAGTATGCTGTCATTTAGAACACAGCTATCAGGCCTGAGCCATCCCTCACTCAAGGCTACAGCAGAGCACCTTCTGGTGAGCAGCTTTCTGATGGTTTAGGAACTTAAATCCTGACCTCGTTCTCACTTCTGTTAATTATTTCTCCATTTCCACAGGTTTCTGGAAAAAATAACTGCTTGTTTCAAAAGATATATCGTCCTTCAAAAATACAGTATTCTTTAAAAATAAATCAAAACACAATGCAAACTATCTAGAACAAACCAAACCAAAAACCAAACCAAACAACCAGAGCAAAGAAAAGGCCAACTAACCCCCAAACCACATCAGACCTCTGATTGAATTGCAGCATTCCAAAGAAATTAGAGTTACCATGGTATGATTGACCTTGTTGCCAGATGAAGAACTGTGTGTACACCTGGTGGGTTAATACAATGCTTATTCTTCAAAAAGCACTGCTCTGTGGAACTGTAAAATGCTCCTTCTGTAGGACCATGTTAAACATTGGCTCAGAAGAAGAAAGGGGGAGCAACCAGCTCAGTTATGCCAACTTTTTCCTTTCTGGGAAGCAGCACCATTTCACCAGGTGGTCAGGTGATCACTGGGGATCACTGACCACCAGGGACAGAAGAGCACATGCACAAAGGAGAGGGAATCCCTGTTAATGATTTCAGGCAGATGATAATCATATGCATGTTTACTCCAGGAAAATCGGTGAATCTGGATGTAAAATCTAGTCTATCAACAGTAGCTTTTTCTGTACTCGCCATGAGGCTACGTGGAGTTATCCCTCAAACATCTGGTCAAATGAAGGATCCCTGCTCTTTAATGCTACACTGGTATAAAGGAGTTTTATTTTACTGAGTTTTGGTAACAACCTGACTCAGAGCAGATGAACTAAACTGTCATACATGAAACCCCTAATTGTGCTTGGTCTTTGCATATTAAGTGCTTTAGTTAATTAATTCTGAGTTAAATATTTTAAATGTTAAAATTAACCCATCAGCCCAGGTACAAAAATCAAGTTCCATTATCAGTGTTTTCAGTTGTTCAAAGTAGTTTATTAAGGGAATTGCACCCTTCCCAGTTAAAAATTCCCCAGTTAAAAATGCCCAACTTCTGCTCCCTTTTCAAACTTCAAACCACCTGTACACTGTAAGAGTTATCTTTCCTGTGTTTACTGTATACTTTTACAAGTGTTTTAAGATGTGTTGGATGTATTTTAATATTTTTTTAGGTGTTTTTACTTCCACTTTGGTCCAAGGACTAACTCCAAAAACCCCAGTTTCTAACAGCCAGCAGCTATTTTTAGCCCCCTAGCCGTTAACCCTGCAGGCAAGCTCCATGGCACCCTGAATTTTAATGAAGGCATTTCATCTCAACTGATGCCACCCCTCTGACAATGATGAGCCATTGGTGGACGGAGATGATCTGTCAAAGAGAAAGCACCAATCACTTTAAACCGAAGGGGCGGGCTGTGGGCGGGCTGGGGCAGAGCAAAGGCACTATAAAAGAACGAGCCAGGCCTCAAAAAGTTGAGAAAGAGAGAGGGGGAGCGGGAGGTGGGAGTGTTCAGTGCATGCTGGCTGCGGTGGACATCAGTGGTGGTGTCACACACTGCAGAAGGCCAAGGCCAAGATGACTGGCTGTGGCAAGGAAAGGAATGAAAGGCAAGAAATGCTCAGGCCTCTGCACAAGGACACCATCCTGTCGCCCTGGGCCCCGCTACCTGCCCCAGCGTCCCCGCAAGGGCACAACAGGGCTGTCGCCCTTGGTGCTGCAGCTGCCAAGCCCGGATGGCCCAAGCAGGCAGAGCAGAGAAACAGGAGCGGTGGCTCTGGGATGGGCACTGGGAGCTGCTGAATTCTCTGATGGCAGCCGCCAGCACTCCAGGCAGCACTGGGCAAGGCCTGGCTTCACTCTCCAGACCTTTTCAGTCTTGCTCTTCTGAAGTCAAGGTCTGGGCCAGCTGGTGGAGATGGCACTGTTGTTCTCTCTGGCACGACGGGAGCGCAGCCACCTCTTGGGTTCCTTGCTGCAGCGGCCCACAATGGCGCTGCTGAGGCCATGGAGCAGCGGTGCCGTGTGTTCCTCGAGGCAGTTCTGCAGCCTGAGGAGCAGGATGGCTGCGTCCAGAGCGTGGAGGCAGAGCTCTTGCCGGATGGAGCTCTGTGTAGCCTCTGCCAGCCACCACTGGTTTGGGAATATTCCCTGCAGCCTGCAGTGCGGCCAGGGCCGCACGGGCTCCAGGAGGTCCTGTCGCTGGCAGAAAAGTCCTGGCCAGCCCTCGGGCAGGAGGCCACCCACAGCCTCCTGCCCTGAGGGCCCCTGCTCAGCTGTGGAGAAGGTGCAGGGGACAGCACAGGGCCACGGGAGCTGTTGTCATCCAGGTGGCCAGGAGCTCTTCCTGCCTGGCTGCTTGTCTCTGCTGACTGTGCGGGGGAGGTGATGACAAACTGCACATAGTCCTGTTGGCCTCTCTCAGAAGACCTGACAGTCTCTCTGGGTGTTGTGCAGAGCGGGCACGAAGGATTTGTTATTGTCCACCGCAGGATGCAGCCCAGGCAGAACTGGTGGCCACAGGGCAGTGCTGAAGCCGTGTCTCCTGGCCGATGGGTCAGCTGCTGTCTGTCCGTGTAGCCATTGCTGTGCTCTGCAGATCATCGGGGCGAGCTGAGGAGCAGGAGCTGCTCCTTGTTGCTTGTTGCACATGCTGCAGGAGGGCGAGGCCATGATGACTGGCTGTGGCAAGGAAAGGAATGAAAGGCAAGAAATGCTCAGGCCTCTGCACAAGGACACCCTCCTGTCGCCCTGGGCCCCGTAACCTGCCCCACCATCCCCGCAAGGGCACAGGGCTGTCGCCCTCGGTGCTGCAGCTGCCGAGCCCGGATGGCCCAAGCAGGCAGGGCAGAGAAACAGGAGCGGTGGCTCTGGGATGGGCACTGGGAGCTGCTGAATTCTCTGATGGCAGCCGCCAGCACTCCAGGCAGCACTGGGAAAGTCCTGGCTTCACTCTTGTAAGAGACGGTCCGAAGATCTCTCATCTGCCTCGCGATCATCGCCGAGGGCAGAGACTGCACACAGATGTCCTAGCCCTGCTCAGGTGGGATGTCTACCAAGTGTTGCCTGCAGGTGTGCCCACTGGGAACTGGTACGCGTTCCTGAGGATAATTAGTGCAGGTCACAATGGACTGTGTCGTTCTTGCTGCCCGGGCGGGAAGGACTGCGCTGAAGCGGAAAGGAATGACCTGTCCTTTACACCTCTCCTGTACACTTGTCTTGTACGTCTGTCCTATTCCTGTTTCCCAAAGCAACGGACCCCATAACAACGGCTGTAGATTTCCCCACCTCTTGGCCAATTGCCCCTCACTTCTGAAAAGGACTATAAAGGGACTTTCTGAAATAACCGAGTCTGAGATCTATTTGCAGAAGACCAGGAGGACTTTGTCTCATCCGTTGGTAGCTATTGCCCCTCTTTTTTCCCCTCTCTTCTTTGTTTTTTTCTCTCTCTCTCTCTTACTCTCTTCTATTGCATTACTCTGTTGTGGGCACTTAATAAAGGTGCAGTGTTTTGATTAAAACTGAAATCTCTTGTGTCCTTTTACACTCTGAGATGGCTAAACGAACCATCACCACTCCCGCTTGCATTAGCGGATCATGACACCCCTCCCCTCTCATCCTACTTCCTTTTTAGTTAGGTCTTAACCCTGCCCTTCTCCCAGCTCACAGCAACGCCCAGCAAATTAACTAGAACAACTCCAAACCCTAAATCCAACATACATCCAACAATTTTCATTCTTTTACCTAAACCACTTTTGGCTGCAGCAAAATATTACTTCCTCTCTCAGAGGGAATCGGGAATGTGCCTGAGGCTTGTGCTTGAGTAGTGAACTGATTTGGAAGGGAGCAGAAGGCTTTCAGTAGGCAATTTGTGTTTTCTTTATTACTTTGTGAAAGAAAGATGCAACGTGGCTTCACGCAGCAAAAGCACTTGCAGGGTGCAGTGACGAAATGCTTGTGTTCAATTTGCAGGGAAGGAAGGTGTAAATGACCATCAGAGGAGAATTTGAGGAATGGGTGTTACGGGTTCAGGAGGACGCCCATGCCCAGAAAACTCAAGACACAGTTAGAATTGCAAAGCCAATGAATTTTAGTAGTCACATTAGCAATAAATACATACCGAGCCCTGGATGCTGGAAAAGCCACCGAGCAGGAGAAGGAGTTAGAGCATGGTTCCTGAGTGGGAGGGGCAGAAGGGCAGGACTCCTTCAGGGCATCCCCTGGATAAAAATGGCGTGCATCATGTCGTCCTCTCCCCTCCACCCCAGGAACACACCTTCTATCTCCTCCTCAGGAGTGGCCAGTTTCAACATCATTTTGTCCAGGGCCACCTTAGGAGATGAAGTCACATTGGCCCATGATCATACTCCATGCCAACAATGGCTCTATTATGTATTGTTTCTCCTTTCCCAGGATGAATTCCACCAGGTGACCGATACCTAGTTTCATTTCTAGAAGTTAGTCTCGCTAACTAACAATAGAGTCATCTTCTGCATTATCTTGTCCATGTGCAACACTGCGGACCAAACATGTCAGGCCTCAGATCTGTCTCCTATCCCTGACACATGGGGATGTTCCCCAAATGACCACCAGAGACCCTCAGGACACACCTACTCTCACATCAAGAACTTCTGACAAGTGATTTAAATATGTCCAATAATTTGAAGTCATGTTTAGACTGTGAGTTTCAGCAAAGTAATGAGTTCCATTGATACAAACCACTAAGTGAGATTGCTGGGTGTGCACGTGTTAGGGAAGTGATTCCCCATGCACCCAGCGCTGAAATCAAGTAACGCCTCCTTTCTAACGCTGAGCTGGCAGCAGGCATGGAGCCCTGCTTGGTAACCTCTCATTGTGGTCACTTCTACTGAAGAGCAAAGAAAGGTCAAAATGAAACATTTTCCAGTCCTTTCCCTCTGGCTGACCTTTTCTGGGGGCCAAAGCTCTGTGCCCCAGGTGGCCTGGGTGTGTGCAGAGAAATGCAGCCCCCGCAAAGCCCTTGGTTTTCCCACAAGTCATCATCACTCCTTCCCAGGTGCGCCCAGCTGTGGCAGGAGAGAGAGAGCCCACGGCGCAGTGGGCACCGTGCCCTCCCAGCCGGGGCTCTCTGGCACAGAGAGCAGCAGCGCCAGCACCTTTCAACCCGCTCCTGGCCTTGGCTTCACGGGGGAGCCAGAAGCCTCTGGAAATCAGCACTGCCAGCTGCGTTCCCAGCTTGGAGCAGCTCCTGCGGGTGGGCAAATCCTGCCCGTTTGACTGCTTCCAAAGAGGAATAAAGGCAGAGGTAGAGATGTACCTACAGAGGGGCCCAGGGCATGTCCAATAAAAGTGCAAATGTGTGGGGAGATTTGTTAGGAATTATTACAGCTGTTATGCAATTAGTGCCGTCTCTCCTGAATCTGTGCAATGCTTTGGGCCATTTTCTTGGTCTAGTTTCCTTTGCTTTGGTCCCATCTCAGTATTCACTTGGGGTACATGCTGTAGATGCTTGGGGCACTCTTTGAGTTACTCTTGGACCCCTTGAACAACAGGGTTTGGCCCACAAGGGGAGTTTGTGCTGCTTTGGGACAGAGGAGAACTTGCCAGGCTATTTTGTGTTGCTTTGCATCACTTCACAGACCAACGCAGAGCAGCTGCTTTGTGATGTCAGGGCATGGTTGCCACATTGTGGTGCTGTCATCAGAAGGTTGCCTTGGTGCATGGAAGGCCTGAGTGTCAGAGCAGCTCTTGGGCTTGCTCAGAGCAGGAGCATCCTCCTGGTTGAGGCCTTGTCAGGGAACAGCTGCACTCTGACAGGAGCCTTGTTTTTTCTTGTGGTAGAGCACAGTCTGCAAACTTGCACAGCAGTGCTAAAATCATGGAGGCACTTGCTGCTGCAGTTTGCACTGTGTATGGCATTGGTTATTCCAGCTATTACCTGACTAACCTGACACGTGAGTAGAGGTTTTCCCTGGGTGTAACCTAACCAGGCTTGTGTAGGTCTTCCTGCTCTTTCTTAGTAACTGAGTTGATTTTGAAACAAAAAGACTATTAGCTTAGCCACGTTCAGCTAAAAAGAGGGTGTCTGTAGCCAGGGAGGTGCGGGCAGCATTTGCAAGGGAACGTGCAGGGGTTCCCTTCCCTCCAAGGGAGAGTCTGTGGCAGCCAAGTCTGTCATTTCCTCAGTGTGCTGGGTCAAGCAGGACAACTTTGAAAAGGCAGACTGGGAGATGTTCTCAGAAGGCCTTCAAAGAACCATTCTGCCTGGAATTCAGAGAAAGCTGCTTTTTTTCTACATTTTGTCATTAAAGGATTTGACTGTCTAACAAGACCCTTTACTGAGTGCCAAAATAGTGATTCTTTTTGCAATGAAGTGCAAATTCCAAAACAGTGAGTGTCTGCTCTTGAACCGCAGAGCTGCTCCTGGGCTGTTTCAAAGTAGAACTATGACAGTTCAGGGGGGTTTGGGGGAAGAATTTCTGGGCAACTGCTTTCAGTTTTCATGGGAATTAGTGCATGCAACTTATTTTTAAAACAAAAAGACCTGAAGGAGAGGATAAAAAAGGCAGCTTTAGCTGATGGGCAGAAAAGAAATATTGGGTGTTAAAGAACAATTTGCATTTTCTTGATCAAATTTGTATTAATTTACTGGCAAAAGAGGCCAAAGCATATGCACAACCAAGAATATTGTCCAGCTCTCTTGCTGGCTGTGTGGAAGAACTGTGTCGGCTGCAGGACTCTTGTGAAAGGAAAATACTCTCTGGGTGCACTTATTCTGCGGGATTCACCAGTACAGGTTGTATTTCACAGCATCTGGTTCATTTTCCATTCCCACTGCAGGTCACCTGTTCCATGTATTCAGAGGTGCTGATCCTGAGGTGAGTGAGAAAGGAATCTTTGATGTTCGTGGTGTTTAGGAACTGTGGAGGAAGCTGTGATCTTGGCCTATGGGAGTAGAGTGAGGAGGGTGAACTGAGTGGGCAGAAAGAAAATGCATTTCCATGTGTGCAGCAGGGATAGCAAAGGCATGGCTGTGTAATAGCTGCTTTTGCATTTGAGAGCTGTTGAAGAACTAAAAGCCCAGCTTTGCCGAGAGAACGTTGCTTGCTGAGAGTAGCCAGGGTGCAATATCTAATTCAGAGCAATATGCAGTAGTGTTGAATTAGGCCATTTTACTTTAGTTGGTGGCACTTGGAATCCCATTGCTATCCAAGGTTATGATTTCTCCTTAGTAGAGCTGGTTGTAGAGCTGAATAGAGATCAGGTTAGAAATGACAGGTAACTGCCTGTCCCTCACGCTGCTGCCTCTCCACAGAGCACAGAAGCAACCGCAGGCTCTCCTCTGGCTCCCTCTGCTCCTGGAGGAGAGGCCCAATGGATGCAAAATGTCCCGACTTCTCCAGCCGTGGTCAGACGATTACCTGAACGTCCTGAGCCAGTAAGTGCCACTTCTGGTTGGGGCTGTCTTTAGAGGAAATGAGAGCTGCAAGTTTCTGAGCGGCCAGCACTTGCTGGTGGTGGCCGAGGATGCTGAGTGCCGGAGTCCTGCCAGGACCTAGCGATTCCCGCCAGCCACTGAGAGCTGCAACATGGCCTTTGAGCTGTCATGTTGAGGCCCCAGCTTGCTGGGATTCCAAGAGGGGCAAATGTGAATCATGAAGGCTCCCCTGTCCCCAGAGGAGGGAGCGCTCCAAGGACACCGCTCTCAGCCATGCCACACCCGTAGGGGACACGGTGGCCTGGAGAGACGTGTCCCACTCCCCAGGCTGGCCAAGTAGCTGCTGGCACAAAAGCTGTTGATGTGAGCACACAAGTTCTTTGGGGTGGTTTGTCCACAGGAGCTTCTTGGCTGGGCCTACTTGGGAGTAGTTCAGAGACACACTGGGGACAGGGAGCTGCTGCTTGATGTAGTCAGGGGCTTTGGTGCCTTTGTTGCCAGGTTGTTCTTTCGCCTCTTCAGGCAGAGCAGTCAGCAGCAGAGCTGACAGGGGCTCTGAGTGCGCCTGTGTTTTTGCTTTTGATAAGCTGCAAAGAGATGGTTGTGTTGTCCACGGAGCTGTGTGGGGCCACTCTTCTCCCGTGTGGCAAAAGAAACAAAGTGCGCAGTTGGGAAGCCTTCTTCCGTGGCAGAAGCCAGAGGCTGCCATGTTTCTGCAGCTACTTTCTGTTGTGAAGTCAGTTTTTCAAACTGCACTTGAAAACTGCATTGGAGCCTAGAGTCGGGGCAAAGCTGCAGGTCCTTGAGTGCTGTCTCGTAGGGTTAAGAAGAGGAAGGAGATCTTGAAGTTCTGGCGGCTGTATTTGAAGTCAAATGTGCAACTTTGTGCCTGGGGAGCTGTGTGGGAGAAAAGGAGCCAGGGGTGCCGGTCCACAGTAGCTGAACGTGAGCCAGCGTGTGCCCAGGTGGCCAGGAAGGCCAAGGGCATGCTGGCCTGTGTGAGCAGTAGTGGGGCAGCAGGAGCAGGGCAGTGACCGTCCCCCTGTGCTGGGCACGGGTGAGGGCGCAGCTCGAGTGCTGGGTCCAGTTGTGGGCCCCTGTGAAGGAGAAAGAGCTTGAGGGGCTGCAGCGTGTGCAGAGAAGGGCAAGGGAGCTGGGGAAGGGTGTGGAGCCCAAGTGCCATGAGGAGGTGCTGAGGCAGCTTTAGGCTGGAGAAAGGGAGGCTCCTGAGGGACCTTCAAGCAGACTTCCCGAAATGCCTACATGACAGTGCTCGCCACAAGTGCCCTTGCATCCCCTGCCAAGCATCCCCTCCCTGCACGCAAGGGCTTTAGGCACTGCAGCAGGTGACACTTTTGTCTTTTGGTGTGTTGGTTTGTAGTTTGCTAGGAGGAGAAGCCCTGTTGATTTTCTCTTTCTCCAGCAAGCAAAGGTGCTTTTGCTCAACCTTTGCTGCCCTTTTCCAGCCCTGGGGGAGATTGCGATCCAGTTTTAGGTTTCCATGTGTGCAGCAGCAATAGCAAAGGCATGGCTGTGTAATAGCTGCTTTTGCATTTGAGAGCTGTTGAAGAACTAAAAGCCCAGCTTTGCAGAGAGAACGTTGCTTGCTGAGAGTAGCCAGGGTGCAATATCTAATTCAGAGCAATAAGCAGTAGTGTTGAATTAGGCCATTTTACTTTAGTTGGAGGCACTTGGAATCCCATTGCTATCCAAGGTTATGATTTCTCCTTAGTAGAGCTGGTTGTAGAGCTGAATAGAGATCAGGTTAGAAATGACAGGTAACTGCCTGTCCCTCACGCTGCTGCCTCTCCACAGAGCACAGAAGCAACCGCAGGCTCTCCTCTGGCTCCCTCTGCTCCTGGAGGAGAGGCCCAATGGATGCAAAATGTCCCGACTTCTCCAGCCATGGTCAGACGCGAACCTGAACGTCCTGAGCCAGTAAGTGCCACTTCTGGTTGGGGCTGTCTTTAGAGGAAATG